>NC_041389.1:538456980-538503292 GCF_002162155.2 Triticum dicoccoides
TCCCCGCCCCTGCCTCCGTTGCCGAGCACCTCCCCGCCACCGTCTCTCCCCTCTCTGTAAGCCCCCCACCACTCCTCTCTCTCTCTGCATTTTAGAGCAAAAATTAGTAGAGCAAAAGTTAGTTTATAGAAAAAAATAGTTTAGAGCAAAAAATGTTAAGTAGTAGATGTTAGAGCAACAATTAGTTTAGAGCAAAAAATTAGTTTAGAGCAAAAAAATTATTAGGGCAGTAGGGTTTTGCTAGGTTAATTAGGTTAGTAGTGCTGCTAGTAGTAGTGGTACAATAGGTTAATTAGGTGAAGTTAAATGAATAACCTAAATGAAAGAAATTAGTAGTTAACTATTTTTTTCCTTTCATCATTATAGAGCACTAAAGTTAACTGAATTTTGTTCTATTTTTAGTTAAATGAATTATCTTCTACACTTAGTTTTTAATTAGCTTGTGAAATTTGGACCTGTATATTTGGACATGTGGTTGCTCGTGTATATTTGGACATGTGTAGCGGTGTCGAAGATGAATATTTGAACACTGTTTCCAGGGAATGAAGCCGAGTGGCCTATGTTTTGCCGGAATGTTGATTCATTTCTGTTCTGGCAAATTTCAGGTTCTCGATTTGTCCACTTTTTAGCAAAGGTCATGCCAAAATTTTCCATGAATTTCGGCATGACTTGTACTACAAACTAGGACATATCGAGTGCCCGGGATTTGCCGCACCGGGAAGGAGTCAATGTTCCTACAAAACAATAGGCCTTTTTATGTCATTATTCATTATATTAGGTCTAGAATTAATTCACTAGATTTAATCGTAGGAAACATGGCTAGCAACGATGAAGGACATGGTTCTGGTGATTGCGATGACGTCTACTGGGCGGCAGACGAATTTTTGAGCCTTGCCGACGATCAACCGATGTTGTTGCTGGGCCCATGATGGCATCGGGGACTGAGACTGACACACAGACCAACGCTGAGACTGAGACCGGCGCTGAGGCTGAGACCGGTGCTAAGACTGAGACCAGCATCAAGACCGGCGCTTAGACTGAGACCGGCACTGCCTCGGGGAGCGGAGCTGGTGTAGAACCGAAAGCAAAGAGGTAAAGGCTTCCTAACAAGCTCAGGACTACTAGACTGGTGGTCGCGGAGGTGGACAACGGCAATTTTGAGCCAAAAGCGCCCAAGGAAGCGCGCACGTGCTACGGCAATCTAATAGGCTGCATCGTATAGATAACCGCCACCATCAACGATGAGAAACTACAGAAGATAGATAATATGAGGCCCTCCCTCCTCAAGAAGTTTCACCAGATATTCTTGTTCCCGGGCCGGAATGGAAAGGATTATAAAGATCCAGATAAGGATCCGGCAATGAAGAAGATAAACAAACATGCCATGACCAAGTTTAGCGACGCGTTGGCCGCCTGGAAAACAAGGGTGAAAGCAAGGATCATCGAGAAGAACGAACCCTACTCCGAGATTGTAAAGGATAATCCGACAATCACAGAAGAGCAGTTTCAAATATTCAAGGCGGCTTGCAAGGCCGAAGCTGCCAAAAAAAGTCTAAGTACATGAAGGGGCTTCAATAGAGGAACACTAGGAGCCACCACCTCGGAAGCCGTGGTTACGGCAGGAAGAGGTCCAAATGGGCCAAGGAGGACGCGGAAGCCGCGAGTCTGGGCATCCCAGACCCCTTGGCGGAGTTCACCGTCCCGCAGGAGCATGACGTCCTCAGGGCCCAACACTGTTGGGACCCAGTGAAGAAGGTTTTCGCGACGAACCCGGTCACAACGGAGTTCATGAGACTGCTGGTAATTTTAGTTACTGATCAATTCGACTGCACGTTAGTCATATTTGTAAACGATCCTTGTGCCTTTTGCAGAGAGAGCAACACAGGATTGCGACCGAAAGTGACTCACTGTCTGAGGCGTTGGCGAGGCCCAAGTGGGACACTCCATTCAACTGGGCGTTGAACATATTGAAACAACTCCTAGTGGAGACTCGACCGTTGTATGGACACGTGCACGGTGTCAGAGACGGCGCTACATGGAAGAAGTACTACCGTGAGACCACAGAGGAGAGAAAGGAAAGACGAAGGTTAACTGAGGAAAACATGGACAAGAAGGTTGAGATTGCGGTTGAGAAGAAATCAACTCAGACAGTCGCAATAGCGGTAGCTGCCACAAAACAGATGGTTGTAGATATGTCTACTTCCTTGGTTCCGACCGTTTTCAATTGGACCAGGCAAAATCCAGAAAAAAATGCAGCGGAATTTCCCCTTGCTGACTTCTTGGCAAGCAGCTTGACTAGCGTTGCACCAGCTCCTGCTCCCGCACCGGCTCCGGCACCGGCTCCGGCACCGAACGTGCTCGGCGGTGCTTCGTCTTTGGCTGAGCTCGACGCCCTCACGGTATCTGTCACACCGCCCCCCTTCAATAAATATACAATCTCCTGTTTTCGTTGCCTTTCGGATGTCTCACGTCACAGACTTTTCTTTGCAGGCAGACAAAACCCCATGCACCATATTGTACACCATCTGTCGTGTCGGGAACGAGCACCTATGGGGCAGGGGGCCCCTTCTAGTCCGGCGAGGGAGCGGAGGGCGCACGCAGAGCAGATCGAGGCCGGGCGGGCGGGGGCTTTTTACCCAGCTTCGGAGCTCTCCAGAGAGATAATACTCCTACTGCTGCTTTGTGTTTGTATTTGCTCTTATCTGGGAGCGTGAATCTGGTGTGGTGTTGAATCTCCAAACTGCGGAACCTCTTCTACGTGCGCATGGGCCTCCCTTTTATAGTCTAAGGGGGTCACCGACAGGTGGCAACGCAGAAAGAGGGGGTAAAAGAGTAAAAACGCAGGTTGGTACAACAGTGTCCAACAGTGTCCCCTACCTAACTCTGACGGCAGGGGACAAAGGCATTTAATGCCCGTCCGGTCGCCCCAACAGTGCAAGGAAACGACCGTTAGGTGCGCCGCTGATCACCACGATGGCCTCCTTGTCAGCTCCGCTTGCCACCTCGCACCGCATGGCTGCACAGCGCCTCGCCACGTGCTCCTGGGATGGCCCTGGGGTGACACGTCATTGGATGTGCTGGAGCTTGGGTGCGGGGTGGTAGCCTTGCCGCGGCAAGCGCTTCGCCGCGGCCCTTCTCTTGTCGCGCCGGCAAGCTTGCCGGTCGCCGGGCCTTGCCGGGACGCGCGGGGCATCGCGGCAAGTCTTCTGGACGCGCCTTGGTTGGCCTTCCCGGCAAGCTCCTCTTGCCGGGGCCTTGTTCTTCCCGGCAAGCTCCTCTTGCCGGGGCTTTGTCTACTTGGTTGACACTTTGTTCTTGAATGGCAGTAAGTGGAAATGACGGAGGGTCTTGGCGGACGCCCGGCGAGCCTTGCCGTGGGGTGCTGCAACTGCCCGTGCACAAGTTCGGGGTACTAAGGTACCCCTACTTTAGTACACCGATAGGAGCCCCCGGGCCTGGGCCATACACGGTGCCGAGCGCTGTTGGGCCAGGCCCAAAACAGTGCATGGGCATGCGCGGCCTGGGTCCACACAAAACCTACTCCGTAGCCACCGCGTCCCCCCGCAACGGCACGCGTCAATTGTGGCGTCGTGGGAGATAACGTGGTCAACACTTAATTCCAGGAAATGCGTAACATTCGCATCCCCTGTTTATAAGCAGAGGAAACGGGGCCGTTCCCCCACTTTCGCCACTTGCAGTTCCTTCCTTCGAAAGCTCCGCCGTTCCCCTCCGCTTCCTGAGTTGAAAGAGAGCAGCGCGCCGCCGCCCATTGTCGCTGCGCCTTCGCCTTCCCCCACTGCTTCTGCCATGGCTCCGAAGACTAGAAAGGCTGCGAAGACTGTGAAGGCTACAAAGGCTGCGAAGTCGGCCGAGGCGCTGGAGCTCGAGGCGCTGCGCAAGAAGCGAGTGCTTTTCCTCCCCGAGCTCACCCGGAGGGGCTGCGGGCGGAGTTCTACCTCTTCTGGTCGACGGAGAAGCGGGCGCATCCGCGCACGCCGGTGCTTTCCGCTGAGGCTTCCAAATAGGAAAAGTGCCCCAGAGGGTACTACTTCTTCCCTGCGTTCTTCTATTGCGGGCTCTGCCCACCTTTTTCCGATTTTCTTTGCGACATCATGAACACCTACGGGTTTCATATTCTTGATTTCACCCCCAACGCTGTTCTGACAATGGCGGTTTTCGCACACCTCTGCGAGAACTTTGTTGGCATCCTCCCCAATGTTGCTCTTTTTCGTCATTATTTCTCCCCTCGGGCCGAGAAAGGGGAGCCACTGGCTGGCGGAATCGCCTGGACCTCCCGGATGGGCATGAAGGAGGTGTACTTGACGGGCGAGCTCCGCAGCAAGTGGGACGAGTGGAGGGCGGAGTGGTGCTGGATCTGTGACGCCAATCCGCCGCCATTCACCAAGCTGCGCCAGACCCGGGTGGTGCGTGGCAGCGACTGGAGCGCTCTGTCGCCAGATGACGCCAAGCTGACGATCGCCACCACCCGAATCCTCCGGCTCAGGCATGCCAGACTCACAACAGGGGCAGTTGGCGCGGATTTCCTTCGCCGTCGCATCGCCCCTCTGCAGGAGAGGGGGAGGCCCGCCTGGCTGTTTGGCGGCCCGGCGGATATCATGAGGCTGCGTCCAGGCCTCAACTTCAACTTCACCGTTCTGGAGCTTGACGGGATGCTGAGGGAGATGTTCAAGCATGACCCAACCATCCAGAATGGTTCCAGCTTCCGCAGGGCGTCGTCCCCTTGTGCAACAACTCCCAGCGCGATCGCATCTGCGCAATGATGCCAGAGTGCGACTCGCACGGGATAAGTGCAAATTGGATAGAGCCCGCTGCCGAGGTCGTGCAGCAATTCTTCGATGACTTGGCGGAGGTGGCAGTCAACTCCGACGAGCAGAAGCTCCTCACCCGCGCCACAACTGCCAACGAGCTGGCGTACATTGCTAGCAGGGCCGAAGAGGCGGCGGCAGCCGCTGCTGCGGGCGAGTTTGGCTTCACGCTGGCAGAGGCGGATGTAGCTAAGGCGGCAAGCCTTGCCGCCCGGGAAGATCTTGCCGGAGAAGTCGATGGCGAAGGGGAGGCCGAGGTCGAAGCGAGCGAGCCTGCCGAGGGCGCGAGCGGCCAGCCGTCTTCGAGCAACTTGCCGCAGGCGGAGCCCCCAGCGCAGCCCCAATTCTGACCGAGATGGCGTCTCCGTCGAGTTGGAGAGCTGGCAGAGGAGCAGGCCGACCACCAGCCGCGGCGCCGTGGGACACGCTCCACCGCGGCAAGTACCGTTGCCGCGGGAGGGTCCCAGGCCGCGCCGGCAACTGAGGCTGGGTCTTCCCGGGCCGCCACGCCTGATCCTGCCGCAGCCCGCGGCAAGCGCCGGAGAGAGCCTACTCCTCCGCCACGCCACGCCGAGAGGGTACCGGAGTTCGACCTCTCCGCGCTGAGCTCCGATGATGATGAAGAGGAGGAGGAGGAGGAGGAGTAAGGCTTTCTTCTTACTGTACTTGTCTTTCTTTGATCCTTGTTGTTGTTTGCCTTGTATCTAATCTACTTCTCTCTAAATCCCTGTTCTGTTTCAGGACTTTGGCGGAGAGGGCGGCGAAGAGGGCCAAGGTCCCCGTGGTTAACATCGAGGACGATCCTGCTGTGGCGGCAGAAGATACGTCCGAGACCACCTTGACGGACCCGGTCCCTTCTCCTCGCAGCAGCCCCCAGCACAGCCCCCAGCGTAAGTGTATTGGTTTGCTTCCTGTTGTGGGGCGCGCATGGGTGCTTCTTCTTTTGCTAACATCTTGATTGTTGACTCATTTGTATATAGGAGCAGAACAGGCCCACCAGGAGCAACCGGAGGCCGACCCGGAGGTGTCGTCGGCTTCGACTACGCCACCAAGGGCCGATTCCCCGATATGGGAGCACTCTCCGGCAAGGAAGGGATCTCCGGCAAGGGGCGGAACCAGTGAGCCCCCAGTGGTGGAGCCCATGATCACAGAGCCCAGCACAGGTGACCCTCCTTGTCGGAAACTTTCCCTTGGGTTCTGCTGATCTTCTTTTTCTTCCTTTTGGATATTTACTTGATTTTTCCTTCTTCTTCCTGTCTTCAGATCCCCCTCTTGGGGACCCGATGGAAACTGAGGCCACCGGCGAGGAGGGCGCATGCGACAACACTGAGGACGTCGCCGCAGACGAGGAAGAGGCCGGCGCTGACGAGCACGCCGACGAGGAAGCTGCCAAGACTGCTGGTGCAGGAGCCGGCGAGGGATCCGGCGGTCGTACTAATGACCCGGAGGACGCAGGAGCGCAAGGCGCTGCACCGACCGCCGACCCTTCCGCCGCTGACGCGGCGTCGGGCTCTGGGGAGCCCCAGCCAGGTGCTTATTTGAAGGCGGGCGAGGGCATATACATCAAGCTTCCCTGGGCGTCGAGCTCCAGGGCGCCGGTCGAAGGAGAGGAGTTTGATGGGGAAGTACTTGCTTCTGCCGGGCTGGCAGTGGTTGACGCGCCCGGCAGCAGCAGTGGCGAGTCGGAAGAGGAGCAGTTGCTCCGGAAGCTGGTGTCACTCTACCGTGCCCGGCAAGCGAAGCTTGAGTCCCGGGAAGCGCTTGTCGCGCAGGCGGGAGTTGACATAGAGAAACATGCGCAAGAGCTCCGGAACCGCAACCAGGAGGCCCTCCGATCCAGTGCAGAGGAGAGGGCGCAGCTCAGCGAGGCAAAGGAGGCGTTCATCCTGGAGAAGGCTGAAGCCGAGGAGTAGCAGAGGCTCGCCGCCGAGGAGATGTCCAGGCGGGAAGGTGAGCTGACACAGAAGAAAGCCAGTCTAGACAGTGACGAGGAGGAGCTCGAGGCACGAGAGCAGTCGCTTGGCGGGACGCTCAAGGAGGCAAAGGACGCAGCCGCGGCCGCCGAGGCCGCCAAGAAGGATTTAGAGGAGAGGGTGGCGCGGCTGGAGGCGGATATGGGAAAGAAGAATGAAGAGCTTGCCGCACTCCAGCGCGAGCGCGAGAAGGATGCACTTGCCCATGGCGATCTGCAAGCTCAACTTGCCGAGAAAATCAAGGAGCTGAACGCCGCCAAGAATTCAAGCGCTGATCTGGAGCTGAAGTTGGCCACCTTGGCGGGGACGCTGGACGCCGCCAAGAAGCGAGAGGATGACTTGAGGAAGGAGCTCAAGGGCAACGAGGAGCTGCTGACGAGGGCCGCTGAGACCCAGAACACCTTCAAGACCACGGTGGAGCTCTGGACGGAGGGCCTCATCAACATTGCCGCATCCATCGACGAGGAGTTGGCGGAGCTGGACTTGGCGGGCTTCGGGTATTCTACTGAGGAGAATCTCCAGCCCAGCGCCAAGCTCACGCTTTTCTTCAAGGATGTGGTGACGGCCCTCCAGCAGCTCCGGGAAAGGATCCCGAAGCAGCTGGCCAACGAGTCGCGCGCGATCTGCACCAAGGTCCTGGAGAAGGTGTTGGTGAAGATACTTTTCCGCAATCCGAGCGTCGACCTCACCCGTGTCACCAAGAAGCTGCCGGCAGGTGCCGACCTTGAAGAGCTCAAAGCCATCATCGCACCCATTGTGGACAAGATCAACGAAGTTAGGAGGGTCGACGGCGAGCGTGTGGATTAGGCTGCCCTTCTTCTCCCTTTTTCCTGCCGCTGTATTTTCAGTTATGAGAACAATCTAGTCCGTGCCACAATAAGTCATTCTTGTAATATAACTTTATTCTGGGTACCGCTTGCTATGTTATTTCCTTTACTCTGTTACATCCCTTGTATGCTTTTACCCTACGCTTTGAGGGAACTTGCCGGCGCAAGCACACTTGCTGAGTGCAGAACATCAGCAGCCCGCTGGCGGTGCTGCCTCTGGCAAGAAACCTTGCCGGGGCTAGTTGCAGCTCGCTTGTATCGTTGAGCGGACTCGAAAACAAATCAAGGGCCCAACTTAGCCGCGAGTCGATTCCTCCGCGCACAGGTTTTCCATACAAGACATGAACGTTCAAGGAATATAACTTAAAAATTTAAAATTGACTAAGCTCAAACTTTGGCAACTTAGCTTTTCTGTCGTCTGCGTCCCGGCAAGGTTAGATTCCCTTGAACGACGCCTGGTCGACATCTTTATCTTCCCTTCCCCCCCGGTGAACTTGTGGGCGGAGGAATCTTCTTTTTGAGAAGAAAGAAGAGAAAATAATGATATGGAACCTTAAGGTTCGCTATGGCTTACCGGGGGTAAGTGCTGCACAAACTGTCAGATATAGATGCAAAAAGAAAGGAAGATGCATTAAATTTGACAAGGTGTGCGAGGCACATAAACTTTATTTACGCACGGGAGCTGCGCCCGGCTTTGTACAAAGGGTTACATGCGACAGCGGCAAGGCTTGTACAAAAGGTGGTTGCCGGAACGGGGCCCGGCAACCGCGCCTTATGGGTAAAACTTGCGAAGATGTTCTATGTTCCAGGAGTTGCTCACCGAAATGCCATCTTCGGTCTCGAGGCGGACAGCGCCGGGCCTAGTGACTTGTTTCACCCGATAAGGGCCCTCCCACTTTGGCGTCAACTTGTTGGAATTCTTGGCGGACTGAACACGCCGAAGAACAAGGTCGCCTTCCTCGAAGCTTCTGGCATTAACTCTGTGGCTATGGTAGCGGCGCAAAGCTTGCTGGTAGCGAGCAGCTCGCACAGCAGCCTGAAGACGATCCTCCTCGAGGAGCAGCGCATCATCTTGCCGCAGCTGCTCTTGCTCAAGCTCATCATAAGCGAGCACTCGAGGTGATCCGTATACGAGTTCCGTGGGGAGAACTGCCTCTGCTCTGTAAACAAGAGCAAAGGGTGTCTGGCCAGTGGCTCGATTTGGTGTCGTTCTGATTGACCAAAGAACCGCTGGCAACTGCTCAATCCAATTTTTTCCGCACTTGCGTAGCCTGTCGAAAGTTCTGGTCTTGAGCCCGCGCAACACTTCAGCGTTTGCCCTCTCCGCTTGACCGTTGCTTCTCGGGTGAGCAACAGAAGCGAAGCAGATCTTGGTGCCAAGATCTTGGACGTATTGCATGAAGGCGCGGCTCGTGAATTGTGTGCCATTGTCGGTGATAATCCTGTTAGGGATTCCGAAACAGCAAACAATTGACCTGAAGAACTTGACGGCTGACTGTGCTGTCACCTTTCTCACTGGTTCCACTTCCGGCCACTTTGTGAACTTATCGATTGCAACGTACAAGTACTCAAAGCCCCCGACAGCTCGGGGAAAGGGGCCGAGGATGTCGAGCCCCCAGACCGAAAATGGCCAGGATAAAGGGATTGTTTGGAGAGCTTGAGCTGGTTAATGAATCTGTTTGTAGTGGAACTGACACGCTTCACACTTGGTTACTTGTGCAGTTGCATCCTGGAGGGCTGTCGGCCAAAAGAACCCTTGCCGGAAAGCTTTGCCGGCAAGCGCTCTTGCGCCAATGTGGTGACCACATATGCCTCCGTGTATCTCTGCCAACAGCTCTTGTCCTTCTTTCCGGGAAATGCACTTCAATTTCACTCCGTTGAATCTTCTTCTGTACAGTATGTCATCGACAAACTGGTACATACTCGATTGCCGGGCTACTCTCTCTGCTTCTTCTTGTTTCTCGGGAAGTTCTCCTGTTTGGAGAAAACGGACTATCTGCTGTGCCCATGTCGGAGCTTGTGGCTCGACGACAAGGACTAAAGGCACAAATGCTGCTGCGGGAACATCCGCTTCTACGGCAAGGATCTGGGATCCTGCCGGAGCGTGATGCTCCCCGGCAAGCGTGTCGGGACACAACTTGTCGGGAGCGTCTGCTTCAACGGAACAGACCCTAGGGCTTGTCGGAGCAGACTGCTCCTCAGCAATTTCTGTGTTGATCCTGGGGACTTTCTTGACGGCGGCTCCGGGGAGCTCTGCCGGAAAGTAGGCGCCAGTAACCAACTTTCTCTTCTTGCTCTGTCCAGTCGACGGTGTTACAGATGGTCGAGTCAGCCTGAGCACGAAGATCCCTGGTTCCACAGGTAACTTGAGTGCGGCGCATTTTGACAGGCCATCTGCAATGTCATTCTGAGCTCTTGGAACATGTTCCATCTGCAGGCCGTCAAAATGCTCTTCTAGCTTCCTCACTTCATCGATGTATGCTTCCATCAACGGTCTCTGGTAATCTTTGTTCACTTGGCGGACGACAAGCTGCGAGTCACCCCTGACAATAAGCTTCTTGATCCCAAGTTCAGCAGCGATTCTGAGCCCGGCAAGCAACCCTTCATACTCAGCAGTATTGTTTGTTGCTTGCTCCTTGGGAAAGTGCATTTGGACTACGTACTTGAGGTGCTCTCCGGTGGGTGCGACAAGCAACACACCCGCACCGGCGCCTTGCAGCGAGAAGGCACCATCAAAGTACATGATCCACTCTTTGTTTGCTTCCTTGACGGGGATGCTCTTCTCCGGAGTTTCCTCATCGGATGTTGGTGTCCATTCCGCTATGAACTCCGCCAATGCTCGGCTCTGAATGGTTGAAGTACATTCAAACTTGAGGCCAAAGCTTGACAATTCCAGTGCCCACTCGACAATCCTGCCTGTTGCTTCTGGATTCTGCAATATCCTCTTCAACGGGAAGCGAGTGACAACTGTGATCTCATGCGCTTGAAAACAATGGCGCAGCTTCCTCGAGGCCATGAGAAGGCTGAAAAGCAGCTTTTGCACACCAGAGTATCTTGATCTATCCCCCTGCAGAAGGGAGCTGACAAAATAAACCGGGCGCCGCACCATCTTCTTCTGTTTTTCCTCCGGCAACTGCACAGATCCATCCTTGCCGGAGTCAGAATTTGTCGTGGGAGCCCCCTGCTTGTTGCTGGACTCGCTTGCCGCGGCCGCTGGCTCATAGTCCGCTTCTCTCTCCGCAACTAACGCATCACTAACCACTTGATTGGTTGCCGCTAGATATAGCAGCAACTTCTCTTGTGGCTTAGGTGCGACAAGTGTTGGAGTAGAGCATAGGTATCTCTTCAAGTCCTGCAGCGCAGCCTCCGCTTCCGGAGTCCATTTCATTGGACCTGCCTTTTTCAAAATCTTGAAAAATGGCAGGGCGCGCTCAGCAGACTTAGAGATGAACCTACTGAGAGTAGCAACACAGCCGGCAAGCTTTCGCACGTCCTTGACTCGCTTTGGTGCTTCAATCTGCTCAATGGCTTTGATCTTGTCGGGATTGGCTTCGATCCCCCTCTGGGACACAAAGAACCCGAGAAGCTTGCCGGAAGGAACTCCAAACACACACTTCTCGGGGTTCAGCTTGAGATTGACCCTGCGCAGATTTGCAAAAGTCTCATCCAAATCTTGGATCAAAGTTGCTCTGTCTCTGCTCTTGACCACTATATCATCCATGTAAGCCTCTACATTTCTGTGCAGCTGTGGCTCAAAAGCATGACTGACTACTCTTGCAAATGTTGAACCGGCATTCTTTAGTCCGAAAGGCATCCGTACAAAGCAGTACTTGCCACATGGAGTAATGAATGCAGTTTTCTCTTCATCCTCTTGTGCCATGAAGATCTGATGATATCCTGAGTATGCATCAAGGAATGAAAGCAGATCACATCCTGCTGTGGAGTCGACAATCTGGTCAATGCGCGGCAAGGGAAATGGATCCTTGGGACAGGCTTTATTAACATTAGTGAAGTCAATACAAAGCCTCCACTTCCCGTTTGCCTTGCGCACGACTACTGGATTGGCTAGCCACGTTGGATGGAGTACTCCTCGGACCAGGCCTGCTGCTTCCAACTTCTTGATTTCTTCTGCAATGAACTCTTGTCTCTCCACTGCTTGTTTTCTGACTCTCTGCTTGACGGGCCGCGCGTGAGGACAGACGGCAAGGTGGTGCTCAATTACTTCCCTGGGAACACCGGGGATGTCAGATGGTTGCCATGCAAACACATCGACATTCGCCCGCAGGAAAGCAACGAGCGCGCTTTCCTATTTAGGATCAAGCGTGGCACTGATGGTGAAAGTACCACCAGTGCCGTCCTCCTTGGCGGCCACTTTCTTGGTCTCTGGTGAAGCTGTCTTCGCCTTTTTGCACTTGCTGGTGGAGCTCGATGGTGCGTCCTCGACGGTAGCGCAGCACTCCGAAGAGGTGCGCTTGCCGGAGTAGGCATCAGAGCTACTCTTGCCGGACTTGGCCTTCTTCTTCCCCCGGGGAGCTTCAGCGGCAAGTGGTTTGTGCTCTGCTGCGGCTGCTGCTTCCCGGTAGATCTTGTCGGTACATATAAGTGCATCTTTCTTGTCGCCGTGGACAGAAATAACACTTATCGGACCAGGCATCTTGAGCACATTGTAAGCATAGTGGGAGGCTTCCATGAACTTGGCAAGCGCTGCACGGCCGAGTATCCCATTGTATGGCAATGGGAAATCAGCAACATCGAATGTGACTCTCTCTATCCTGAAATTTAGCTCGCTGCCAAACGTCACTGGCAGTGTGATCTTCCCCTTCGGCTTGCTCCTTCCTGGATTTATTCCTTGAAAGGTACCAGTCTCTTCGAGCTCGCTGTCGGGGATCTGGAGCTTGTTGAGTACTGCGGAGGAGATGAGATTCAGGCCGGCCCCGCCGTCAACCAACATCTTCGTGACCTTGAGGTTGCGGATTGTCGGCGAAACCAACATCGGCAGGCACCCGACCGCAGTGATGCGATCAGGGTGATCCTCAACATCGAAGATGATGGGCGTTCTGGACCACTTGAGGGGCTTGCGCGATTCGACGGATGGTTCTGCTGTGCTCACCTCTCGCGCCCACTGTTTGAGTTGGCGGTGCGAGGTGTGCAGAGAAGCACCGTCGTCGATGCACAAGACCTCCGTCGCCTTCTGAAACTCCTAGTCATCAGTCTCATCTTCCTCCATTTCATCATCTTCATCTTCTTCTTCGTCCTTGTCGCGGCCCCGGGGAGGTCTGTCACCTTGCCGCTGCTTGGGTTTGCCGTGGCGCCCTCCCCGGGCGGGAAGCTCCTTGCCGGATCCTCCGCCACCTTTCTGGGCCTTCTCCTTGTCGCGGCGCTCGTATTCAGCTTTCTGTAGCTCCGCCATCTGCTCAACTATCTTGCAGGTCTGGAGGTCATGGCCCTTGGTGCGGTGGATCTTGCAATATTGCTTGCCGGAGCCGTCTTGCTTGTCGGCGGCCACCACAGCCTCGCCGGAGTCGCTGGCTTTGGCCTTGCCGGAGCCGCCTTCGTTGCCGGACTGCTCAACGACTAGCACATCCTTAGCCTTTCTCTTTCTGTTGTTCCGCCTCCAGTTTTTCCTTGCCGGAGCGGCGTCCTCTTCACTGTCAGATCCTTCTGCTCCTGCAGTCTCTCCGGGGATTTTCCTCCCCTCCTCAGCCCGTGCACACTTGTCGGCCAGAGCATAAAGCTCGCTGACATCTCTGATCTTGCACATCGCCATCTCCTCCCTCATCCTGCGGTTACGCACATTCTGATGGAACGCGCTGATAACCGCGGCAGGGTGGACGTCTGGGATGTTGCGCTGCACCTGGCTGAATCTCTGTATGTACTTGCGCAGGGGTTCTCCTTCCTTCTGGGCAAGCAGATGAAGATCGCTTTCCTGGCCATGTGGTTTGTGGCCGCCCATGAAGGCGCCGACAAACTGATGACACAGGTCCGCCCATGAGGAAATGGAGCCGTCCGGCAAGTGCATGAGCCAAGATCTGACGTTGGGCTTGAGCACCAGCAGGAAGTAGTTGGCGAGGATCTTCTCGTCTCTCCCCCCAGCAGCCGGCACCGCGATGGTGTAGACGCTGAGGAACTCCGACGGATGTATTCTGCCATCGTACTTCTCGGGCACGTCTGGCTTGAAGTTCTTGGTACTAGGCCACTGGACTTGCCGCAGCTCACGGGTGAACGCGGGGCAACCTGCCGCGTACGGCAAGTCGCCAGGTTCCCCTGGCGCATGCATGTCGACAGTGGGCCCAGCGCGCTGGTCGGATTGACGTCGCGCTTCTCTTCGACCCTTAATGCGAGTTCGGGCGTCTTCGTGTTGTCGTTCTTGGATGACTTGGCGTTGATCGCGGCGAGTTCGCGGGTCCGACGACGCAGTGGAGTCGGCGTCGGGGTTGGCCCGGCGAGTCGGTGACCTCGGCCTTCGGGGCGGGGAGTGCATGGTGGTGGCACCCCCAGCGGTCTTGTCGGCATCGGCTCGCGCCTGGGCATCTTGCCGGGGCTTCGATGCGCTCGGTTGCCGGGGCTTGTCGCCGTTGGCGAAGCCGATGAGGCTATAAATGGTCATCCTCCAGTCGTCAATCTTGTGCGGCGCCGGAGGGTAATCTAGAAGCAGCTGGGCTTGGGCCAGCGCTTCCTCTGCAGTCTTGGGTGGCGGTGGCGATGAGCGGCGCGAGGAGCGGGATGTGCTCGGACTCCCAACCGGATTGGAAGGAGCAACACCCCATCCGGGCGACCGTACCTCACTCGCGCCAGCATGCTGGCGTGCACGCTGGCCCTGAACGTCCCGCGACCCACCAGCTTGGCCTTGCTCCAACGCGAGCACGATGCTAGGGGCACCGTGGCATTGTTGATCTTGCACCTCCTGAGAGGGGCGCGGTGGATATCCAGACGCTGAAGCTTGCGGGGCCTTGTCTTTGGACCTGGTGACGACGTGGGTGCCACCACCGGCGCCCGCTCCTCCGCCGGCGTCCGCCCCACCGCCCGTTTGCTCCCGTGGCGATAGGACGGTCGCAGACGGAGCGGCTACCTTCGAAGCCTTCTTCTTTGGTGGCATGTTGATGAAGATGTTGATGTAGCACGCGCGGAGACCGGATCAGATGCTCACGACCTCGACGCCCCCTACCTGGCGCGCCAAAGATGTCGTGTCGGGAACGAGCACCTATGGGGCAGGGGGCCCCTTCTAGTCCGGCGAGGGAGCGGAGGGCGCACGCAGAGCAGATCGAGGCCGGGCGCGCGGGGGCTTTTTACCCAGCTACGGAGCTCTCCGGAGAGATAATACTCCTACTGCTGCTTTGTGTTTGTATTTGCTCTTATCTGGGAGCGTGAATCTGGTGTGGTGTTGAATCTCCGAACTGCGGAACCTCTTCTACGTGCGCATGGGCCTCCCTTTTATAGTCTAAGGGGGTCACCGACAGGTGGCAACGCAGAAAGAGGGGGTAAAAGAGTAAAAACGCAGGTTGGTACAACAGTGTCCAACAGTGTCCCCTACCTAACTCTGACGGCAGGGGACAAAGGCATTTAATGCCCGCCCGGTCGCCCCAACAGTGCAAGGAAACGACCGTTAGGTGCGCCACCGATCGCCACGATGGCCTCCTTGTCAGCTCCGCTTGCCACCTCGCACCGCATGGCTGCACAGCGCCTCGCCACGTGCTCCTGGGATGGCCCTGGGGTGACACGTCGTTGGATGTGCTGGAGCTTGGGTGCGGGGTGGTAGCCTTGCCGCGGCAAGCACTTCACCGCGGCCCTTCTCTTGTCGCGCTGGCAAGCTTGCCGGTCGCCGGGCCTTGCCGGGACGCGCGGGGCGTCGCGGCAAGTCTTCTGGATGCGCCTTGGTTGGCCTTCCCGGCAAGCTCCTCTTGCCGGGGCCTTGTTCTTCCCGGCAAGCTCCTCTTGCCGGGGCTTTGTCTACTTGGTTGACACTTTGTTCTTGAATGTCAGTAAGTGGAAATGACGGAGGGTCTTGGCAGACGCCCGGCGAGCCTTGCCGTGGGGTGCTGCAACTGCCCGTGCACAAGTTCGGGGTACTAAGGTACCCCTACTTTAGTACACCGACACCATCGGCGACCAGAAGGTGGACGTCAGGAAGGCGATGATAATGAAACCGAAGGAACCATTGTTCCACGGCCGGCCGATCCCCCCGAACGTCTTCAAGGTTTCCGTGGCCAATGTCAAACCGGGCCACGAGAATTTGCCTCCTCTGGTACTAGTGGGGGATGACGACGAGACCCTGCGGCGGCTTGGTGATTGTTGCAATGGGTGTGTCCTGTTGTGGCCAAAGAGTCTGCTTCTTCTGGTGGCGGCCGGGAGCACACCCACGAGCATGCAACCTCAGCAAGGTATGAACATCAACACCCCACCTACCCAATTAGCATCGGGTGTCGGGTTGCGTGATAGCGGATGGGGTAAGGAAGAGGCTCCATTAGTCGCTGATGACATCGCCATGGATGAGGATGAGGATGACGATGGCACTCAACAGTATGTCTATACTGGCGCCAACTTAGGGTTTGAGCGTCATGAGTCGGTGCCTGAATTGTCGTCTCCAAAGGCTGAACGTATTATGGACAACCTTCCGGTAGTAAAGAAGTCTAGGAAGAGATCGAGGAAAGGCAAAAAAGCTGATTCTATGATCTAGCCGCCTCAACAGCCTTGGGTTCAAGACCGTATAGATATCCCCGGTGCAGATAAATGGCATATCCCCGGTCAACCAATCCTTCCTGCAGCAGCGCTAGGGGCCAGATTCGGCGATCTAAGAAGAATTCATGACGATGTGATGCGGATAGAGAAAGGCCTCATCGCCTCAAAATATCCAAGACACCCACTCTACATGGTTAACGTTCCACGGCAATTGTCGTACGTCGACTTCTTCCCCGCGGATAAGTTCTTCCTTCGATTCGATTACATATTCGACATGTTTCACGTGAAGAAGCTGGATTTTACGTTTGTCTGCCTTTATGCCTTGCACATGAACTACATCATCGGGGTTGAGCAGATACCTCATATATGTGTCGCTTCATGCATGGGAGCTTCTTGGGAGTCTGCGCAAAGCACCGTGAATACGCGAGGGACTGCATCGCCAATTTTATGGTCACCAATAAGGACAAGGAGGCGATTCTCGTGCCTTATCATCCCCTATAAGTCATCTGCACAGATATCCTTCCTTCAATTTCAATCATTCATTTGCACGGTGGAGGCTAATTAATTTGAGGCGTACTTATTTTGCGCAGCGGCGGGCGCGCCGTCCTCATCATCCTCTACCCCCGATACTCCCACGCTCTTTACTTGGACTCGTCGAAGAACAGTAACAAAAAGGATTACACCCACATCAACGATGTTCTCGACAGTGCTATGCATTACTACGAAGCACGGGGTGGAGAGGTCAAGGTCAAGAAGAGAAGGGGCGGCAGGCTCGCCTTCGGCCATAAGACCAATTCTGCTGCATCCAGCAACCGAGTGATTCTCTTAATGATGGATTCTATGTCCTACACCATATGCTAGAGTACAGACGGGATCACCAGAACCTTCGCATGTCACCTACATCCGGCGATGCCCATATTCTGCAATGTGCAAAGAACGTAGGAGATATCGAGGATCATCGACTTCGAGCTGAGTTCTATCACATCTAGCGCGAACTTGTCCAAATCATCATGAAGGAGGTTGTCAGAAAAACAGGGATGTTCTACGAAGAAGGACAAATGTCACGGGAAGACATCCGAACACGGGTAGCCTCTCAGCATCTCGACCTGAAGCCTTTCACTAGGCTCGGGGACTATCTCCCTAACTTGGATGGATGGCACGACATGTTGGTGTGATTGTGGATATATGACAATGTGTCCGTTTAGTCCATACTTTCTGTATGACAAAACTTTGAGTTATGCACGACGAAACTTTATTTGTGATGTAACTAAACCGTCCTCCTCGACTAGTGATGATCACTCTAGTTAGAGCATTTTGGGTACGATCAACTTTGTTATTTATGCTTATGATATGTTGCTTCTATTTTTTGCCAAGTCTATCTCTTTCTGTTGCTCAACTATATATGTTGCATATCATCGACTCATGTGACGATGCAGGTGTATAGATCATCGATGGCGAAGAAGAGCTACACCAGGAGTATACATACGATGAGTGGCCACAGTTTCAGGCCCAGGTGTACCGGTTTCCGGTTTCCGAGCGACAGGCAGTAGTTAGTTTAGGTTCACGCTAATGCGAGAGAGGGATACGAACTCATGTACTGCATAGTTCCGCTCTCACTCAAAGTGATAGCTCTTCTCGCATATATCATTTTTTAGATGGATGACAATGTAGTTGCAAGTAATTGAGACTTGTATCGCTATTTTCGAGATGATGATGAGAGACCACTTTGTGTTGAATGATGATTATGAAGATGACATGATTTGATGAGACTAGTTGTATGTATATGCTATGATTACATTTGTATGTGTATGATATGTAAGGATTATTGTATAAAGACTATTCAAATACAAAACAAATAATATGCAGAAAAAAAACTAATAAAACTAGTAGTAGCGAGGGGAACAAAGTTAGCAGTAGCGCAGCCTTACCAGTAGCGCTTGCCTGTAACGAATCCTATGGAAAAATTCCTATGGTTTACAATCCTATGAATCAAACAACCAAGATAGGAAAAATTCCTAAGGATTAGAATCCTCCAAAATTCCTTTGAGAATCCTTTGAATCAAAGAAGCCCTTAATCTATTTTATGATTCTGGAATTGTGCGTTGTAAAGTATAAATTCAAAACAAATAATGGCAGTTCAACTAGAAAAAAAGTTGGGCAGTTATGATATGGAAGATTCTAGAACAAAGGAGAAGCACTTGTGTTTTGAGGATTGTGCATTATGCTTAAGTTCAACCATGGAGTCTGCTATACATGTGGCAAAATCCGGTGGGGGGCTAGAAGATGGTGCGAGGGGCCAAGTGGAGGGAGACTATGGAGGAGTGCACAAGTGCGAGATTGATATTTAAAGAAAGGAGGCGAGAATGTGCGCTGTTGCGCGTAGTGGCGAAGCCATGAAAATAAATGAGCTAGGGGGGCAAGCATTGCTAATCCTCTACGAGGAGGGCCAATTCATCAACTTAAACCATTTTACCAGCAATTGTCTAATGATCACATTCATATTAGCCTCGATATATAGTGATGTTAGGGGGGGGGGGACAGAGCCCTTGCTGCCCCTGTCTTTGCCACTGTGCGCGCGTCTGAGAGATGAAGCGGAAGGCATGGATGATGAGAGGGGGACATTGGATATATAATTAATGTGGGTGTATTAGCTATGTAATCCTATATAGAGAGGTATAGATTGATCGATGTGGACGTGGGAAAGAGGGTGAGACCTCACTAGATATATAGATTGATCGGTTTGTGTGGAAAACTGTGAAAGGCCTAGCTATATACACACACATAGAGGAACATCGATCGTTGCGCATGCACGTGAGAGATAAAGAATGCTCGATATGATGGAGTGGGGGAGGTGTGTGTGTGCATGCATGGGAGACCGACCTGAAGAAAAAGATTGCATGTGTGCGATGGATAATGCCGACTGGTAGTGTGTGTGCATGCATGCACGAGAGAAAGTTAGTGGTACAATTATAAAGAGAAGACGACTGTGTGGGTGTAAAAGACTAGGTGAGGTCATAATCAATGTAAAGTTGAATTCAAATATTTGAATAAGAGATCGTGATGTTTGAAACCCATGCATGCATGAATATAACTGAGATATGCGCGGTGTGGTTTGGAAAGGAACATGCTATACTGTATACACATTGAACATGGTCAGACTGATTTGAATTTGAGATATTGATGGCAGACATCGTTTGGCCACATTGCATCCGTGCATGGACACACTATTCTAATTGGAGATGATGGGTGGCTTTCGCATTACATATCTATATCTATACCCCTATATATATTATATATTATATTTTTTATATAGTGTGCGGATAACTTTAACTTTGAAAGATGGTCGTTGGATGAGGCCAATCCAATGGTGCAGAGATGGAAAATTTGAGCACTACTGGCCATTGGATATCATCTAGATTCCACCAGATTTTGCCACATGTACAATCTAGAAGACTCCATAGTTGAACTTAAGCATAATGCACAAACCTCAAAACACAAGCACTTCTTCTTTGTTCTAGAATCTTCCGTATCAGAATTGCCCAAATCTTTTTCTACATGATTTGCCATTATTTGTTTTTACTTTATGCCTGACAACGCATAATTCCATGAATCTAAAAATAGATTAGCTTTCTTATAAAAACTAGATGATTTTGAATGAAATGAACTATAAGAATTAAATGAACATCTACATCATGCATATATGACTCAAAGCTTACATGCTATAGTGTGGTATTTATTCATAATTTGGTTGCCAATCTCATGCGTGCAATGCACGTGTACCTTACTAGTCTAAATGGTGTCTGTGTGTGTGTTGTGCGTGTTAAACACATTGTACGTCGTATATCATACATGGTTTAGATTCCGAACATCTAGCTAGAGCATACATATGTACTATGATTTGAATTCAACATAAAATGGATACATATATTTGAATTTGAGATCGTATTACTTCTCCTATATTCATGTCATGTATTGTGAAGAAAATATTTAGATGGTTGTATAACTGCTACCTCTTGAGCATTGCGTTGGTTTTCCCTTGAAGAGGAAAGGGTGATGCAGCAAAGTAGCGTAAGTATTTCCCTCAGTTTTTGAGAACCAAGGTATCAATCCAGTAGGAGACCACGCGTGAGTCCCACACACCTACACAAACAAACAAGAACCTCGCAACCAACGCGATAAAGGGGTTGCCAATCCCTTCACGGTCACTTACGAGAGTGAGATCTGATAAGATAATATTTTTGGTATTTTTATGATAAAGATGCAAAGTAAAATAAAGCAAAAGTAAACGGTGCTAGAAATAACTTGTTGACGGGAGATTAATATGATAGAGAATAGACCCGGGGGCCATAGGTTTCACTAGTGGCTTCTCTCAAGAGCATAAGTATTACGGTGGGTAAACAAATTATTGTCAAGCAATTGATAGAATTGAGCATAGTTATGAGAATATCTAGGTATGATCATGTATATAGGCATGACGTCCATGACAAGTAGACCGACTCCTGCCTGCATCTACAACTATTACTCCACACATCGACCGACTCGTGCCTGCATCTAGAGTATTAAGTTGATGAAGAAAAGAGTAACGCATTAAGAAAGATGACATGATGTAGAGGAATAAACTCATGCAATATGATGTAAACCCCATCTTTTTATCCTCGATGGCAACAATACAATACGTGCCTTGCTGCCCCTGCTGTCACTGGGAAAGGACACCGCAAGATTGAACCCAAAGCTAAGCACTTCTCCCGTTGCAAGAAAGATCAATCTAGTAGGCCAAACCGAACTGATAATTCGAAGAGACTTGCAAAGATAACCAATCATACATAAAAGAATTCAGAGGAGATTCAAATATTGTTCATAGATAATCTTGATCATAAACCCACAATTCATCGGATCTTGACAAACACACCGCAAAAGAAGATTACATCGAATAGATCTTAAAGAAGATCGAGGAGAACATGGTATTGAGATCCAAAGAGACAGAAGAAGCCATCTAGCTAATAACTATGGACCCGAAGGTCTGAAGTAAACTACTCACACATCATCAGAGAGGCTATGGTGTTGATGTAGAAGCCCTCCGTGATCAATGCCCCCTCCGACAGAGTGCCGGAAAAGGCCCCAAGGTGGGATCTCACGGGTACAGAAGGTTGCGGCGGTGGAAATAGGGTTTTGGCTCCGTATATGATGTTTCCAGGGTGTATGGGTATACATAGGAGGAAGAAGTACGTCGGTGGAGCAACGAGGGGCCCACGAGGGTGGAGGGCGCGCCCCCTACCTCGTGGCTTCCTCGTCTGTTGCTTTACGTCCACTCGAAGTTCTCTGGATCGCGTTTGTTCCAAAAAACACATTCCCGAAGGTTTCATTCCGTTTGGACTCCGTTTGATATCCTTTTCCTTCGAAACACTGAAATAGGAAAAAAACAGCAATATGGGTTGGGCCTCCGGTTAATAGGTTAGTCCCAAAAATAATATAAAATTGTATAATAAAGCCCATTAATCATCTAAAACAGAATATAATATAGCATGGAACAATAAAAAATTATAGATACGTTGGAGACGTATCAATAACTAACCCGAGTACAATCCCATTCAAACAGGGAAAATGTACTCAAATTTAGTCCATATGCTAGACAACACACATTGTTTTTTATTGATGAGGGAAGTGCAAATTGTTTTGGTACTGTACACGTTATGTTTGTTGTCCCGATTTTTTAGTTTTTTTGTTGTATTTTAATGCATTTCTAGTAATATAGTAAAATGGGACATGGCTCTCTCAAGTGATGAGGTGCAAATTGTCTTATTTTGGGTACACATTAAGCTTGTTGTCCTGAAATTTCAAGCCACGCC
Source organism: Triticum dicoccoides (assembly GCF_002162155.2). Lineage (NCBI taxonomy): Eukaryota > Viridiplantae > Streptophyta > Magnoliopsida > Poales > Poaceae > Triticum > Triticum dicoccoides. The sequence continues at coordinate 538,479,129 of NC_041389.1, forward strand.
TTGTTATGCCGAAATTTCAATCTAGCGTCTTTGTCTATCGTGCTACAAAATTCCCGCCTCTTCAACCGCGCCTTGTTACCCCAAAATATTTAAGATATATCTTTGTATCGTTGTGCTCCGACAACTCCCTCCATCTCAACCCGCGCCTTGCTATTCCAAAATTACAACATGCGCGAAAACTCCCACCTCCTGTGAAATCCCGACACGCGAAATGCCCATGATACCCCTGAACCAAAAGAACCGCCTAGCTCAAATCGGTGGTGGTACTTTTGCAACTTACCCCACATTTCAGACAAACGCGTTCCTAAGCCATGGTTCCCCACTCCTGTCCCATCCGCCCTCCCATTCGTATACCGAGGCCACGAAAACCCGTGAAGCCCCACACCCTCCTCCGTCCGCCACCCAGCCGGAGCCTCTTCCCCAACGATGTCGTCCACAACAACACCTCGACGTCCCTCATCCACCGTACCGGATGAGGATCCATCGTCGATCTCGTCGTCCCGCCGGTTCATCCACCCCAGACTCCACCTCCAAGGAGCTGCCCCGATGTTCCCGTCGTCTTTCGAATCACCTCCATTCCCACACCGCCGTCTTCACCTGCACCACCAGTAGAACATCATCATCACCGTTTCCTTGAATGAAGCTCAGGCCTAATCGGCGCCACCAAAGAGGTTGTACACTAATCGCTGCATTTTCTTCTTGATTCGATCTCACGGTACCGCCGGCGCTCGGTCCCGAGCCGACACGGCGCGGCTCCATCCATGACAGCGTCGCCGGCCACTTCCTCCATGGCGTCGCTCCCTCAGCAGCGGCGTCCACATCAGTAGGAGCTGCTGCTGCTTTAGCTCTCGCTCGTGCTGCTGCTCTGCTCTTGCTCTCGGTTCCCTGCTTGGTCTGCTCTTGCTATTGCTCTTGCTCTTGCTCGCGCTGCTGCTCTCGCTCTTGCTCTTGCTTGCGATGCTGCTCTGATTTAGCTACACTTCAATCGACTGAATCGACTTTTCTGCCAGTCAATTTTCATAGGGTAGGGAGCACTACAAAAAAAAGACACTTCCGTGATGATACGTGTTTGTCACAGTAGGTTTTTCTGTCATGCATGTACATCCATGACAAATTTATGACAGAATCAAGATAGTCATACCTGTGCTGTCATAGAAGTGTTCCATGACATTGCCAAAATTATTGTCACGGAAGTGTCCACTTCCATGATGATAAATCGTGCATCACAGAAGTGCTTTCGTCAAGGGTGACCGACACGTGGCATCCACCGTAACGGAACGCCGTTAAGCTATCAGGTCCGGTTTTGGATCCGATAACCCATTAACAGCCCTGACCAATGGGGATTTTCCACGTTAAAATCATCATTGGCTGCAGGAAACACGTGTCGGCTCACCGTTGGGACAGATGTCATCCACTCATTGGACACAAAGCGCCTATGATACGTCGACACGTGGCATGGCCCAACAGAGGTCCATTCCTGTGAAAAGGCCGGCCCGTTTGACTTGGTCAAAAGGTGGCGGGCCGGCCCACGGCAAGCCTGTTAACGGCCTGTTGACATATAGCCCATTTACAGCCTGCTAACCCAGGGCCCGTTTATGGCCTAGCCGAATTAGGCACAGTAGCGTCATCTGGGCCGTCCAATATAATTCCAGCCCATTTTATCTTCCGGCGCATGTAAGGCCCATGACGTCTTTCGGCCCATATGAGGCCCTTATTACTCTCAGCCCATTAACGACCCATGGTAAAACTGGCCCGTAATGAACAGTGTATCACTTTATAACCATTAACAGCCCATGGTGAAACTGGCCCGTAATGAACAGTGTATCACTTTATACCCATTAACGGCCCATTATTCGGTTGGGCCGTTTCCATCCCATGTTATCTTTCGGCCTTCTCGGGGCCCATTTATTCTTGGGATCATTTCCACATTCGTTTACTTATGACCCATTACTGTCATTTTCTGCTTGTGGGCCAAATTCAGCACGTGGTTACAGTCGCCCCGTTTGTGGCTCGTTAATATGTTGGGCCGTTTTTGTAGCGTCATCAAAATAAGGCCGATTAACGACGACCCGTTATGGTCGGCCCATGAACGGACGATTTCAACTCTAGCCCATTTACAGCCATAATGTGGCCTATTATTGGCCCATGTTTGGCCAACCGATCATAAGCCCGTAGAAGGCCCATAGAAGGCCCATTGTGTCAATGGCCCATATAAGGCCCATTGTTTCTACGCCACGTAGAAGGCCCATTGTTTCTACGACCCGTAGGAGGCCCATGTAAACTACAGCCGGTGGGCATCAAAGTTCGCCACCAGTGCAAATATAGGGAACACCCTACACTATACAAAAATGGCTTGCTCTTTTCTTCAGCCGGTGGCTGCACGTTAAGAACAAATTTTGTATCGCACCAAAACAAATTATAACTATAAAACAAAAGGAAGGTTGGCATAAAAGTTAACAGTCTAGCAGATAAATGCACCACCAAAAGTTCAGAAGCTCAGTTCATTTGACCTGATTGTTACGTTTTTATGCTGTATTGTCTGATGGAGCACCATAACCTTCGCCTTCAGTTCTCCTAGGCTCCTGAACAACATAGTAAATGTCTGATAGTCTAGTTTCAAAACCATGCATATATTGACAACATCGAACAATGTCTCTCCTTGTTTCACAAAGGGTCTCTATTAGGGAATGGACTTGTGTCTGGAGCGCAGATACAACATTGTTTTGAGCTTGCATATCTTGATCATGAGGCAGTTTGGACGAGATTGCCTTAGCAACCAACCCAGTATTACGCAGGAACGTGCTTTTGGCACTGTTAGTGGACAGGTACTGACCCACTGCAGCAAGAGCTGACATTGCGGTTATAGTTGGCTCGCCACCTTCAGAAGGTGGCGGTTCCACCATTTTTCCCATAGCTCGCTGAAAAGTTGTGGTTTTACATTAGTAGTACCAGAACAGAAGATATTAAGGAGGCAGCAAAACCAAACAAAATAGCTTTGGTCTATATATAGAACTTATTCTGGTGAACCCATGTAAAATAATAGTTGTATTTTATTGCAAAGTACATAATAAAACCAGGTTCCAAACATATGACCATGTACCATCACTAATGTATTGTCTATTTCTTCACATTGTATTGAGGGCTAAGGATAAAGAGACGAAGTTTATAATACGGTAAGCATAGTATGACGTCATTCATATCACAAAACAACTGAGAATAGAAAAACAGGCAATTGTAACGTTGTGTGGGCAAGTCCAGCATGGAACTAGATTATAGGTCAAGATCAAAGGAACATCACTCCTCTCTTTTAAAGCTTGTAAGGTGCAATGATACGCTAAGACAATTGTGTATAAAATTGAAAAGAGTAATAGACATTGGCTGCAAACCATCACTACAAAAAAATACACTTCCGTGATGATATGGGTTTGTCACAGTAGGTCGCGTTTGTTGTCATGCATGTACATCCATGACAAATTTATGACAGAATCAAGATAGTCATACCTATGCTGTCGTAGAAGTGTTCCATGACATTACCAAAATTATCATCACGGAAGTGTCCACTTCCATGACGATAAATCACGCGTCACAAAACTGCTTTCGTCAAGGGTGACCGACACGTGGCATCCACTGTAACGGAACACCGTTAAGCTATCAGGTCGGGTTTTGGATCCGATAACCCGTTAACAGCCCCAACCAATGGGGATTTTCCACGTGTAAAATCATCATTGGCTGGAGGAAACACGTGTCGGCTCACCGTGGGGACAGATGTCATCCACTCATTGGACCGAAGGCGCCTATGATACGGCGACACGTGGCACGACCCAACAAAGGCCCATTCATGTGAAAAGGCCGGCCCGTTTGACTTGGTCAAAAGGTGGCGGGCCGGCCCACGGAAAGCCTGTTAACGACCTGTTCCCATATAGCCAATTTACAGCCCGCTAACCCAGGGCCTGTTATGCCCTATCCGAATTAGGCCCAGTAGCATCATCTGGGCCGTCCAATATGATTCAGCCCATTTTAACTTCCGGCCCGTGTGTGGCCCATCACTTCTTTCAGCCCATATGAGGACCTTTGTAACTCTTGGCCCATTAACGACCCGTGGTGAAACTGGCCCGTAATGAACAGTGTATCACTTTATACCCATTAACGGCCCGTTATTCCATTGGGCCGTTTCCAGCCCATGTTATCTTTCAGCCTTCTCAGGGCCCATTGATTCTTGGGCTCATTTGCAGCATTCGGTTACATACGGCCCGTTACTGTCATTTTCTGCTTGTGGGCCAAATTCAGCCCGTCGTTACAGTCGGCCCGTTTGTGGACCGTTAATACGTTGGGCCGTTTTCATGTCAAAAAAACCCCGTTGGGCTGTTTTCATAGAGTTATCAAATACGGCCTATTAACGACCCGTTATGGTCCACGAATAGTATGGCCCATGATTGGCGAAATGATGATACGCCCCGTAGAAGGCCCATGGATCCTACGGCCCGTATGAGGCCCATGGATAGTACGGCCCGTAGAAGGCCCATGGGCCCTACGGCCCATAGAAGGCCCATTGATCCCTAAGGCCCGTATAGAAGGCCGATGGATCCTACGGCCCGTATAGAAGGCCAATGCTCCTACGGCCGAACGAAGGCCCATGGATCATACGGACTGCAGGAGGCCCATGGTTACAATAGTCCGTGTGTTGCCATGATTATTTTGGCCTAATTACCAAAAATAGGCTATTGTGGCCACTAGAAAAACACAGAAAAAGAACTGCAGTGACTACAAGCAAACAACTAAACAAGACAATAAGGAAATAAATAAGCAAGCAATTAAGGCTAGCCTATTACCACTATTACACATATTACATCCACTGGGCATCAAAGTTCGCCACCAGTGCAAATATAGGGAACAAAGCAGCATATTACATACACTTGTCCGTCAAAATTGGCCACCAGTGCAAATAAACGCGGCAGGAAAACAAGAGCATAACTGAAACAACTTTAGAAGAGCTCAAGAAACATTATCCTGGGTATCCACCATGCTGGCAATAAGCTTAGCAAGCTGATTAGCTTTGTCCTGTTTGGCGCTAAAATCCTCCAACGCTTGCTGTTGCACCAGAAAGTATGCATCTAAATGCTCTAGGGACTTCCGCAGTCCTTCCGCTTCTTGTCGCAGCACAGCTGATCGATGTCTTTCAGCTTGTAGTTGAGACTCAAGAAACCGAACTGATTCAGACAGTGAGTTTGAATAGCTTGTGCAAGCGGTAGTGGCCAGTAACTCGAACACTAAACCAAGACAGGACTTTGGGGTTGTCTCGCTGTCTTCAAGATAGTCTTCCTTAGCTGTTTTATCAGCTTTGTTGGAGACCAACAAGGATGTGTCACTATCCTGAACCTTATCTGCATTACTTCCTTTACCATTGCTTAATAAGGCACTCTTCCCCAATATTCTGTCAGCATTCTAAAAGAAGAAACAAGCAGACACATAACAAGTTTAGCATGTACTAGTATATGAAACTCATTTCGGTGAGCCAGTTCGTTAGTAAGGTGGACAGGATTAAACTACCAAGTCTTCTATTGCCAAGTACTAGTACATAATAATAGCATCAAACAAACATATATCTATGTCCTATGGTCACTCCATTGTCTTGCCAAATCAAAATAGAGACACGGTTCAAATCATATCAGTTCAAGACAAAGCAGCAGTGAAAGAATACAAAGCGTGGGAAACTACACGACACAACAAGATTTCAGATGGGTACCACGGGTCTACATGTACAACAACACTATTGGCTCTGTTGTGATGCTAGTAATGTGCATGATATGAAAGTCAACTGTATACACAATTGAAATTGAAATCAAAAGAGCTATTGATAAGAGCAAACCTGTTAAATAAACATGCGTGAACATACCTGCTGTGCCATTGGAGTTTCGATTGGATCCTTCAATTTAAAAATAAGTTTGTATGAGTAAATACAATGATACAATAGCAAAGCAATCATAGTTAAAAAAGGCGCGTCTAAGCGAGCGCTTAAGCGCGCCTAGGCTCTAGGCGTTGGCAAAACGCATTGCGCATAACTACGCTTAATCTATGCATAACTGCGCATAAGCATGCGCTTTGGTCAGTAAAGTCCAAGGCGGTGGCAAAACGCACAATTAACGCCTAGCACTATTTTGAACTATGATAGCAATGGAATCTTAAATTAGAACAGTTGTTCTTCAGGTTTAGGCACTTGTTCTACATGAACAGAGTACAGTAAGACGCAAGAATATAATACTTAGAAATAGAAAATGAGCTCATAGACCTTACCAAATTCTTGGTTCGGGACCAGTACAGAACAAGGCGTTCCCAGTCATCGTCCAGTAAATGTGTCTCAGGAGAACGTAAGGGAATTTGATGAGTTTCTTTGCCGGTGAAGTACGTTTTCTTCAGGTAATTCCAATACTGCCACCAAGCATTCTTGAAGATAGCAGAGGTATTAGCAAAGGTTACGTCATCCCGAGTTTCCAAATCGGTCCTTCTCTATAGAGAAAAATGGGAAAATTTGCTGTATTATAACCATCATGGAGGTAGGATGTATGGGACGAAGCAAAGTAATTGCCATGAATAACATTACTTACACATAACTCCTGGACAAACACCTGCAACTGGCATTTTCCTTCATCTTCAGTATAATATTTCCAAGATGGGAAGATACGCACATACGATTTAACAACATAAAATGCAATAGATGCTAAACTACGACTGGCTGGTTGTGCTTCCTCCACGGGAATAGGCGTACTAACTGGTGGAGCTGGGGTTCGCCGTGATAGTACTGGCCCTTTGGGCACTAGAGCTGCCTTACTAACTGCTCTTGTTTGGGAGCTCTGTGGTGGAGATGGTGCTGTGTCAACAGGAACTAGGTTACTATCGGCTGGGGTTGGGGTTAGATTGGATGAAGCTGGTTCTCTGTCCATCGTAGTAGGGGTACAATCTTCGAGAGTTTGGGTTATGTGTGGTAGGGCTGGTTCTTGTGCATGTACAACCGGGGTGCTATCTCCACCAATAGGTAGCACTGTTTTATTTGAAGACCATGTTTTTATTCCGCTAGATACTGGCATCACCCGCTCCAATTCAAATGGCTGATAAACAGGAAACATAGTTGAATGTACAGACATTGTATGAGAGATAGATGCAATAGATAGTGTGGAAAAAAGAGGGCATGAAATAGTTGACATGTATATTGTTTAACCAAAACGGATAGCATGACATAATTTCACATATATGATGTATATCTAAAGTGGATAGCATAGCATAACATAATTCAAAGATATGATGAATAACAAAACAGGATCGCATGACATAATTCACCTACATGTTATCTAAGTAATCAGGATCGCATCATTTAATTCACATATGTGATTTATATGCTAAACAGAGGGCATTCGATATGATGTCTGAACTAAGAACATGGTGTTGAATATTGTGAATATGATGTCTAAACTATGCAATGCAAGACACCGTATGCATGATATGAGCAGTATAATCGTGCCAAGTTAGAGCATACACCTCAGTAGGGGAATAGGACTGGTCATCTGTCTCTGAATCCATCTCTGAGGAGCTATCAGGACCCAACAAGAGATCTGCTTCGACAGGTGGCACTGTCTGCTCTGAAGGCCTTGTTTTCCCTCCAGATTTTTCCATCTCCCACCCAAATGGCTGAATCACAGGAAGAGTAGTTTAATGTACAAACATTGTTGACAAATGGAAATGTAATGAAGAAAAGGATGGGCAAGATATCATTCAAATATATGATGCCTGGTTAAACAGGATGGCATTGCACATTTCACATATATTATGGCTGGCTAAAAGACATGAGACTGCATAATTCCCATATATGATATAGAAAGTAAACAGGTGGCATTACAGAACATGTCTAAACTAAGCAGATGACATATATGATGTCAAAAGTAGGCACTTCAAGGCAACATATGCATGATATGACTAACATCATCATGCCAAGATAGAGCAAACACCTTGGGGGGTAAATAGGAGTGGTCAACGACGTCTGAATCCGCCTCAGAACAGATATCTTCCTCTAGATTACAATCTGGAGAGGGGTGGGGAGGGTTTGCCATTGAACCCACCATGGAGCGATGTCTGCATGACATTGTATTGCCGCGCAAAACTCTTCTCCTTTTATCTACATGTGCAGCATGACTGTGTACAATATCTGACATGCATACGAAAAAATATGGTGAGATTATGTAAGGAGAGCATGCAGAAATTTAGAGTGATGGTAACAACCAGTGGATGGATCCAAAAATAATGGTAGCAGGCTGATGATTGCATTAAATTAATAAAAGACAGATGATGATTGCTTTACTATTTGTTTCCCACCCAGCATGAACAACATAGGCATACCCTAGGTGAACCAGATATTAGATAGACATACTATTCATTGCTGCCTCGATATGTGCCCCACAACTAATTTAGAACTCAAGTTTGAACATGAATTTGGACCTGAGTTGGGAGTCCAAGAGCTGAACAGGACGATAAAGTAGCAGGTAAGTTTAAGCAATGCATAACATAAGCAGAAACAAAAGCATGCGACCTCTCTTGTGGACCCGTGTACTCCTCAGGTTCATCTGCTCAGTCGATGATGGTGATGCCGTTGGGGTGCGTGCTGGCAGCAGGGAAGGAGATCTGAGGCAGCGAAAGACGGTCAGGAGTCGTGATGTCTGGTTTGGTGGATGCTTCTATCGATGGAGCAGCTCAGGTGAGGTGGACGACGTCGCGGCAGGAGCAGGACAAACCACACAAACTTCCCTTCGACACGTACCTCTAACTGAAGTAATTCTATAAGGGATGATTTGGCTTGCATGATTCTTAAAACGCAGGGATAGGGAAAACACCGGAATAGGATAGGAAAATGCACATGGTAAACAGAGCATTTGTAAACACAGGATTTCTATCAACTTGGGTGTTTGGTTTACAGGAATTGGAATAGCTAGCAGAGGAATGCAAAGAAATATGGCCAAAATAAAGAGAAACCATATGAAAGCGTGTACAGTTAGAATGTTATTCTGGCACTAATGCACTTGGTCTTGTTTTCATGCATAGGATTTTGAAAAGTAGGTCCAGGTGGATGTTTTGCTTCATCCCTTTCAACAAAATGCATGAATAATTGAATAGTAGAGTGCCATTGGAAAATTCCCTATTGCTATGTTTTTCCGTTGAACCAAAAATAGCCCTAATGGATCAACGTGAATGTATAGTAATAAGTGACGCAACAAGTGTACAACCTCTTTGCCGCAGCCGTGTCGACCTCAGCATCATTGGGTTGGTCGCTGAAGCAGTTGAGGCAGAGGTGGCTGTCGGAGGTGTGGAGGAAGATCTGAGGAATCTATAGACGGCGTCCAGGGCACTGCTCTGTTGTGATGGATAGTTCTGTCGTTGGAGCAGCTCCGGTGAGCCGTAAGACGTCAAGGCTGAAGCAGCACAAGACAGACATCGTCAATCTCAAGTGGGATTCTAATAGCATCTCCAATAGATGATGAAAAATGGATGTAAAATTAACATCACCAAAAACCACCTGACTACAACAGATGAGGTAAAAACCGTTGACTCTGAACTTAACTGTCGAAACTGAAATTAACTGTGGAATCTGAATGCTACTGTCGAAACTAAACGCAATGGTAGCAGAGAGACACTTGAAATGTAGTTTAGGGAGGGCCTGTAGTTCATCTTCAACCTGCACACCCCTGAGCCGCCTACCACCACCGGCCGAATTGCCTGCCCCAGCGCCACCTCGCCGCCCCGAAACAACTCGCCACCGCCGCCCCGGCCAGCCACCTAGGCCCCCCGCCCCCACCCTGAACCCTAAGATAGATAGTGGGGTACCTCACCGGCGAGCCCCCGTCCCCGCTGCGGGTGGTTCTTCCTTAACTCCAGCGAGCCCCCCAACCCCTGAAAATCGACTGACCCTAAAGTCGACTCAGTCGACTGAAGTGTGGCTTAATCGGAGCAGAGCAGAAGCATGAGCGAGGGGGAGAGCAGCATCAGCAGCTAGGCGAGCGAGCGATCGAGCGAGAGCCGGAGCAGCAGCAGCAGCGCGAGCGAGCGAGTGAGAGCCGGAGCAGCACCAGCAGCGCGAGCGAGCGAGCGAGAGCCGGAGCAGCAGCAGCAGACCCGGCTGGTATGGCCGCCACCGCCGAAGGGGCCTCGCACTGGGGGAGAGCCGCCATGGAGATGTCGCCCGTGGCACCGGCTTCAAGGTAGCCGCTCCATGGGGGTGCAGGATGGAGCACCGTCGGCGCCGGGAGGTCGAGTTAAGGAGAAGGTGTGATGCGATGAGTGTACAACCTCTTTGGTGGCACAGAGTAGGCCTCGGCTTCGTCCGAGGAGTCGCTGAGGATGCTGCGGTTCCGGTGGAGCAGGTTAAGGCAGCGCTGTGGGGATGGAGCAGCCGTGATAGATGAGGCGATCGTCGGAGCAGCTCCTTGGAGGTGGAGGACGGGGCGGCTGAACCTGCGGGACGGCGAGATGGACGATGGATCCTCATCCGGGGAGGTGGACGAGGGACGTCGAGCTGTTGCGGTGGACGACGTCGTCGGGGAAGAGGCTTCGGCTGGGCAGCGGTGACGTGGCAGACGGAGGAGGGTGGGGTTTCGTGGCTGGAGCGGAGAGGTTATGGCGGCCTGGGATTTCGAATGGCGAAAAGGGGGCGATGGGGGGGGGGGTGAAGCATGACTTAGGGACGCACTTGTCCAAAATGTAGGGTGTGTTACAAAAGTACCCCCACCGATTTGAACTAGCGACCCTTTCGGCTCAGGGTTAGAAGGGGGATTTCGCATGTCGGGATTTGGCAGCTGGAGGGAGTTTTCATGCGCGTTGTAATTTCGGGATAGCAAGGCGCGGGTTGTGAAGGCGCCAGTTTTGGGAGCATGATATCTGAATTTTCGGGATATAACAAGACGCGGGTTGAATTTTAGGGACAAGCCTAACGTGTAGTAATATTGTACTTGTACGTACCAAATCAATTCGCACTTCCCTCAACCAAAAAGAAAACGAAAAAAATAAAACTATTCACACCACACAAAGAGAGAGTCTTGCCCCGTTTTACTATACAAATGCTATTCAAAGCTACTCCCTCCTTCCATCTATATAGGGCCTAATGCATTTTTCGATGCTAACTTTGACCAAATATTAGAGCAATGATATATGACATGCAACTTACACAAAGCACACCCTTAACTTCGTCTGTGAAAGGTTCTTTCAATGATATAATTTTCACATTGTGCATGTCATGTACTATTAATCTTGTCAATAGTCAAAGGCGATCTTAAAAATCTCATTACGCCCTATATAGATGGAAGGAGGGAGTATGAATCCATGTTATGTCCGATTAATTTTTTTTCGCTTTGCTGTATAATGCATGTAACCTACTCATACCAACATTTTAGTGCATTCCAAATGTCTATACTACCGCTGCAATTCGAACTAAATTTGAATTCGTTTCTCTATTTCAGTAAGAATCTACAATCATGATTGTTGCCAACTTCAACCATCATTCGTGTATTACCTTAATAACACACCACATGATCACTATAGGGATAGATATAAACTATGTGTACTACATGAACTCGAATTCTATTTTTTGAATACACTTGATATTGATTCCAAATAATAGTACATTTGATGTACTAACTATATATTCATAATCTAAACCATGTTCCATACGTACACCGTGTTTATCACACAAAGTATAGTGCCCCGCCCCCTACATTATGACAAGTATTTAGACCTGAGTTGCAAAAGCCACACATTAGCCCAAATTATAATCAATGTTGTACATTATGATATCTTCTTCAAGTATCCGTATCCACCTTTTTATAATGAATTATGATCTTTGTTCGTCTTTTACACCTTCACGATCCTCTTCTATTTGTAGCTAGCTAGCGCTAACTTTCTATCGTGCATGCACACGGCCGCCCCCTCACACACCCTTAGCGTCCCCTCCATTGCACACGTTCATTATTTCTCTTTAGGTCGTCCACCAGCGGTGTGTGTAGGCCCCTGGCTCCTTCTTTCTGGCACACACCGGTCGATATGCCTCTCTAGCCAAGTGTGCCTACAACAAACACATATATACTTCCCCTCTTCTCTTCTCACCGTCCATGCCCCCATATGTCCAATACGATTCCACGCAGGTGCACACTCCCGCCCCTCTTTTCATTAGTCACATGCTCGCACACTCCTCCCCCCTCGACATGGTAGGCCTCTCGCACCACCTCCTAGCCACACTCTCTCCCCCAGTCTGCCTCTCCGGACCTTATTTGCTTCTAACACATGCAGGCGTGTATATGAACTGATCTCCCTACATATAGCCAGGTCGACTATAATTCGTTTTCACCAAGCACCGATACACTTACCTCGCTAGTTATGTCTCTCCTTTTCTCGGACACACGACGGTTGATCTTCCTATGTAGTTACACATGCTTACCACAACCATATCTTCTCCCCTCATCATCCTTCAATACCTCCCGACCCGTCTCTCACACACACACGTGCATAGACAGACAGACATCCCCCGCCCTCTCTGATTGATATTGCAGTCATACCCTCCATTTCTCTAGCAGGCCTCTCCCACCATTTGTGAGACGCCACTCCACCACCAACCCTCCGACGCTCTACCTTTGTCTTTTTCCCAACCTTATTCCTCTGCTACACATATCCATGGATGTCATCGATCTCCCTCAATACATAGCTAGGTCTCTCTCCTTCCCAAGATATATACTAGTCGACCGGTCTCTACCCCCCCACACCGATAGTCGAACGTTGTAGGTAGGTATCCATGCCACGGAGAAGAACTGCACCTCTGCCCTCTCAAATTCTAGTAGGCCAGCCGCCCTATATCTTTGACGTGGGCAAACACAAATTCGATGGCACTCTTTATCGATCGCGCAGCCACACACTTCATCCCTGTTTTTAATTCGATCGATATCTCACGTCCATGACTCGTTTGACACACATTGCATATGTTACGTTTTTCTGATTGAGATATCATCAACTCATTGCCTCTGTTTCGCACAAACCATCTCCCTCACACCCACCCACGTACGTACCTGCACCTAAAGAATAAGTGCACGCAGGACGCACGTACTCACGTCTCGTTCCCGGCCACACCCGCGTGGGTACACGGTGGAGTTCGTTTCTGTATGAAAAGGCAGCCCATGTGATAATTTGACGCGTGTAGCGGTTGTTTACTCGAAGGAGGGTCGGGTACCACGCCTACAATATAAAACGATTGCCGTGAGGAAAATGGAAAAATGGGTTTGTCTCTCGTGAGTCTCATCACACAATCTCACACAAGGCCGCCGTGGCCTCTCTCTCTTAGCGTTGGTTAGTGATCCGGCCGCATCCCGTCCGCCGGCGGAAAGGGAGGATGTGCATCGTCTCTCCGTTCGACGGCGTTGAGGCAGCTCGTCCCGATCTGCGGTACCCGCCGTTATCTCTGACCAAGCTCCGGCGCGGTAGGGCCTTCGCCACTTGCTCGCTGCCGCAGTATGGGCAGATCCCGGCCGCCGGCGCCCTCCTAGTAACATCCCGACGACCCTCAGGTACAGCTTCCTCCGGCCTTGCTCCACTGCCCATCTTCCCACGTTGCTGCATGTGGATCTTCTTTAGTTGTTTGCTTAAATCGTATCTCGGCCGGCGTACTTTCGATCTTGCAATCTTGTCCTCAAACCATTTTTGATAAACCACCATGTGCTATCTTTCCCTTTTTACATGGAACATGCTTCTTTTTGTCGGCGTATGTGTCTTCAACTCATGTTATTGGGCAGTAATTGTTTCCTTTCGACCTCCTTTTGCAAACAGGGCTATCAATTTTCACCTCGTTGCTATTGCGACCTTTTGGTGAACTGCACAAATCACTTTTCTGAAGAGTGTTTTGTGCAGTTCCGCCAAAATGTCACACGGGCAACGTTTTTACATTTCTGTGGGACTGCGGAAAGGCAGATTGGTTTTGCTATCCTCCTCATCCAACTCCGTGCCTAATCTTCTCCGACAAGAAGTTAGTCCTAAAGAGAGATCGTAGAGGTGATCGGCTTCTATTTATGTGTGTTATGTTTCTTCATCTAGTTCCACTATTATTGTAATCACACTGACTGGATATCTTTGCAAACAGGGATGGTCCGTCCGATTTTAGTGGAGCTGCACAAAATGATCGGATTGTGGTGTCCTTCATACACCTCTGGCTACAGAGCTGGGTGAAACTAGCTGCCAAGCAATGAACACTGTGCCAAGGAAATGGAGCCATGCCTATGAACATCATCGATCAATTATATTTTTTTCTTTATTTGTACACCTTCTCACAACTTTGTCTTTAGTTGTGATGTGAATATTGGCGCTGATCTGTGAACCATTGAGATGCATTAGCCAAGGTAGTTTCATTTGTATTTGATGGAATGTTGTAACGAGATAATCTCGAGGCAAGACACATGAATCCTAAGTTGAAACCTTTTTTTTCCTGCGGGAACCAGAGTTGAAACCTTCATAGCATCACAGTACAATTTTCATCAAAATTATGCGTACATATAAACAAATCCTGAAGGATTGATAGCAATGCCAGAAACAATTCAACTTCGTTTCGCCGACATGTTGGACATCCTTCATTCGGCTCCACCTGCCATGCAGCAATATTGAGTGCACAACACAACTTCAGGGAAAGATTCACCTCGGTCGTTGCGCCGCAGTAGTAATGACTAGTGAGCGGTCAAATCACAGAGCCCCACCTTCGCCACAGTAAGTTGCTCGGACGAAGCAACCATCATTTCTCTGTTCCTTGAATCCGCTGGTACTCCCATATTCCCACAGTAAAGTTGCTCGGGCGAATCAACCATCACTATATCCGCTCACGTGTGATGATCACAGGAGCTATCCATTCAGATTGCATGTTAAAAAAAATAAAGGTCGATAACTAATGCGGCAAACTTTCAAAAAAAACTAATGCGTCACTTCGGGCCAACACGGCCAGATCGCATTTTGCACGAGATATTACACACCATGTGTCATTGACATGTGGTCCCGTTCCAACATATCAGTGAGACGACGGCGAGTAGTAGGAGTATTTCCGAACCGACGTGTAGGCCGGGGTGCCCCTTCGTGAACCGTGGTAAACTGGCAACCGTCCACCGACGCTTCGCCTTTCCCTCTCAATTTGGAACTGCTGTCACACGCTCTTCCTCTCCCTCCTCCATTTTCCTTCAGCCCTTCACGCTTTCTTCTGCCATTGTTCGATCATCTTCTCCATGGAGGGAACAGGACGGAAACGACCCCGTTATTCTTGCCTCGATCTGAAAGATGACGTGGTGGAGGAACTCATTGATCGGTGCGACGTCATCACCTCGGCTAGCATGGCAGGTTTGTTCAAGCCCATTCTTGACTCAACTAATAACATCATTACAAGGAACCAAAGAGTCAAGGAACGGTTTGATCTCCCCTATCTTCTTCGCCATGACCCTGATGACCGGCGCCGTCACGACGGAGGCCTCGCCCTGTGCAAGTTGATGCCGCTTGATAATGATATGTATGATGTTAAGATGCCATCGCTTGAGGGCAAGGCCTGGGAAGGCGCAAATGGAGATTGGGTTGTTTACATTGGGTCCAACTGCGAGTGGGAACTTGTGAATGTGTACACTCATGACCGGGTTCCACTTCCAAAAATCTCAGCAGACTGCCCAGAGGTTGAGCACACTGGTATTGTACGCACGTTCAAATACAATCATGGTGACTGTCTTCTACGGAAGATAGCAATTTCTCGAGTTCCCACCCGCTCTTGGAATTACAACAACTATGAAGTTGTTGCTATCTTCGACAAGCTTGTTGCCGTTGTTGCTGGTTTGACTCGATGGACATTGCTCAAAAATCAGTTTCTGTACACGGATGAGTACTGTGATGCAATTGAATACGAGGGCCTTGTGTTTGCTGCCACCACTCGTGGCACTGTTTTTGCATGGAATCGTTATGATTTTGGTACGTTTGTCTTCCACCGTAATTATAATTGTTTCATCCACATGCATGCGGGCTAGCAAGTTTCTCTTTACTAATTAACCTTCTTCTTGTGTTTCCAAGGTCCTGTGAAAATTCCACCACCTATACTTGAAAATTTTTATAACCAAGGGGGAGATGACGATGGTGATGATCACGAGCATGAGGACGAGTAGCGCCCATATACTCGTTGGCGCCTGGCAACTAATTCCGATGGATCACCTCTTCTCATGTGTATACATCCCACTGATGATGTTACTACTAAGGAAGTAGGTGTAGTCTCCCATGGTCGCACTCTCCGGACCTATTCCAACACCCGTTGCATGGTATTCGGGATGGATACTAGTGTGCTAGCGCCAACACCTTCTCCCTGGTATAGAATTGATAGTCTTGGAGAAAACTCGCTCTTCCTTGGACAAAACTATCCGATGATGGTGAAAGGCGATCCAACTTCTGTTGACACAATGTTACTAGCACCATTTATGAGAAGCAACTGTTTCTATACCTTGGACATTAGCGTGGTTCCCTACCCTGGTACTGATATAGTAGGCCGCTTCAGCCTGGATGATCAGTCCTGCGTTGGTCTCGAGATCGACAATAGATGCCCCGTCCCAGAGAATCACTTGTGGTTCAAAGCAAGCGTTTCCAACGCCGAGGAATGGTTGAGTTGAAGTTCATTTTATTGCTGTTATTTGTTGTGTGGTGAAAACTTTAGTATTTATAAGGTATCCTCGTTGTCAATGTGGGTTGATGACCTGTTGTATGTAATAAAATGATATGCCTGTGATAAACTTACTAAATTTATGAATGGCTTTCGAGTTGCTTCTGTGAGTGAGTGGTGCGACGAGGCAAAAAAATATTTTCCGAATACATAATTGTACGTGCATTGCAATAGGTTATCGGATGAGGCCAATCATCAACAATAGTAGTACACTATTTGTACTAGCTTCACATGCTTCGCGCGTCGTGTAGGTGTTTTTATTGTAGCCATATTGTACTACGTAACCAGAACCTCGAATCCTCGATACTAGTAGTACTATATAGTAAGTAGTAGGAGTAGTAGGGTGGCATGGGCCAGAACAAGCATTCACATCCAGGAGTACGGCACACACCACCAGCACGACTTCCATGTGACACCATATTTCTTGGAGTCCCTGCTAGAGCTATCAACCTCATCGTTTCTCTAACTCAGCCATCGCACGGCGGGCGAGGTGGGGGTTTGCCGATAGTCGGTTTCCTCAACTGCGGTCCCACTTGTAAGGCCAACTCCGACGCTCTATCAATATACGGATGTACTCTTCTTCCCAATACAAAAACTTGCATCCATTCTACTCCCTCCGTTCTACTACCTCCGTCCTGGTTTATAGGCCCCCTTTGTAGTTTGTGTCAAATTTTGACTAAAGATTTAACTAACAAAATGTTAATGCATGTCAAGAAAAATTATCTCATTGGATTCGTATTTGAACATAGTTTTCAAAAATATAATGTTTGGTGACATGCGTAAACATTTTGTTAGTTTAATCTATGGTCAAAATTTGGCAGGAAATATAATGGGGACCAATAAACCCGGACGGAGGTAGTATTTGTCAAAATATATATGTATCTAGACATGTTTTAGTATATAGGCACATCCATTTTTGGACAAATGGAAGTCAAGTATTTTGGAACGGAGGGAGTACACAATAATTTTTTTAAGTTAGCACAACTAGTCTAATCCGAGAGCACAACCGAAGATTTTGTCGGGTTCTTCCTCCTTTTGCCGACACATGGGACATCCAGCATCCAGGTCGTGTCATGAAAGAAAATAGAGTGGTAGTTGATAAGTTGAAGCCACGAGATGTGCATCTTGGGTTAAACTGTAAATATAATCTTACTACTCTTGAGTAACTCCAAAAGCGGCCATCGAAGATCTTTCTTGGATTTGTTTTTCATCACCAGCACGTCGAGGTGAAAGATGTGCAGGTTCAGTGGGTCCTCTTATGTTTTCACTGACATGTGGGGCCGCATGTGAGCAAACAGATGATGGGCTCCGTGCGTCCGCTGGCTGGCTGAGAAGAGAGATAGAGGAGTGCTGAGCACGGACTGCAGGAAATTTGTTCTACGTAACCAGCACCTTGATATTCGCGTGTGGTTGTTTCTAGAATAAAAAAGGAGGTACCTCTACTTATGTTACTCCCACCACGCCTAGCCTAAGGTTAGTAGGTGACCTTGCGCTTGGCTCTTCGCCTCTTCCGGAAGTCGATGGTTCTACAGTAGTGCTTCTGGCAATCTGACACCAAATGAATTGCTGCACGTCCACCGCTTGTAAGCAAAAGTTTCTCCTCGTGCTGTGAGCCACCGCGCACACGTTGGCGAGGGAGAAGGCGTAATCAAGCTTCTCGTCATTCTGCGAGTTGATGGGACACATCAAAGTTATTTACTAGTAGTACGTACTCTCTCCAAAAAAGGGCTGACCATGTCATTGCTACCATCCCGTGCTCCGTCGTTGAGTATGTGCACTATTCACGTGCCATTCACGTGCCATCGAGGAGAAAAAATATTGCGTAGGTGCCATCGAAGTGCACGACTCACTTACAGAAAAGGGTTTCCCCCCGCTCCCCCCCGCACGACTCACTTACCCACTGCTTATCTGATTATCTCCATTTTCTTGCATGACACGTGCACCTTGATGCTAGATGTCTCGCGTGTTGGGAAAAGGATGAACAAAGCTCACGTAAAAGAAAAGAGTTGAAGAGCATAGATTCCCGACGATCGAGGAGGAGCAAGGAACCTCGCGGTGGAGCGTCTGCAAGGAACCTTGCGCGTTTCCCCTGTTTTTTGCCGCCTGCCCACCTATAAACAACTAAAAGAACATGAACTTTTCGCTAACCACTAGAAACGGTACATCAAGATGCTAAGTTGAAGATGTTTTATACTCCCTCCATTCACAAATATAAGTCTTTTTAGATATTTCAATAAGGGACCAC
Source organism: Triticum dicoccoides (assembly GCF_002162155.2). Taxonomy (NCBI): domain Eukaryota; kingdom Viridiplantae; phylum Streptophyta; class Magnoliopsida; order Poales; family Poaceae; genus Triticum; species Triticum dicoccoides. The sequence continues at coordinate 538,498,109 of NC_041389.1, forward strand.
ATACGAAACAAAATGAGTGAATCAACACTCTAAAATATGTACACAAGGGAACACACTAACTCCATCCGATCCAACTCATGCACATACGCGCAAAACACTACTAGAAAAAGGGCTATAGATGGGATTGACACTAATGGCGCACCAGACAAGCGGTGCGCCATTAGTATATACTAATGGCGCACCACCTTCTGATACGCCATTAGTGTTGAAACTACTAATGGCGCACCTGGCCCAAGGTGCGCCATTAGTATCAATTTTTTTTTGAACTAGTGCGCCTGTCCAAACATACTAATGGCGCATCCAGACGAAGTGCACCATTACTAGTTGTAACTAGTAATGCCGCACCTGTCGGAAAGTGCGCCACTAATGTTGTTTTTTTATTCCTTTTTTTGCAAAACTACTAATGGCGCACTTTTCCACCGTGCGCCATTACTAGTTTAAACTAGTAATGGCGCACTGTGGAGCAGTGCGCCATTAGTATGTTTTTTTTTGCAAAACTACTAATGGCACACCACCAGAAGGTGCGCCATTAGTAACCTGGATTACTAATGGCGCATTTATGGTTGGTGCGCCATTAGTAAGTGGGCAGCAACAAGATATTTTGGACAGCCTCTCCTACCCACACTCACTTTCTCCCCACTTCATTCTCTCCACCGCCTCCTCCTTGTCTCGGGTGCCTCCTCTTTTTCACCTCATTTCCACCATAGATTCATTCAAATTAAGTGGTTAAATTACCTTGTTTTGATAGGTAAGTAAGGGGGGAAGCTATATTTATGTTGTTCTCCGTACAACAATGTGCACATGCACTTTTTATGGCCTAGCTAGATCTATGTATGTTCGTGGTGTTGCATATGTTTGTGGTGTTGCATATGTGTTTGTGTTTGGAGGTGTACCGGTATTTGAAATGCGATAGTTGCCAATATTTTGCCGGAATGTTGATTCATTTCCGTTTCGGCGAGAATTTTGGCATTAAGCATTCTTTTTGGTCCTATTTTTAGGGAAAGTCATGCCAAATTTTTTCTTGGTTCTAAAATATCGTTTTGCTCTACCCCGCAGGAGACCATGGTCCGCACGATGACCGAAGGCATCGTGAATAGGTTTTTGAGGTCCGTGAAGGCCGAGATGCTTCAAAAGAACGAGACGGAGATAAGATGTCCGTGTCGAAGATGCAAGCTGAAGAGCCTTATTGCGGACCCGGATTCCGGGCAGGTGCGGGACCACCTGCTCTTGCGTGGTTTCATGGATGGCTATCGGTGGCAAGGTGATGAAGATGACTACGAAGTCGTCCATGGGGGCCAAGCAAGAAATGGGGAAGGGCAGCAAGACAACCACCGCGGCTCGGGCGGGCGAGAAGAAGAAGAATCCCCAGGAGATGATCACGACGGTGATGCTGTACACAGTCATCATGTAGAAGATGCAGGACATGATGATGAGGAAGATGCCGAAGCAGACGATGGGCATGATCATGAAGATGATGATGCCGGCGGAGCAGACGACGCTGGACCATCGATGGGCTGGGTGCAGGACCCTCATATTCAAGAGCTGCTTCTCAAGCAGACGGATAACGCAAGAGCTGCCGCCCGAGAGAAAGACAAGATGGATCAACTTGAGTTAGACGCGGTTACTCCATTGTATGAAGGATGTAGGCCCGAGGATACCCGCCTGAAAGTAACGCTCATGGCTCTGGAGATGAAGGTAAAACACAAAATGACTGACGCATGCTTCGACGAGAACATGTCATTCTGGCACGAACGTCTTCCCAAGGGGAACAAGTGCCCGACCAGTTTGGAGGAGGCGAAGAAAATCGTGTGTCCTCTGGATTTACCGCACGTGAAATACCATGTGTGCATGAACAATTGCATCATTTACCGGGACGAGCACGCGGAGTCTACCATATGTCCGGTGTGCGGCGTCACTCGATACAAGAAGAGGAAGAAAGCTCCTCGAAAAGTGGTGTGGTACTTTCCGATCACTCCTCGTCTGCAGCGGTATTTCGCGGACCCTAAGGTAGCAAAGCTCCTGCGTTGGCACACGGATAGGGAGGAGAAGAAGCGAGAAGATGACGCAAATGATCCGGAGATAGATAAAAAGACAAGATGCTGAGTCACCCTAAGGATGCGAGCCAGTGGCAAGCGTTGAACTTCGAAGACCCAGAATTTGGGAACAATCCAAGGAACATCGTGCTGGGCGCGAGCACCGATGGAGTCAATCCGTTTGGCAGCCAGAGAAGCACACATAGCACCTGGCCTGTGTTTGTGTGGATGTACAACCTTCCCCCTGGTTGTGCATGAAGAGGAAGTACATTCACATGAGTATGCTAATTGAAGGGCCGAAACAACCAGGGAACGACATCAATCTGTATCTGGGGCTGCTGAAAGAGGATCTTGATACACTGTGGAAAACGCCAGCCAATACGTGGGACGCCGCAGAGAAAGAATATTTCCCTATGAGAGCCGCACTGCTCACGACGGTGCACAACTATCTCGGTTACGGATATCTCGCGGGGCAGGTAGTCCACGAATTTTCTGGATGCGTAAGGTGCATGGATGACACAACGTATCGCCAGCTAGATAGAGATCCCGGGTCTTCAAAAACCGTGTTCATGGGACATCAAAGGTGGCTTCACGACGATGACCCGTGGAGGAAACGCAAGGATCTGTTCGATGGTGAAACCGAACCCCGAAAACGCCCGTGTACGAGGAGCGGCAAGGAAATAGACAAGCTGTTGAAAAATTGGAAAGACTGCCCACTGCCGGGAAAGAAGCAAAAGGCGCCAGAGCTGGGAAAGAAGCGAAAGGCGCCAGAGCCGCTGCTGAAGGTATGGAAAACGAGGTATGTTTTCTGGGACTTGCCGTACTGGAAGATCCACCGTGTGCCTCACAGCCTTGATGTCATGCATATCACGAAGAACGTGTGTGAGAGTCTGCTTGGTACCCTGCTCAACATGCCAGAGAGGACCAAAGATGGGCCGAAAGCAAGGGCAGACTTGAAATCAATGGGCATCAGGCAGGAGCTTCACGCTAATGATGATGATGATGATGATGATGATGATGATGATGATGATGATGATGATGATGATGATGATGACGCGAAGCAAGACACAGAAAGTCGTTGCAAAGGAAAAAAGGCCAAGAAGACCGGAAATGACTACCCTCCCGCGTGCTTCACCCTCAGTCAGGAGGAGATCGAGCAGTTTTTCACCTGCCTCCTAGGAGTAAAACTTCCTTACGGTTACGCGGGGAAGATAAGCAGATACCTAGACCCAGCTAAGAAGAAGTTCAGTGGGATGAAGTCTCACGACTGTCACGTGCTGATGACGCAGATACTTCCAGTTGCAATCCGTGGGATCATGGACGCGCACGTCCGTGAAACTCTATTTGGCCTATGCAACTTTTTCGACGTCATCTCTCGGAAGTCGATTGGCGTGAGGAAACTCAGAAGGCTACAGGAAAAGATCGTGGTCATACTATGCGAGCTTGAGATGTACTTCCCGCCCGCATTCTTCGACGTTATGGTGCATCTGCTAGTCCATATAGTGGAGGATATCATCCAACTCGGGCCGACGTTCCTGCACAGCATGATGCCGTTCGAAAGGATGAATGGTGTCATCAAAGGATACGTTCGCAACATGTCACGTCCAGAGGGAAGTATAGCCAGGGGCTTTCTGACCGAAGAGTGCATCTCCTACTGCACGAATTATCTAGGCATCGAGAACCCCGTTGGTCTGCCTGTCAACAGGCACCTCGGCAGGCTCGCTGGATGGGGTCACCCTGAGGGTCGCCGCGAAATGCATGTCGACTTAGAGGGTCGACTCACCGACTTTGAAAGAGCAAACCTAGTCGCGCTACAACACATAGACGTGGTCGATCCTTGGGTGGTAGAGCACAAAACCTTTATTAAGAAGATGTACAATGACCGGGGCCAACAGAGGACGGACGGAGATATAATCAAAGAGCACAACTCATGTTTCACGCGTTGGTTCAAGCAGAAGCTTCTGTCGTACCTTTTACATGAGGATTCTTCCGCGGAAGAACAACTCATATTCGCCTTGTCACAGGGCGCCGAGCACAACCTGATGACCTATGAGGCGTACGATATCAACGGCTACACATTCTACACTGAGGCCAAGGACATGAAGATCGATGGTTATCAGAACTCCGGGGTAACGATGGAATCCTACACCGGTAACGACAAGGACAGATACTACGGAAGGATCGAGGAGATCTGGGAGCTGAGCTACGCTGGAGAGAAGGTCCCAATGTTCCGTGTCAGATGGGCGAAGAGCATCCTAAAAGAAGACCGGTATTTCACCACCATTGTTATACCCGAAGCCAAATCCAAGACCGCGGGCGCAAACATCACCGCGAAAAATGAGCAATGGGTACTGGCTTCCCAAGTGGACCAATGCTTCTTAATTACCGACCCATCAAAGCCCAGTCGTGTTGTCGTGAGGAGAGGCAAAAGGAAGATCATCGGAATGGATGGAGTAGCCAATGAGCAAGACTTCGACAAGTACGGCGAACTGAGGATCGAACATGACGACGATGATGAAGTAGCAGCATACACCACAAGAAGAAGCAGGACCACCCTACCTAAAGGACGTCCTTTCCACAGAAGAACTCCATTTGCGAAAAATAAGGCAAGAAGATTGTGAATAGATAGCTAGCTAAGATTGATTGTATTTAAAACGTAGGCTTCATTTCTCGATTTTATTTCATGGGCACTTTTTGAACTATCATGAATATTTTTAAATTTCATGGACACTCGATCTCGATCCCCCTCCATCTCGATCTCGATCCCAAGGATCGAACATGACGACGATGATGAAGTAGCAGCATACACCACAAGAAGAAGCAGGACCACCCTACCTAAAGGTCGTCCGTTCCATAGAAGAACTCCATTTGCGAAAAATAAGGGCAAGAAGATTGTGAACAGATAGCTAGCTAAGATCGATTGTATTTAAATCGTAGCCTTCATTTCTCGATTTTATTTCATGGGCACTTTTTTAACTATCATGAATATTTTTAAATTTCATGGACACTCGATCTCGATCCCCCTCCATCTCGATCGCTATCCCACCTCGCCAGATCCGGTCCCCCTCGCCGCCGAGCACCCCCCGGTCCACCGGCCGCCACCGCTGACCCCCCGCACCCTCGATTCCCCTACTCAACCGCCGCCGCCGAC
>NC_041389.1:538503614-538504197 GCF_002162155.2 Triticum dicoccoides
GCTCCACCGGCATTACTGTTTGATGATATTTTTAAAAAATTATTACTGTCTTATAAAAAAATATTACTGTTATGATTTAAACAAGTTTGAACATATTTAAACACAAATAAGTATCAAACAGCATTTTAAATGCATAAAAAAATTGTGGAGGCTGGGAATCGAACCCAGGACCTCCTGGTGTGAGAACTGGCTGCTGACCAGTCGAGCTAGTAGAGGGAACTTGGTGTGGATCAGGTCAGGTGGAAGATAACCTGTTGGCTCGAGCAGAAATATAAAAAATACTAATGGCGCACCAGGGTGAGGTGCGCCATTAGTATGGATGTACTTATGGCGCACCGAGGGGTGGTGCGCCATTAGTATTGTGCCGCCCCCATCGATATTTCCTCCCCGGCGCCCAAACCTATCTCTCTCCCTCGCCCTCGCCCTCGATCCCCTTCCCCTCTCCTCTCCCGATGCCGCTGCCCTGCCGCCTCGACGACGCCGCGACGCCGCCCTCTCCTCTCCCGCCGCTGCCGCCCCACCGCCTCGTCGTCCTCGTCTCCGCCCCGACGCCCCGACGCCGCCCTCTCCTCTCCCGACGCCG
>NC_041389.1:538504442-538531474 GCF_002162155.2 Triticum dicoccoides
GTCCTCGTCTCCGCCCCGACGCCCCGACGCCGCGAGGCCTCCCTCTCCTCTCCCGACGCCGCCGCCCCGCCGCCCCGCCTCCCCTCCGATCTTATATTGTTGGTAAGCCACGGTGCGACCTGTTCAATTATGTCCTTATTTTGAAAGTCACTTTGCATGAATTGGAACAAATCTGCCTGTCTAATACCTGTTGGAATTTGGTTATTGGATATCCATTCTAGCCTGGCTATATGTTACCCAATCTTATTTGGCAATGGGTTATCCATTGTAACTTATAGGTCATCCAAATGATGCATTGATGCTGTGATACATGACTTGTGCCTAATGGTCTGGTTGTAGGGTATCCATTTTCTGCTTGATAAAAGAACTTGCACTGTTACTTGATTTTTAACCAAGCTGCTATTGTGCACCAGTGTGCTAGTTTATCTAGTTTTGTTGTTCTGGTCCACTCCATGTCAATTGTATAAACTGGTCTGCAACTGAATCAAATATGCATAACTTGGGGTTTGAACTAACAAGAATGAATGACAGTTTAGTACTGATCTTTCTAGTTTATACCTGCCCAGGTTCTTTCATGCCATATGCAGCACTGATTGCCATGTTGCTCTGCTGTACAACTTGTAGTTTCACTAAGGCTGATATTTATGTCTTGGTTTTGAATGTCCATCTTTTGCATGCATGGAACAAATAAGCCTGCCATGTTGTAGTATGTCACTATGAATACCTACTGCTTGTTAGAATTTGGTTTCTATTCAAATGTGTGTAGTATTAGATTAGAAATAATGATTCATTTCTCCATAATACTTGACAGTTGATTTGTCAGCATGCTTTCTTCATTGTAAGTTTTCCTATCAGCTTGTGTATACTAATGTTGTATGCACAATATTTCTAATCCATCTCCTTGAGATGTGATATTCACTGTCGGTAGTTGTAATAATCAAATATGAGTTTGTCATTATGCCTTGACTTAGCACCTGATCAAGAGTAAATGGCTGTGTGCCCTAAAACTAGAGTAGACATCTGCTGTTGAGGGAGTCCTAGACTAGGGGGTGTCCGGACAGCCGGACTATCATCGTCCGCCGGACTCCAAGACTACGAAGATACAAGATTGAAGACTCCGTCCCGTGTCCGGATGGGACTTTCCTTGGCGTGGAAGGCAAGCTTGGCGATACGGATATGTAGATCTCCTACCATTGTAACCGACTCTGTGTAACCCTAGCCCTCTCCGGTGTCTATATAAACCGGAGGGCTTTAGTCCGTAGGACAACATACATTACAACAATCATACCATAGGCTAGCTTCTAGGGTTTAGCCTCCTTGATCTCGTGGTAGATCCACTCTTGTACTACCCATATCATCAATATTAATCAAGCAGGACGTAGGGTTTTACCTCCATCGAGAGGGCCCGAACCTGGGTAAAAACATCGTGTCCCTCGTCTCCTGTTACCATCTGCCTAGATGCACCATTCGGGACCCCCTACCCGAGATCCGCCGGTTTTGACACCGACATTGGTGCTTTCATTGAGAGTTCCTCTGTGTCGTCACCGATAGAGCGGATGCCTCCACCCGTCTTCAAAGACGGTGTTTTCGCCGAAGGGGCCTTGGCCGCCGGCCAAACTATCCGGCTTGGTGGTTTTCTTATGACCGCCTGTCCGGCCGCCGCTTCGACAATGACTTCGCAAGTCGTCAGAAGCAATCTTCGCGTCAGCCCTAAAGCTGCCGAACAGTTGGACCCAATAGAGCTCTCGTCTGTTAACGAGCTCTTGGATCGCATTGCCGCCCTGGGAGTCACTACGGACTACAACCAGATTGGGCTTAAAACCGATCTGAGAGAGATTAACTCTCCCCAGGCCACCCATCACATCACAGTGGTAGAGGAGCAATACGGCAACTCTTTGCCTATATTGAAAACAATTCATGTCCGGATTCCCGAACCCTCCATGCCGGATTCCCGTGGAGGGACGGACTTCGATCGAGCATTGAACTTAAAATCATGCATCGCTCCGGACTCGCTGGATTGTGCCCAGCAAACCAACCTTCCGAATTTGGAAACCCCTCGGCCTTTGAGCCCCAAGATGGGCAGGGATCCGGATTTTAGTCCACCCACCCACCCAGACATATGCGATCTATCTCTAATACGGCAAGAGCCCGCTGAAATAGTACATCACTACTGGGCCAGATTCCTCCTGGTTATGGACAGGATAAAGGACTGCCGAGAGGAAAACGCAATATCAACTGCAATAACTGCATGGACAAGGGAATACTAAACGCCATTGATCGTCGCAAAATTACGCGCTTCACCGATCTGGCATCCATAGTACGAAAGTACTGTGCGATGGAGAGCTTCCGGAAAACCGAAAATCAATTTTGGGATAATCCGACCCCAATCCCAGTCCACAGCAAAAGGGCGCCTTACACTCAGGCCCCAGATGCAAAAACGAAAAAACAAAAATCCAATAAGGGAAACGGAACCGTACTGGAGGGATGGCTCAATGGACCCTGTAAGCTTCATTGTACAGAGGGAGCCGTCCCAACACATAGCCTTCGAGCATGTTGGATATTACGGCAGGTGCCAAAAGTGGCGAGGAGCTTCTAGCTCCGGGAAACCACTCCAACAATACCAGCATGGTATCAACAGTCTTCGAAACCTTCGCATCAAACAATATGCGAAAGCGAACAATCCGCGGACTCGCCGAAGTCTACCAAGTAGCAACAGCAAATCCATGGAGCAACACAGCTATTACCTTCAACGCCAGCGACGAGCCTAAATTCCGAACAACCAGAGCTCCAGCTGCACTGGTACTTAGTCCCATAGTGGACGGCTTTCGACTGACAAAAGTCCTCATGGATGGCGGCAGCGGACTAAACCTCATCTACGAGGAAACTCTGCGAAAAATGGAAATCGATTGGAGCCGTATTGAGCGAAGCAGCACAACCTTTAGAGGAATAATCCCTAGCCGGGAAGCGCGCTGCACTGGAAAAATCACACTCGATGTGGTGTTCGGCTCTCCGGACAATTACAGATCCGAAGAAGTCACGTTCCAGGTGGCCCCGTTCAGCAGTGGGTATCACGCCATATTAGGACGAGAGGCATTTACAATTTTTCAAGCAGTACCTCATTACGGGTACATGAAGCTCAAAATGCATGGGCCCAGCGGAATAATCACTCTCGTTAGTGATCCGAACATAGCACTCCGCACCGAAAACAAGACAGCCGCACTAGCCTTCGAGGCACTATCCGAAGCCTTAGCGGCAGAAGAACTCACCGCGCTGCGCTCTACAGTGAACAAGGACGATGTGATACTCAATAAAAGATCCAAGTCCACCTCCTTCAAACCAGCAGATGAAATAATAAAATTCTAGGTCCATCCAACGGACCCAACAAAGACGGCCTCCATTGGGGCACAATTGAACCCCGAAGTAGACGCCGCACTGCGCGAATTCCTTCGGGAAAATTGGGATATCTTCGCCTGTCATCCTTCGGACATGCCCGGAATCCCACGCAGGTTGGCAGAACACAGCCTAAACATCCTAAAAGGATTTAAGCCAGTCAAACAGGCTCTTCGACGATTTTCCGAACCCAATAGACAGGCAATGGGAGAAGAGCTAGCCAAACTATTGGAAGCCGGATTCATTAGAGATATCAAACATCCGGACTGGCTAGCAAATCTGGTGATGGTACCAAAGAAGGATAAATCCTGGCTCCTCTGTGTCGATTTTAAAGACCTCAATAAGGCTTGCCCAAAGGATCCCTTCCCTCTCCCCCGCATCGATCAAATTATCGATGCTACAGCAGGGCATGATTCGTTGTGCTTCCTGGACGCATACTCTGGCTATCATCAAATCAAGATGGCACAAGCAGACCAAGCCGCAACGGCATTCATCACTCCATATCGACCATTCTGCTTCAACACGATGCCCTTCGGACTTAAAAATGCCAGCGCAACATATCAGCGCATGATTCAAACATGTCTGGCCACCCAGATCGGCAAAACAGTCGAGGCATACGTAGACGACGTAGTCGTCAAAACAAAACACGTCGAAACTCTAGTAGACGATTTGAGGCTCACATTCAACAACCTCAGAGCATATGACATCAAGCTGAATCCGGAAAAATGCGTTTTCGGCGTACCAGTCGGAAAGCTGCTGGGCTTCATTGTATCCGGTAGAGGAATTGAAGCAAATCCGGCTAAAATCCGAGCTCTGTCACAGTTGGATATTCCAAAAGACCTCAAACAAATACAAAAACTAACAGGATGCGTGGCAGCCTTAAGCCGCTTTATCTCCCGTCTAGGAGAAAAGGCGTTGCCACTCTATCGCCTCCTCAGGCGCACCGAACACATTGAGTGGATGGATGCCACCACTGCCGGACTCGAAGAAATAAAGGCCATATTGGCAACAAATCCGGTCCTGGCTGCGCCCACTCTGGGCGAACCAATGTTGTTATACATCGCAGCAACGCATCAAGTTGTAAGTGCGGTTCTCGTCGTCGAACGAGCGACAGAAGGGCATAAATTCCCTCTTCAAAAACCAGTGTATTATGTATCCACTGTGTTAACCCCCTGCAAATCTCGTTACCCGCACTATCAGAAGATAGCATATGCGGTGTTCATGGCGTCCCGAAAGCTCCGGCACTACTTTCAAGAGTGTTCGATAACAGTGGCCTCTGAAGTACCACTCAATGACATTATAAATAACCGCGACGCAACGGGCAGGATTGCAAAATGGGCCATTGAGCTCTTACCATTCGACATAACTTACAAACCTCGGCGAGCTATAAAGTCACAAGTTTTGGCTGACTTCGTCGCCGAATGGACCGATGCCGAACTCCCTAAAGAGTACGGCGCATACTCCAACTGGACTATGCATTTCGACGGCTCCAAAATGTTGGCCGGACTGGGGGCTGGCGTCGTACTGACGTCCCCAACCGGAGATACAGTCCAGTATGTACTTCAAATAATGTACACGGACTCCAACAATGCAGCCGAATACGAGGCCCTGTTACATGGTCTCCGGATGGCAGTCTCCATGGGCATTCAACGCCTAGAGGTGCGCGGGGATTCAAACCTTGCAATATCCCAAATAAATGGAGACTTTGACGCCAAGGATCCGAAAATGGCAGCATATCGCAACGCTGTCCTAAAAATGTCAGCTCGGTTTGAAGGACTGGAATTCCATCACATAGCTCGAGATAATAACCAAGCGGCCGACCTACTGGCACGCATCGGTGCGAAATGTGATGCTGTCCCTCCAAATATCTTCCTGGAACGGCTCTTCAAGCCATCCGTACTATGGGAAGAGGAGCCCGGTAGTGACAAACCGGAAAAAACCGCACCAACCGGTGATTCGGCAGATGACATAACACCTTCAGCCCACGTCATAATGGCAGTAATCGCCGCGTGGACAGAACCTTTCCTAGCCTACTTACTTAGGCAGGAACTTCCCGAGGACCAAAACGAGGCCCGCTGCATAGTCCGGCGATCGAAAGCCTACAAGGTCCATGAGGGAGAACTTTATAAGAAAAGTACAACCGGAGTCCTTCAGAGGTGTATCTCCGAAGAGGAAGGGCGAAACCTCCTGGCTGAAATTCATGCCGGACTAGGCGGACACCACGCAGCAGCCCGGGCCCTTGTAGGAAAGGCATTCCGTACATGATTTTATTGGCCGACGGCCCGGGCAGACGCGCAGGACTTGGTCCAGCGATGCGTTGGTTGTCAGCTCTTTGCTAATCAAAGCCATATGCCACCCACCGCCCTCAAAACCATACCCATTACCTGGCCGTTCGCGGCCTGGGGGCTTGACATGGTTGGACCCCTTAAAGGGGGAACCCACAAGCAAAGGTACCTATTGGTCATGGTGGATAAATTTACCAAATGAATAGAGGCCAAACCGGTCAAAACGGCAGAGTCCGGACCAGTGATAGACTTTATATCAGGGGTGGTACACCGTTACGGAGTCCCCCACAGCATCATCACCGACAACGGCATGAACTTCACAGCCGACGAGGTTAAGTCATGGTGCAAAAATATGGGCATCAAGCTCGACTACGCTTCAGTTTATCACCCTCAAACCAACGGTCAAGTGGAAAGAGCAAATGGTCTAATAATGAGCGGCATTAAACCCAGACTAGTGAGGTCACTTACTAAATCCGACACACAATGGGTCGAGGAGCTCGACTCCGTACTCTGGGGGCTGCGGACAACGCCTAACCGTACTACCAGTTTCACACCATTTTTTATGGTATACGGCGCAGAAGCAGTCTTGCCCTGTGACATTATTCATGACTCACCTCGAGTGTGCATGTATGAGGAAAGAGAGGCCGAGCTTGATCGGCAGGACAGCTTGGACACATTGGAGGAAGAACGTGACGTCGCGAAGGCTCGTTCCGCATTTTATCAGCAGCAGGCCCGAAGATATCAAAGCAGAGAAGTACGGGCCAAGACTTACAACGTTGGCGAACTAGTTCTACGCCTGCCGGACAAGAAAAAGGACAAGCTCAAGCCCAAATGGGAGGGCCCCTTCATTATCGATCAAGTACTGACCGGCGGAGCATACCGTCTACGAAGTGCGTCAGATAACCGACTCGAGCCGAACCCATGGAACGCAGCCCGCCTCCGACGATTCTATGCCTAGCACCGGACTAAGAGTTTGTCCCCTTCCCCAGTCCAAACTTTTACACTTCGGCTGTCTTTCGTTTCTCTTTTTATGACTTTTTATTTAAAAGCCCTTACGGGCCTGTTTTCGCATTTTTTGCATACGCATGATGTGCCATCCGCACTCATTATTCCTGGGGGCTTCTTTTACAGAAGATCAATTAAACGGGTTTCATACCCAGCACATGTGTCAAGCTTCCACATGTACCTTTTACTCGCCATTATATGCATCGATATGACTTAAGTTTTGGCGAAGCTGGGTTGCCTGGCTCCTGTGCTTACCCCTACGTTCCCGATTGTTCGGCTAGGAGGTAATGGGAGCACCTCTGCGATTGTTACTGCCGGGTCAGCAAGATGTGTAACTCAGACTGGGTGAAGCCGAAAGATAGCGTTCTTAAGGGAATATTCGGTCGGTGACTTAAAAGATGACTTTTTACCTATTTATCTATTTGCCCCCAGATGTTTTACTGCTTTCTTTGCAGTCCGGACATGCACTTTAGGGCATGCCTCCCAGGGAAAGGAACCCTTAACGGAACTATTCTCCCTGGAAGATGTTTCTTACTAACCATGTAATATAACATAACTAGTTGGGCACTTGTCTGATAAAGCACTAATGACCCCTACGCCTGATCTCCATGCATACCACAGTTGTTTCTTAACCAAAGAGGTATTCGGACACACTCCGGACTCTAGGGTCCCGAGGTTGAAGCGAAAAGGTCAGCAAAGACAAACGATCTACAATCCGGCTAGATGGCATTTCACATGTCACTTTAAAGGATAACATACATTGTCAAATTTACTGATTGTATTCCTCCTCAATCCCGTCTAACAGGCTGTCTAGTTTACAGTCCCGTTGGGAAAATTTAGCAGCCAACTCTACTTGGCTGTATACTAAACTCACAGGGATCTCCTTCCCATCGGGCCCCACCGGTCCAACTTCGGCCATGTGGTTGGGATCCGCCTTCTTGTACCGCGTCTTCACCATGGCCCAAGCCTCCCTGGCACCTTGACGGCAAGCCAAAATCTTCCACAAACGGAAGCGCTGCCGCACTCCCTGCAGCTTCTCCGCAAGCTCCCCGAGGCCCTCGGGTAGGGTGAGGGCTGGCCATAAAGCCTGAACGACGCCGCTCATTGCCTGCCGAACTCGTTCGAGTAGCTGCAATAGTTCGGGAAGTTGATCACCCGTTGATATGGGCAACTCCTCTGCAGGACGACCCATGAGTATACCTACAAGACAAATTATGTCAAAATGCTTCCTCGCCGAACTCTTCTTTTCAAAAGAGTCCGCTCAAGCACTTACTATAAATGCCGCGACGAAGCCGCTGATTCTCCTTAACGGAGCCGGACAGCTCAGCCCGAGCGCCTTTCAGCTCTTCTCCGAGCTTGGCGTTGGCATCCTGGAGCTTGTTCCTTTCCTGCTGAACCCTATTCAGCACACTCTCGCCAGCCTTTAGCTGGCGCAGCAATGCTTGCCTGTCCAGATCTTGTCCGGCGGTACCTGCAATGTCGTTATTAGACTCGCGCGCACGCTGCACAGCGCTTATATTTACTAATAAAAATGTGTTACCAGGAGGGGTCTTTGCGTCTCCTCCTGCGGCAGCAAGTGCGGCCTCAAGTTGGGCTTTGCAATCTTGCAGCTCCCGAGACAGCTGGGCGTTCTTCTCGGTAAGAGCCTGCGTTTCCAAATGATCCTTAAATCAGTTAGCATAACTACTTTAAGTCTCGGGGGCTACTGGTATATACAACCATTAAAATTCCCTTACCCGTGTGTCTTTCACATACTGCTCCGTGGCTCTGGTAAAAACCATCTTGAGCGGCACGGAGATGCGCGTCCCCTGCGTTAAAGGCATCCAATGCCTCAGGGGAAAAGCACGCTTCACGAAATACTATCCGGCGGCGCCTATGGTTCATGGCGCTCTCCACCTCAGACTTGGTGGCGGACAGTCTGTCGGTGTCCTCCGTTGGAGAAGGATCCGGCCCGCGTCTTGCGCTTGCCTCCCCCTCCAGGCCGGGCGCTGGAGCCTGGCCGGTGTAGGTTGGATCGGCAACTTCTGTGCCCACAGTTCGGCGAGCGCTTTTTCTCCTACAAATATTATGAGCACTCAGGCGTTTTCTCGGAACGTTGCTCTGAAAAATCAAATACGAGCTATACCTTTGCGGCGGCGTTTCCGCCCGCACCGCGCTCCTTTTCCGCCTGCTGGTCCGGACTGGCCTCTGTTGGTCAGCCGCCGCGGGCTCGGCTTCCTGCCGTAAATGCGCTTCCTACAAAATACCATCGTTCGCGAAGGTCAGAAATGGGCGGGGAAGAGATAATGGTGTCCGGACTTCGGTCGTGGTCACCTGGGAAGCCGGACTTAGTCCGGGGTAGTCCGCTATAATGGCAACCAAAGCATTGTCTATGCTGAGCTGGTGAAACACCCCGTCGATCAGCTCCACCTCGATGTCCGGGTCCTCTTCAGAAGCCGGATCCAGGGATCTTTCTGGATCCTCGGGTTGCGGAGCAGGACTCACCATGTCCTCCATAGTCCGGCGTAGATCCTGCGCCGAAGACATAATGTAAGAAACTTAAACTTCGAAAGCACGGGTTGAGCCATTCAAGGTGTTCACTTACCCATCCTCTAGGGTTGGTCATGGAAAACCCATTTAAAGGGTTCGTCCGAAGGAAGTCCTCCTTCTCCCCCTTGTACAGGCTGGACAGGATCTCCACCAGATCCTCGGTCGAATCCGGCCCTTTGCGGCCATGCCGGGTGGCATCGTCCTCCCCGTTGAAATCCCACATGGGGTGGCCTCTGTATTTCAATGGCTGTACCCCCCGCTTGATGCATGTCGCCATAACTCCGATCATGGTCAAGCCAGAATGGGCCATTAATCTTATTCGGCCCATCAAGTAATGGACGCTCTTGTCTTCCTCCAATCGGGGGCTCCGCTGGCGCCAGCTGAGGCGTTTCTTCAAGGGAGCAGCACTAAACTCCGGGAGGCCAATCCGGACTGGGTCTGGCAGCGGAGCGTCTCCTATATAAAACCACTCTGAGGGCCAGTCTTCGGACGCCTTCTTGGGAGTACCGGATAGGTATCCGGTCCCGGTGATGCGCCATATTTCGGCACCGCCCACTTGATATATGGACCCCTCGTGAGAACGGGGTACGAGGCAAAACAGCCTCTTCCACAATGCAAAATGGGGCTCAATGCCCAGGAATAGCTCACAAAGGGCTACGTAACCCGCGATATGCAGGACAGAGGCGGGTGTGAGGTGGTGGAGCTGGAGTCCGTAGAACTTCAGGAGCCCGCGGAGGAACGGATGTATTGGGAATCCGAGTCCCCTTATCAGATAGGGGACGAAGCATACTCGCTCCCCCTTATTGGGGCTTGGAGTGTCCTCCACCTGCCTCCCACCTTGATAAGTAACCAGTCCGGCCCGGACTGGGACCATGAAGGCCGGAGGGAGAAATCCCCCCGTTTGGAGCTTCACTAGCTCGTTGTGCGAAACAGAGCACCTCCTCCAATTCCCCGGCGGTGGGCTGGGAGCGCGTGAAGAAGAGCTGCGTCAATGATCCATGATGGAATGGATTTCTAGGTAAAAGGTGCTTCGATGGAGTATTCGCGGGAGGAAGACGGTGTGGTTTGGATCTGGATTCTTGCCTCTTTTATAGGCGAACGACTCGCACAACTAGGGGGTGAAATGTAAAAGACACCCTGGCTTTTCGCATTCGTGCGACGCGTGGAAGAGGGCCATTATTTGGCGTAGAAGCCGAGGAACACAGTATTCAAGATGAAGCCGGACATTGTTCGGCAGGTACATGGAATTTGAAGGGAGAACCCGCCTTGCAACGCCGAAGACTATAAACGCGCTGGACTTATCGTCATTGAAGCCTGGTTCGGGGGCTACTGAGGGAGTCCTGGACTAGGGGGTGTCCGGACAGCCGGACTATCATCGTCCGCCGGACTCCAAGACTACGAAGATACAAGATTGAAGACTCCGTCCCGTGTCCGGATGGGACTTTCCTTGGCGTGGAAGGCAAGCTTGGCGATACGGATATGTAGATCTCCTACCATTGTAACCGACTCTGTGTAACCCTAGCCCTCTCCGGTGTCTATATAAACCGGAGGGCTTTAGTCCGTAGGACAACATACATTACATCAATCATACCATAGGCTAGCTTCTAGGGTTTAGCCTCCTTGATCTCGTTGTAGATCCACTCTTGTACTACCCATATCATCAATATTAATCAAGCAGGACGTAGGGTTTTACCTCCATCGAGAGGGCCTGAACCTGGGTAAAAACATCGTGTCCCTCGTCTCCTGTTACCATCCGCCTAGACGCACAGTTCGGGACCCCCTACCCGAGATCCGCCGGTTTTGACACCGACAGCTGTCATTTGGACACCTAAATAGGAGTTGCCCCAAAAGTTTAGTCTAATCATCTTCACCATCCCTTGTGAACTTGCTGGTTGTTTTGTGTGCATGGAACATTCAAATATCTTACCCTCTTTGGACAACTTGACTTCGTTGGTGTTGGTCATGCTGTGATGTCTAGATTGTTGGCAACATGCTGGTTATTTTTGTTTTTGATGTACTAATTCTGTAATTTGCATGGAGCTATGCCAGTTGATACAAATATCTTAGCCTCTTAGGACAACCTGACTTTGTTGATGTTGGTCACACATGTGCTGTTTAGACTGTTTATATGGGGCTCCTGATTTTATCATGAAGAAAGAATAGATAGTGTGGGCTGACCTTGTTTAAGTCTGATTATATAAGCAAAAACAATTGTTAGCTTTTAGATGTTGTGGTGGTTCACTTGGGGGTATGTGTAGCAATTAGCAAAAACAGAGGACTAAAGTGCTCTGTTTGTCCAAAATGTTGAATGATAATGCTTGGAGATGCATATATTGTTTCACCTCTTCACATGCCAATGTATTTTCCATGTTGTGATGGAGGCCTTTTTTGCCTTGTCCACCCGAGAGGCCCTTGAGTTTGCTGGAATGTCGATTAACTTCCGTTCCAGCAAATTCGGGTACTCCATATGTCCTATTTTCAGCAAAGGTCATGCTGAAATTTTCCGTGAATTTTAGCATGACTTTGCTAAAAATAGGACATATGGGGTACTTGTGACTAATGATGAAAGCTTAGGCTTTTAGGGTGCCTCGGCGTCGAAAGACCCTCAATGATAAAAGCTTAGCTTTTAGGATGCCTCGGTGTCGACAAACCCTAAACAATAACCAACTTTTTGACCAAACTTTGTTCCTATTTAGAGAGAAACATGGCCAACAACGATGAGGCCGGGGGTTCGGGCGGCAAGGCATTCTGGGAGCTGTCCCAGGAGATGGAGGACCAACCTCAGTTGTATGAGGACACCGCCTTCCCCACCGATCTTGAGACCACTGATGGTACCGCCGAGGATGACCCCACTGATGCCACCACTGATGGTGCCGCCGAGGATGCCACCACTGATGATGTCGGCGCACGCATAGATGGCAGCCAACCGAAGAGGCAACGGAAGGACCAGCGCCCAATCGTGCTCCTCACCCTCAAGGAGGAAGTTACTGAAGTGGACTCCAACGGGAATCCAATGGCACCCGAACGAATAGTCAAGGGGTACTCGCTTCAGCTCGGGTGCATTCTCCGGAGCACCGTCTCAATCAACACCGAGAACCTGAGGCATCCTGACCGAGGGAATTTGCGCAACCTCCTCTTCACGAAGCTGCACGAACGATACAAGTTCTCCGCTGAATTTGCAAACACAAGCCTCAAAGGGAATAAAGTGAACAATGCTGCCCTCACGAAGATGAGCAAGGCCCTGTCTACTTGGAAAAGCAATGTGAAGAGAATGATCGAGAAAGGTGAGAGTTATGAGAAGATCAAGGAGAAAAATCCTTCGATCACCGAAGATGACTACAACGACTTCAAGATCAATTGCTCGAGCACCGCAAACTCCCAATCAAGTCAGTGGGGGAAACAAATGTGGGAGCTGAACATAGGGGAACACACACTCGGTCGCGGCGGTTACAGAGTGGCGGAGCATATATGGGACAAGGAGGAGGCGGACCGTGCCGAGCAAGGCCTACCGCCCCTCTTCGATAAATACGGTGACAAGCAGACCATGAACTTTGTTAGGGCCCGGTACAAGAAGGACCCGAAAACAAAGGAGCTTACCACGGATCCGAAGACCAGGAAGCTTGAGCTTGTTCTGGTAAGGAATACACCCCCGCGTAATTAGCTCCATATGGTTGCATTCTAATTAATGAAGCCAAATTTCTAAATGGTTCACATTCCTTCCGCAGGCGACTGAAAGTAGTAGCGTGGGGTCGATTAAGAGCAACCCTTGGGACACCACTCTAAATAGGGCGTTGAATGTAATGAAGAACAAGGATAAGCTCAGTAAGCCGACGTCAGCTGGTCGTGTGGCCGGCAAAGGCTTGTCGACAAAATGGGGGTCATACTATACCGCTGGTGTGCGGAAGGAGAAAAAGACCAGCTCGGAAAGCCAGGCGCGCGAGGTTCAAGAACTCAAGGCACAGGTGGCGCAGATTCCGGAGATTGTCCAAGAGCAAGTGGAACAACGACTCGGAGCAACAATCACCGCCATTATGCCTACCTTGATCTCGGGGTTGAGTGCGTGGATTGCGGAACAGGGGCCGCCCCCGATTCCTAGCTTCACAGCCAGCAACTCGCATAATGCGATGGCGGGGCCATTGGTGCCTCCAGCGGAGGCGGCATTGGTGTCTTCGACGCCGGCACGGGAGTTAATGCACCTGGGTGTACGCCGGCCGGCACCTCTGCAGCAAGCGGCCCCTCCGTCAACTGCACGCCCGCTATTGGCGGTGCCTCGACATTAGCCGAGCTCGACGCCATCATCACGGTAACTAATTAAGCCTCTCTCGGCCGAGGACTTCATCTCCTTGCCTTTGACTAGGCATCCCTGACGCCCTACATGTTTTTGCAGGGCACCGCCGACGTTCCGTGCACTCTCCTGCACTTTGTGAACAACGAGTTGGTCGATGTCGCCAAGGGAAAAATTGTTCAACCGGGCAACCCCTTGTTCCACGGTACCCAGATGCCACCGAACTTGTTTAGGGTTCAAACTGGTTCGGGTGCTGCCAGGCTGCGACGAGTTGTTACCTCCGATTCGACCCGTCGGGGCCGACGATGATGACGTGATGACCCTCAGCGCCTGCCTGAGCTGGCCCCTGCTTTGGCCGAAGAGCCAGATTCGTTTGGGGTCGGGGGACACCACCCCAAAGACAACACCGCCAGTCGTGCCGGCGCCAAGTCGGCCCCATGGCAAGACCGCCGCAACGGTACTGGACATCCCTATGCCACTGGATCAAAACATGCATATGGCACAGGATCAGAACGACGACGACGACGATACATTTGGCAACGTCGATCAGTACTTTGCCGATCATGGGTACGATGGCGACTTCATGGGGCCTCCTTCTCAAGAACCCAACCCAAAAAAAGACGTGTGCGATCTAGCTGGTACCGCGGAGAAGCCAAGTTGCAACAGGCGTCGTCTGGTGTTCAGCTCTCAGGACACGCCTCCAGCTGCCGACTTCACCGAGCCTCAGATAGGCGAGGTGCGAAATATTATCAGCCCCAACACACTCAAGAAGGCGGTCTGTGAGCAGAACTCGGTCCCATTACAGGAGAAGAAGAAGGCACGCAAAAGAAAGACTAAGAAGGGTGCGAGCCAGCCGGCACCGAGTATGATCCGTGCTCAAGACGGGCCACCTTCACCTAAGGATATCTCGAGGAGGGTGCATGTGGCGGGTAGGGTGATGCTACTGACAAATATGCTCAATGCTGCAACCGGTGCTATGCGGAGTCTGCATGACAGTGTTCTTTCTTTGGAGAAGCGGCGTCTCAGAGAGATGGATGTGGCATACCCGGTTTTTGCGGCCAAGGTGCCAGAGGGCAAGGGCTTTGTGGATAACTCCATCGGGCGTACGATCGTCCTGCGGTTTGATGACATCCACGCTATGTTGAACCTTCATTCGCTGCACTACACCTTCGTTCGGCTATTTTCGCTGAGTATGGAGATGCGGATCATTCGCGACAAGACCCCGGACATCGTGAAAGTCGACCCCTTCTACATGCGTGCCAAGATCTTGGGCAGCGCTGGGGACCGGCAAGTTGCGAGTTCTTACCTCGAAGGCATCATTCTGGCAAACCAAGATAAGGATAACTTCCTCGTGCCTTACTTTCCCGAGTAAGTCCTCCCCTCAACCGGCCCGTAACATAAGAATTCTTAGATTTCGATCGTTTTTCTTTTAACATTCCGTGTTTTCTGCAGTGACACACATTGCACGCTCATCCTCCTAAGCCCCAAATATTCCATGGCCACGTATTTCGACCCGGACCGTCAGTCGAACGTAGACTACACAAATGTCAAGAAGGTTCTTGATGATGTTCTCCCCGGCTACGCCAAATCTGGAGGCACCTTCACCAAGCCTATTCGTAAGTACGGCAAGCACGTGTTCTCCCACAATACGACGTTCTGCTGCGTCAAGCAGCCGCCTGGCGGTCAGAAGGGTGCCTACTACGCCATCCATCACATGCGGGCGATCGTACGGGACCATCATCAACTTCTGTTACCGAGTAAACTCAAAGATTGGGCAAAGAGCGTGTCGGCAATCCAGGACGCGGACCTCCGACAAGAATTCTTTCGCATCCAGTCGGAGTTTGCGGAAATCATCCATCAAGATGTCCTTCGTACCTCGGGGCAGTTCTACCTCAACAATCAACCGTCCAACAGTGACATCGACACAATGCTACAAATGCAGGCTGACAACGACCGTTATTTCATGACTCCCACGATAGATGGCGGCTTCATCCAGGCTCCGGTCCCTTGAGTCGAGTCGAAACCAGTGATGCTGTGTCTAGTTCTGAAACATCGATTGGCTCATGTTGTAATTAAACTTTAATGAACTTGTAGTATGTCTCTTTGGTTTTGAGAGTCGTTCAACTTAGATGTAATCGATGCTATTAAGTCTTGCTTTTCTCTTCCGATCGTTCTGTTGCATACTTATATATTGCTTATGTATTGTCTGTGAATTGGTACTAACGTTTCGTTTGGCTAGTGCATAGCGATGCCGTCGTATGTCGTGTACAAGGGTAAGGTTCCCGGAGTCTACGACGACTGGGAGGAGTGTCGGAGACAGGTTCACCGATTCAGCGGTAACAGTTACAAAGGGTACACCACTAGGGCCGAGGCCGAATCTAGATACGCCCGCTATCTAGCAGGAGAGGGGAGGGGGCGTTGGAGGAACCGGATGAAGACAAGTTTCATCGTGATGATGCTCATCGTGATGATGCTCATCGTGATGACCATAGCTCTCTTCTATGTGATGGTAGTTTAGATGATCGATATCGACTTGTAATGTGAAGACAAACTCGCTACTCGCGGTCTCGAGACTTGTAATATAATGTTCTATCTTTGTTCGGTCTTTTCAATTCGGAGACTAATATGATGAATTGTATTCGGAGACTAATATGATGAATTGTATTCAAAGACTAATCTTCTATTGTATTCGATGAATCTGTTGTTGATGTGTGCTGTCTATATTTTGTCCAATTATGCATTTTGTAACCTATGCAAAAAACAGAAAATAAAAAATAAAAAACCTAATATTCATACTAATGGCGCATCACATCACAGTGCGCCATTAGTATGACAAAGTATACTAATGGCGCATCATTAAACAGTGCGCCATTAGTATGCCGAGGTTACTAATGGCGCATCTTGTTGCTGTGCGCCATTAGTATGCCAGAGCACCCGGGTATACATGGCCCCTGGGAGGCATACTAATGGCACACTTCTGTATACACTAATGGCACATCAAACGTGCGCCATTAGTATACCAGATACTAATGGCGCACCAATGGTGCGCCATTAGTAAAATATACTAATGGCGTGGCACTAATGGCGCACCACTAATGCGCCATTAATGGCCAAATTAGGTGTGCCATTAGTAGGCCTTTTCCTAGTAGTGAAACATGGAGCACACAACGCACGTACACAAGACGTGCATGCACACACGCTCGGCCGCAGAATGCACGTGAATAACACATGCATGCGCACACACTCGGCTGCATGGAGGCGTGCGCCATCCGCGGCGACGTCCGGTTCGTCGTGCTACGGCGAAGCTCGCACGCAACGGCACATACGCATCTCTTGCAGCACCTCTTTGCCGTTGTTGCTCAACTACTAGTCGGAGATGAAGACGACCGCAGCCTCGGCCTTAGAGCTAGCACCGATTGGAAAAACACGCACGCTGCACGCACACGAGCACATACGGAGTGCCCACGACGTGGTGGTGGTGCGTCCCCAGTCGCCTCTACTCCTTCTGCGCATGTTGTCTATCAAGGCGGCTTCATGCTAATGATGATGTGGGTGAGATCTTCTAGGACTCAGATGATGACGAGGAAAATTATGAGACACAAGGTGACGTACACCGTCAAGGTCCACGGTCAAGGGGGTGCTAGCAAGTGCTTAGATGTGCTTAGAGCAAGTACAATAGAGCTGAGTCAGCGGGCTATAAGGAATAAACAGTAGTATATTTCTGCTTAGTTGGAGGAAAGAGAAGAGGAGAGAGAAGGTAAGCAGGCTCTTCGTGAAGAGCCAGCTCTAGCACGTGCTCCTAGGCACTTTGTAGTACATGTTGACTATAAGATGGGCTGTAGGCTTATAGCCAGCAGCTGGCTATACTATTAATGCTCTTTAGATGAGGTGCTAAGTGCGTTAAATGGCATAGTAACTCAAGTGTTCAATGCATAGGTGCTTAGTTTATTGGTGCCACATCATATTTTATGCCTACGTGGCAGGCTTAGCAGCTATACCTGGTGGAGCACTGGGAGAGGCCAAGGCTGGTCATAGTAGGGAGTAACTTGTACTGTAACATATTACTATGTTACTCTAAACATCTCTATAAACCGAAAAGGAGCGAGTAGTAACATACACTAGTGTCATATGCAGAGTATGGGAGCACATGATATTTCCCCGTCCGGACCGATCCCAAGTTGGCTTCTCACCTTCTTGGCCCAACAAAAACCCCTCCCACCCTCCCGCGCGCACTTCCCGCCCGGCGCCAGCTGAGCCCGCCGCTCCACATTGATGGCAAGTCAGGGCGACGCAACCTCTCACTGCTTCCGCCGTTGAAGTGGCGCCGACCGAGGGCACCGCCCGCTGCACGCCCAGCATTTCAGACCACACAGTGGATAGTAACTTTTAGAGCAAGTACTACTATAATTAGATGACACAAGCAAGCTATAAGGATTTAAATATAGTATTTGTGCTTAGTTGAAGGAGAGAGAAGAGGAGAGAGGAGAGAAGCGGATTGTAAACGTGTAGACAGTTGTACTCCAACATACTCTACTTTGTGAGACAAAAGGTGGGACCATTATTAATGATATTGTATTTATAATAAAGGGACTAACGGACGCCTTAATTACTCCGTTTTTTTGAGTCAAACCTTGGTGGGGCTATTATTGACTTTTTTTGAGCTATTATTGACTTGGACGTGGGGCTTGGGGGCCAAAGCCCTACTATTATACCCCGACCTGACATGCTCTACCCTAGCCGCCGCTGTATCATATGGTTTCGCACCGTTCCAGATCTTAGCGCCGCCAGGCAATTCTTCTCCAGCCCTCCTTCCGGCGTGCACTGCGAGAAGGGACAGCAGTCCTCCGAACCCTGCCTTTCGTGATCCTGTACGGGAGAGGGGCGATCCGGTTTTTGGGGAGCACACTCCTGTGACTGCTGCGAGCGACGACTTCCTCAACGACAGCCTTCTTCCCCGACCTCGGTAACCTCTTCATCAACGACATGAGTGACAACATCAACCACATTGGTTCTACTCCCGCTGTACAGTATGTGATTCTGTCCTCCTGGTTTAGTCCGCATCATTACTTTGTTGTTTGCAATTGTCGTCATGATCTATTTACTGTTGACGGAGGCTCCCAAGCGACACCTAACCAATCTAGGAGCCGGGTGGTTTTGGTAATTAATAACAACATATATATCATTGAACTAATAGTTTCTTGAGAATCATTTCAGAAAGTTCAGTGATATGGGTATGGCAAGGACTGAAGAAGTGGACCCCTCAAAATGCTAAGGCAAGCATTGGCAAAAGCTCAAGACTCCATTTTTGGTTTAGTGATCCAAGATCACATTGAGTCTATAGGAAAGCCAATACTATAAAAAGGTAATAGATGGTGTTGATGATGATGAACTCCTTGCTCTTGTGCTTCAAATGATAATCTTCCCAACACTCAACTCTCCTCACTGATTTGGCTGTGGTGGAAGAAAGGATTGAGTGGAAAGCAACTTGGGAAGGCTAGAGATCAAGTTTCATATGGTGGGAGTGGAGCTACTTGATCTCAACACAAGGGTAGGTAGTTTTCTTCTCAGAAATGTAAGGTAGGAGTGGTAGTACTTTCTGATGGCTCTCTCCACGAATGAAGAGGGGGTGGAGGGGTATTTATAGCCTCCACACAAAATCCAACCGTTACACACATTTGACCAATCTCGGTCAGACCGAAGTTGACAACTCGGTGAGACCGAAAGTTCAAATCATGTGAACGTTGGGATTTTCGGTGGGACCGAAAATGCAAACTCGGTGAGTCCGATTCGTCCAAAGACAAGAGCTTGCCAATCTCGGTGAGACCGACTTCATCATCTCGGTGACACCGATTTGATGACAGAAGGTTACAGAAGCTTGGCAACTCAAGTTTCGGAGAGACCAAGTTCAGAATTGGAAAATCCGAGATTTCTAGGGTTTGGCTATATGGCTGAGGTGGTTCATCTCGGTGTGACTGAGTTTAGGAAATCGGTGGGACCGAGATTACTTATGAGTGTATTATGGAAGTGAGAGTTGCTGATAGTTTAGGAGATGTATCACTAAGCACTTTGAGAAACCAGATCATTATCATAACCTCATCCCCTTTTAATAGTATTGGCTTTCCTATAGACTCAATGTGATCTTGGATCACTAAACCAAAAATGGAGTCTTGAGCTTTTGCCAATGCTTGCCTTAGCATTTTGAGGGGTCCACTTCTTCAGTCCTTGCCATACCCATATCACTGAACTTTCTGAAATGATTCTCAAGAAACTATTAGTTCAATGATATATATGTTGTTATTAATTACCAAAACCACCCGGGGATTAGTTGCACTTTCAATCTCCCCCTTTTTGGTAATTGATGACAACATATAGATCAAAGCTTCGACAAAGGATATAATCAATGAATAATATCGTCGCTTTGAGAAGTATGTGATAAGCAAGAGCTCCCCCTAAATTTGTGCATTATTTAAGATTTGCGTTTGAATGCAAATGCACAATCGATTAGGATCATGGGTCACTCTTCCATGTCACATACATCTTGGTGGAGCGCACAAAATGATAAGAATGAATAGCATGCACCCAATCACCAAGACATGAGTAAATGGTCATACAAGATAGGAATAGCATATGATAAGAATTAAGCACACTTTAAGGCATAGTACGACCAAGCACTCACCAAACGTAGTATCAAACACACAGAATGACACGAAAACCAAAAGTATCTCAAAAAGACCGCAAATGAACGAAAGAGCAAAAGCGCAAAAACAACAGCACTCTCTCTCTCGAAGTCCTATGATCTATACAATTTCTCCCCCTTTGGCAACAAGTTACCAAAAAGTTTGAAAAGTATAGAGCTAAACGTCACTAGGGACTCTGCTGGCGGCTCCTGTCTGGGTTGATGTTGGAGTTGAGATGGCTGCATCGGCGAAGACTTCTGCTGATGTCTGTGGAGCTGGAGGAGTGGTCACTGGAGCTGGAGCTGGAGCAACTGATGGAGCTGTGGGAGGTGCTGAGGCTGTAGTCCTGGTGTCTGTCACTGGAATAGCAGCTGATCGGGGTCCTGTGGGAACCGGAGCAGTCTGTTCATAAGCATCCTGGACTAGGTCATCCTGCATCTCACGCATGAGCTCTTCCTTCTCCCTCTTTGCTTCCTCGATATCTGCCTCAAGCTTGTTGACAGTTACTTGCACTTCAGTCAGCTTCACATCCAGAGCATGGATCTTGTCTTCAACAATCCTCTCAAGGCTCTCCTGAGACTGTACAATGCTGGCCAGGCGTTGTTCAATCCTTTGGGTAGCTTCAAGGAGCTGCTCTCCAACACTCTTTGGTTTAGCTGCTGCTGCTGCTGCTTCCTTCTCAGCTTTGGCTTTCTTGGCAGCTTCAATCTTTGCTTGACCTTCAACAGAAGTTGGATCCTCCTCATCCATCACAACATCATTGTCTTCATGCTCAGGCTGCAGTGGTAGGTGTTCTCTATCCAACAAGAATGTGCCCGTGCCAAACTTGGCATTGATAAGCATCTGAATATGTGGGGCAAATCCACACGACCTTTTCTGGTCAGCTGCAGTCCTCTTAATAGTCTCAACTATCAAGTCCATCACCTTGAAAGGTGCCTTCTCATCAAGTATATGCAGCATGTTGATAGAGTAACCTCTGATCATGCGATGATCTCCAGACTTGGGCATCAAGGTATGCCTCAGAATAGTGTTTGTGGTAGGTAGACCTGCCTGGAGATAATACACTGAGCCAAGCTTCCAGATTGCTAAATCCTTAGCTGGAACCTCCTTGTACATATTCTTCATAGATTCATGGTTCTTCTTGGGAATGCCATAGACATCAACATCATCCTCTCTCTGCACTGGAGCATTCAGCAGTTCTGCCCATTCTTCTACAGTTGAAGAGAATCTTTGGCCTTCAGTCATCCATGTGATCTTTCCATCTGGATAGAAATGAGCTGTGGCATAGAATTGCATAATCATTTCATCATTCCAACTTGTCAGCTTTTGACCTACGAAGTCTGCAACACCACATGCAGTGAAGCTCTCATGCACATGTGGAAAGAAGTCTCTGTGCTCTTCACTGTCAATGTATTTCCAATCAACATATCTGGTGTCTGCCACTATGGGCTTCTTGTCCATCAGCACAGTCTCATAGAAGTCCTGCTGCTCTCTGGTGTGAAATCTGGGATCAACAGCAGTTCTTCTCCTCACAGCATATGGATCAGCTTGTCTCCATAGCCTGAGACCTTTATCTTTCCTTTCCTTCATGTTTTCAGCTTGAGGATGAGCATCATTGTGAAGTGGCAGTTTTGGACGAAGTTTCTGCAAAACTGGTGCCTCATCATCTGACACAGCTGGTGGCACATCATCTTTCTTCTTTTCAGATGCAGGGATGTTCCTGACTGTCTTCTTTGGCTTGGCAGCAGGCTTTGCTGGAGCTGCCTTGACTGGAGCAGATGGCTTGGACTTTGAAGTGGCTCCAGCCCTGATGGCATCACCCATGAGCTTAGGCTTCTGAGGAGGCTGGGGTGCTTCCTCATCCTCATCTTCCTCTGCTGCATCTGCATGAGGATCAATATACATATCTGCTCTAGCTCCTCACACATACACTATCCTCTTTCTCTTGGAAGTTTTCTTCACTTTGCTTGCAGTTGGCTCTCCCAAATTCAGCTTCTTAGCAACAGTTGACTGCTTGACTTTGCTGGTGCCCTTCTTAGTTTGTTGACCTTGTTGCTCTTTGGCAACAACCTTCCTTTTGGGCTTTGAGGTCACTTCTTCCTCAAAAACAAAATCTGAATCTTCATCATCTGAATTTCTCTTCTTTCTAGCTCTGGTGGCTGCAGGAGGCAAACCACTTGGTGTACTCCTCTCACCATC
This sequence comes from Triticum dicoccoides, assembly GCF_002162155.2. NCBI lineage: Eukaryota > Viridiplantae > Streptophyta > Magnoliopsida > Poales > Poaceae > Triticum > Triticum dicoccoides. Next base: position 538,526,813 of record NC_041389.1, read on the forward strand.
ATCAGATGAGCTGCTAGGATCAGGACTAGTGCCTGCCTCTGGAATATCTGCAATAGGTGACTCAGACCTGTTCTGGCTGTCACTGGCATCTGACATGGCTGACAACCTGTGAATAGATAAGGTGTAGGCAGAGTAGAAGAGTTATCACAAACTGCAGAAGATTTTGCAAACAAATGAGTTCAAATTTCAGTTTTAGGTTTTCACAGAAGACATTTCGGTCAGACCGAGTTTAAAATTCGGTGAATCCGAAGTGTTCAACAGAAGCATTCACACCACTTTCGGTTGGACCGAAGTGGGTTTCGGTTCTGCCGAAAACACTAGGGTTTCACTAAATCCTCATTTCGGTCACACCGATTTGCACAACTCGGTTGGACCGAAAGGTGCAGTGCAATGGCCAGAGGCCAAATCGGTCATACCGAGAATGTAAAATCGGTCTCACCGAGATGTGTTCGGCGGAAACCTAACCCTAAAACTTTTACTCGAATTTCGTTCAAAGGAACTAATCTTGTGTTCAGGAAGATTTCAATCGTGGCAAGATTACAGGCAAACCAAACGTGCATTGAATCGGAGATGAGAGCACGAGTGGGATCGAAACTCACCCTAACTTGGTGGAGTTCCTCTACGGCGGCAACGGCGCGGAGAGAATGTCCGTTGACGGCGACGGAGACCTGCGGCGAGGGCGCACAGGCGACGATGGAGACGATCCGGAGACCAGGCGACGGCAGCAAGGGGTGTGGGGGCGAAGCGTTTTGAAGTAGAAATCAACGCGCGGCCCTCGGAGTATATATACCCCTTTGCTGTCGGTGGGACCGAGTTGTAAAACTCGGTGGCACCGAGATGGATAACTGCAGGGCAGTTATGCACTTCGGTCACGCCAAAATTCGCAACTCGGTTTCACCGAGGTGAAAACCTAGATCAATCCAAATGCTTTCGGTTTGACCGAGTTTGAGTGGGTTGGTCTGACCGAAATCACTTAGAAGGTTTTGGAAGTTAGCCCTTGACGGATCGGTGGCTCCTAGTGCTCCTCACTCGGAGGGTCCGAAAATGACTTTTTCAAAGTTTGTGATGTAAGCATGAATAGAATTTGAGACAAGAAAGCATAGATAGCTAGGGGAGGTACTTAGGCATTCTTGTCCATCCATTTGGTCAGAAAAATCAAAAAGACCAAAGCAACAAATGGATGTACTCGAATGGATTAAATCATGCATCCAACATGCTCACACAATAAGATAGCAAATGAAATATGTGTCAAACATGCACAATCAAAACTCTAGCTACTATCACACAATTTGTCGATGACTAGATCATCTATATATGAGTATACTGACTTAGGAGTCAAATGAGAACATTTGATCATAGGTCATACTCATCGTTTAAGCACAAGTGGGGTTACCACTTTTACATAAAGCATTGATGTGTTCACATCATTTGAAGATGCTTTAGCTCAATTCTTTAGAGCAAAGCTCCCCCTAGATGTGAGAACCCCTTTTAAAGGGTCAAACTAACCTTGGGTTGTCGTAGAAGACTTCATGTAGATGTTGAAGATGTGGATGCTCAATGTTGATGAAGATCATCAAGAGTTGGGAGCAATCCTTTGGATTCGGGCACTTTCAATACCTACATGGGTTAGTCCCACAAGGAACAAACAAGGATATCCATGGACATAGATTGAAGTACACAATGGATGATGTCCATGAGAGCTATGATTACCTTGTCCCTTGACTTACCAACAAGAGGGTTTGTGACTCCATGAACTAGTGCAAGATGTGGAAGTTGATTGCACAAGTTCTTGCCAAAATGAATGTGAGTGAAGTATGTTGGCGGAGTCACCCTCAAGAACTCTCTAGTTCTTCTTCTTCGGGATCCACATCATCTTGATGGGAATCCTTGGGGTTGTAGTTGAGCTTGACGAAGTAGAACTTGACGTTTCCTTGGGAACCCACTTGACCATGGCTTTAGGTGCTTCAATAAATGCATCAATCTCCTCTTGAAGCTTGTCCTTGCCTTCCCAAGTTGCTTTCCACTCAATCCTTTCTTCCACCACAGTCAAATCAGTGAGGAGAGTTGAGTGTTGGGGAGATTATCATTTGAAGCACAAGAGCAAGGAGTTCATCATCATCAACACCATCTATTACCTTTTGGAGGGTGGTGCCTCCTAGATTGGTTAGGTGTCACTTGGGAGCCTCCGTCGAGATGTGGAGTTGAACCAAGAAGTTTGTAATGGCAAGGAGATCGCCTACTTCGTGAAGATCTACCCCGAGTAAGGCTAGTCCTCCGTGGGCGTAGGCCATGATGGCATAGACAAGGTTGCTTCTTCGTGGACCCTTCGTGGGTGGAGCCCTCCGTGGACTCTCGCAGCCGTTACCCTCCGTGGGTTGAAGTCTCCATCAACGTGGATTGACGATAGCACCACCTATCGGAACCACGAGAAAAAATCTCCGTGTCTCCAAATTGCGTTTGCTTTTCTCCACCTCTCTTTACTACATGTGCAATTTACTTTCCGCTGCCTATACTCTAGAATTGCATGTGTAGGGTGATACTTGACATGACCATCATTGTGAACTTGCCAAAAACTTGTCTTTATCAAAAGGCTGAATTTTTATATTGTCAAGTAGTCTAATCACCCCCCCTCTAGACATACTTTCGAAACTACAAGTGGTATCAGAGCTTTGGTCTCCATTGTATTGGTTTCCATTGCATTGGACTCCATAAGCTTGGTTTCACAACCTAGGAGAGTATGGCGTCTAGTGAGGGTAATTTTCGTAGAGGTCCTTACTTTGATGGTTCAAACTTTGCTAGTTGGAAGCATAAAATGAAAATGCATATTCTTGGCCATAACCCAGCCGCATGGGGCATTATTTGTGTTGGTTTGCAAGGTGAGTTCTTCGAGGAAGGAAAAGTTCCGGATCGCGAAGCTACAACGGATGAATTGCGGATGTTGCAAAACAATGCTCAAGCTTGTGACATTCTATTCAATGCTTTGTGTCCCGAGGAGTTCAACAAAATCAGCCGTCTTGAGAATGCAAAAGAGATTTGGGATACTTTGGTCGAAATGCACGAAGGTACCGAGTCTGTGAAGGAATCAAAGCTAGATGTTCTTCAAGGTCAACTTGACAAGTTCAAGATGAAGGAAGGTGAAGGAGTCGCTGAAATGTACTCTAGGCTTGCTCTCATCACAAATGAGATTGCCGGCTTAGGAAGCGAAGAAATGACCGACCGATTCATTATCAAGAAGATTCTCAGAGCTTTGGATGGAAAGTATGACACCGTGTGCACTTTGATCCAAATGATGCCAAACTACAAGAATCTCAAGCCAACCGAAGTCATTGGAAGAATTGTTGCTCATGAGATGACACTGAAAGATAAGGAAGAGCTTCACAACAAGTCAAGTGGTGCTTACAAAGCTACAAGTGATGCTCCCACAACCTCAAGTGACAAGCTAGTTTCCAATGAAGAGATAAGCCTAATGGTGAAGAACTTCAACAAATTCTACAAGAGTAGAAGCAAAGAGAGAAGCTCAAAGTCTAGATCATATGATGAAAAGAGATCTTCTAGTCGTGATCGAAACTGCTACAATTGTGCAAGACCCGGACACTACTCAAATGAGTGTTCGGCTCCCCACAAGAGAAGAGAAGAATCTCCAAGAAGAAGAAGCTCAAGAGAAGAGTCACCTCGAAAAGAGAGAAGGGGTAGAGATGATCGTTATGAACGAAGACCCTCTCGGAGAAGCAAGGATTCGGAGAAGAAAGACAAGTCATCAAGGAGCTACACAAGAAGAAAACATCAAGCTCATGTAGGTGAATGGGTCTCCGGCTCCGACTCCGACAATCATTCCGAAAGAAGCTATCACTCCAACTCCGACTACAGTCAAGATGAAGGTGTTGCCGGTCTTGCTCTCGTGTCCTCCAACTCCAACTCCTATGACTTATTTGATTCACCAAATGAGGGAATTGGAAGATGCTTCATGGCTAAAGGCCCCAAGGTATCACACCCTGAATTCATTGACTTTGATAGTGATGAGGATGACTTGCTTGGTGAAGATGAGCTTTTACATGACAAATCTAGTGAGCCTAGTAATGATGAACATGCTAGTAGTCTTTACAGTCGAGAAGAGTCGAATGACAATGCTATGAAGGAGATTGAGCATCTAACTAAAGAACTAAACACTCTTAAGTTAGCTCATGAAACAACTTGTGACGCCCGGATAATCATGCTACAGTAATCCCACGCTAATCATGCCATGTCACCTCGGTTACTGTTGCTAACCTCGAGATGATTCGAAACCATTTCAAAATTTAAATTCTAAATATGTCAAAGAACAAACATTTTCAAAGGTTGAAACAAAAATGTCCGGCGGGTGCCGAATATTACAAGGGTAATTATAATAAAGAAAACATATTTTTAAAAAGTGCCTGAATATTTTAAAATGAATTAAAACAGAAAAGAGAAATAATAAAAGAAACAATAGCAAAGTTTTAAATAGAAAGTAAAATGAAAGAGAGACCCCCCCCTAGCCAACTGAGCCAACTGGCCCAGCTAGCCAACTGGCCGGCCCAGTCGGCCAGCCTACCCCGGCTGGCCCATCTCTCCCCGCATATCCCCCCCACCACCCACAAACCCTAGCCCCGATCCACCCCACTCCTCCCATGATTCCGCCCCCAC
>NC_041389.1:538531847-538539236 GCF_002162155.2 Triticum dicoccoides
GCGACCGTGCCGCCCGCGCTCGGAAGCAGACGCCCATCTCGGCGCTGCCCCTCGTCCTCCTCCCCGGAGCCCCTCTCGCCGCGACGCCCCTGCCTCTGCGTCGACCTTGGCGAATGCCGCCGGCGCCGCGCCGTTCGCTACCGTCCTCCTCATCCCGCTGCTCCACCGGACCTCCCCGAGCCCTTTGCCTAGACCCCACACTCCCGCGGTGAGCTTCTGTGTCGAACGCACCGTCACCTGCCCTCTCTAGCCGCCCGTAGCCACTACCCCGACGAAGCCCGAACCACCGCCGCCTCGTTTGGTCGCCGGCGCGTCTCCGGTGACCTTTTGGTCAAGGGCCCGTGTGCGTTGTCCTCGCACGCGCGTAGAGCATGCCCGAAGCTTTAGATTGAACTACTGTGGGCTACATCGCCGTTTGCGTCGTCGCCCGAAAACTCGCCATCGCGGACCTCGTCGCCGACCACGATTCCGGTTGCCCCCGCACCAACCGATGCCACAGATCGACGCGACGCGTCCTGCCCGTTCGAACGTGACCAAGAACGCGCAAAACAGGGCACTACAGCGTGATTCCGGCGATCGCCGGGGTTCAGCCGCCGCGCGCAGGCCCGCCGGAGCAACTCCGGTGGCGCCGCTGACCTGGCACCGTGGGCCCCGCCTATGTGCCACTGCCTGCGGGCCCCAGGGCTCTAGTTGACCATTTAACAAGGGTCAACGCTGATTGGGCAGGCCCTTTGTCTATGACACGTGGGTCCCGCCTAAATAAACGAATTTTATTTTAAAAAGAAAATATGTTAATTAGTTAATTAGCTAATTAAAACACTATGTAACCACTGACTAGTAGGGCCCACCATCTAATTGAGTAGTTAGATTAATTTTAACTCCGTTTAGTACTAACAGAGGCTGACATGTGGGTCCCGGTGACCCCACATGTCAGGTTTGACCTGGCCAATCGGTTAGTTGACCTGCTGACTTCATCTTGACATTATGCTGACGTCACCGCCGCACTATTCGGGATAATGTTGTTTTAAATAATTAAGATAATTCTAGAAAATTGTTTCAACCTTAGAAAATTCATAGAAAATAATCCGTAACTCGGATGAAAATGTTTTCTACATGATAGTTGCTCAGAACGACGAGACGAATCCGGATACGCGGTCCGTTCGTCCGCCACACACCCCTAACCTATCGAACCCGCAACTTTCCCCCTCCGGCTCCTCTGCCCGAAAACACGAAACACCGGGAATACTTTCCCGGATGATTCCCCCCTTAACCAGTACCACCTTATCCCACGTTAGGGCACGCCTAGCATCGCTTGTCATGTCATGCATCGATATGCATCTGTTTATCTGGTATTCATTGTTTCTTCCCCCTCTTCTCTCCGGTAGACTACGGGACCGACGGTGCTACTGCCCAGTTCGACTACGGAGTTGACGACCCCTCCTTCTTGCCAGAGCAACCAGGCAAGCCCCCCCCCCCTTGATCACCAGATATCGCCTATTCTACTCTATACTGCTTGCATTAGAGTAGTGTAGCATGTTACTGCTTTCGTTAATCTTATTCTGATGCATAGCCTGACATTGTCGCTACATCTGTTGATACCTTACCTGCAATCCTAAATGCTTAGTATAGGATGCTAGTTTATCATCATTGGCCCTACATTCTTGTCAGTCTGCCTTGCTATACTATCGGGCCGTGATCACTTGGGAGGTGATCACGGGTATATACTATACATATATACATACTATACAGATGGTGACTAAAGTCGGGTCAGCTCATTGAGTACCCGCAAGTGATTCTGACGAGGGGGCTGAAAGGACAGGTGGCTCCATCCCGGTAGAGGTGGGCCTGGGTTCCCGACGGCCCTCGACTGTTACTTTGTGGCGGAGCGACAGGGCAGGTTGAGACCACCTAGGAGACAGGTGGGCCTGGCCCTGTTCGGCGTTCGCGGATACTTAACACGCTTAACGAGATCTTGGTATTTGATCTGAGTCGGCTACGAGCCTATACGCACTAACCATCTACGTGGGAGTAGTTATGGGTATCCCGACGTCGTGGTATCAGCCGAAGCACTTCAGACGTCAGCGACGGAGCGGCGCGCGCCGAATTGGACTGGAACGCCACTAGGCTAGGTCTGCTTTCGGCCGCCCTCGCAACGTGCAGGTGTGCTATGGGCGATGGGCCCAGACCCCTGTGCACTTAGGTTTAGACCGGCCTGCTGGCCTCTCTGTTTTGCCTAGGTGGGGCTGCGACGTGTTGATCTTCCGAGGCCGGGCATGACCCAGGAAAGTGTGTCCGGCCAAATGGGATCAAGCGTGTTGGGTTATGTGGTGCACCCCTGCAGGGAAGTTAATCTATTCGAATAGCCGTGATCTTCGGTAACAGGACGACTTGGAGTTGTACCTTGACCTTATGACAACTAGAACCGGATACTTAATAAAACACACCCTTCCAAGTGCCAGATACAACCGGTGGTCGCTCTACCTCAGGGATATGAGGAGGGGATCGCCGGGTAGGATATGCTATGCGATGCTACTTGGAGGACTTCGACCTACCCTCTTCTGCCTGTTGCAAGACGAAGGTGACCAGAAGCATAGTCTTCGACAGGATTAGCTATCCCCCTCTTATTCTGGCATTCTGCAGTTCAGTCCACTGATATGGCCCTTTACACATATACCCATGCATATGTAGTGTAGTTCCTTGCTTGCGAGTACTTTGGATGAGTACTCACGGTTGCTTTCTCCCCCCTTTTTCCCCCTTTCCCTTCTTTCTGGTTGTCGCAACCAGATGCTGGAGTCCAGAAGCCAGACGCCACCGTCGACGACGACCCCTACTACACCGGAGGTGCCTACTACTACGTGCTGCCCGCTGATGACGACCTGGAGTAGTTAGGAGGATCCCAGGCAGGAGGCCTGCGCCTCTTTCGATCTGTATCCCAGTTTGTGCTAGCCTTCTTAAGGCAAACTTGTTTAACTTATGTCTGTACTCAGATATTGTTGCTTCCGCTGACTCGTCTATGATCGAGCACTTGTATTCGAGCCCTCGAGGCCCCTGGCTTGTAATATGATGCTTGTATGACTTATTTATGTTTTAGAGTTGTGTTGTGATATCTTCCCGTGAGTCCCTGATCTTGATCGTACACGTTTGTGTGCATGATTAGTGTACTATTGAATCGGGGGCGTCACAAGTTGGTATCAGAGCCGACTGCCTGTAGGAATCCCCCTTCCACACTCCTTGGCCGAAGTCGAGTCTAGACATTGCAACAACTTTTACTAACTTGGCTGTGTGCCTTACGGGCCCACGTCGCCATCAGGTGGTAGTAGGATCTTTTACTCCTCGACCTATACTCTGGGATTCTGAACCCTCTTCTATTCGGGTTAAACGATTTTTACTAAAAACTAACTTTAGGTTCTCGAAAATACTTTCTCCCGGAGAGCCCCTTCAGTCCAGATGGTCACCGACTGCACCAGAAGGTTTCGGAGATACTCTTTGATATTCTCTCGAGACTTTGTGCCCATCACTTTTGCTATTCCCGACCACCGATAAATCCTTATGGATAACTACTTACACTTGCCATTCTTACGATCATTCCCCATTGTTCTTGTTATTACAAGATACCCGAAGTTTTCTCTATTGTTCCGAGAATACTTCGTGCCTACTGCCTAGCAGTTCTTTGCCACATGAATACCCCTTCGAATAAATCCTCGCACTTGTCGAGTATCCGCTCATCCCTAGTTGTTCATGTGTTTCACAAGAGTCTTCGAAATAATATTCGATCTTCCAAAAATCCTTTGGGGCCTTTGGCTCTTGAAATTCTTGCTTGCTTGCATTATGGATAATCCCATAAGTCTCGTAGTCATATTGACATTCCTTGTCAATACCATTTTGAGTCTGTTGACTCAATATGTTTGCGAATACACGCAATCATCATTGATCCTTATAAATTACTTTTCCGGCTGAGCTGCCATTCTTTTTACTGGAATTGGTTCTCGACCAACCCAATTGTCTTTGATTGTACCCTACGGCTATTCAACTTATCCACCCCTAATCAGAGCATTGCTTCTGATCCCTTGATTTGGAAATCATAATTCCTTTGCATTTGACAATTGAGTTAGTCAGTTGTTTCTATAATTTGCTTCCTCTAGTTGAGTACCGATGCTCACGTCAGATCCCTTGTGGACCACCAGATCCTTTGTTGGATTTTATCTGACAATGCCCTTCATATTCAATAAACTTGTGAGCCTTTTTCTCGGATACATAATGCCTTGGTAAATTGTATCGTCTGCTTCCTCAACCATGCTCTGCCTTCAAGCTTGAGTTAATTACTTCTAAAAGATTCTGGTATAGGATTCTAAGATGCCCCGATGGGTTGAACCTATGCCTTCCTTACTATGTGTGAACTCGGAAGTTTTCACGGGTCATACTCATCTGGTATTTCACCAGGTATAACTTTCAACACTAATGCCATTATCGAAACGAGAAGTGAATGTAAGGTTATGCTTTGGAGAAGTGGGAGTCGACCTCGAACCTTGTGTTTGTGCCCATGGACGCGATGTATATCCTATCATGGAAGCTTCTTGTAATAATAACTATTTCCTTGGTAACTAACATATGGTATCTGTGAATTGATCCCTTGCAACCGTGGTTCCGACCATGATTGTTCTTCCTTGATTCCATTTCTCGGACAAGTTAAAACAATTGTCTTCTATGGATAGATACACCCGTCCAATCTTTACTTTGATCTTGTGTCGAGTATTACCCCCTGGTATCTCAAGATTATCTTGGAACTGCATAACTTCTTATGAGTTCTTCATCAAGTGCTACCTTTCCACTGATTCCAATTTTTCACGGGCTCTGAGTTATTATACACTCAAAGACACCGATAACTGAATCGAGTTCGCATTGCGATTCAACAAGTATTTGAACCCATCACTGCTTACAAATTTATTAATCCTTCAAGTCATTCCTAGCCTGATCGGCTATATCATTATCGAGCTAATTTTAACTGTGCTACCCGGTCCTTCTTCCCGGAGCACAATTTTTGACGATGAACTAACCTTACGTCGATCATCATCGTCATATCATTTCGCCTTGAACAACAAGCTTGGTTTCGAGTTTGTGTCGTACCCTTGGTTCCAATAACCTTTCACTTTATCATTACTTTGACTTGATGTCATCACCGATCGATTACATCTTCATGAACTCTCGCGACAAATGTGTCGTGAATATCATCAACATTCTGAACTCTTCCAAGAGATCTATTGAAATCATGATGAGAAATACCATCCTTGCCCTCGATGATTGGTGTTATCAGCGACAACATTATTGCATTCCCTCCAACACAAAACTTGTTCCTGTATTGTGTTGTACCTTGAGTTCCTTGCTATCCAACTTATGTTATATTCTACCGCGGAGTATTACCATCTTTGATGTTAAGAATGTTGTGAGGATTGCTCCACCTCTTAAGAATTCTTGCTATAATGATACTTCTCACCATCACCATTCTTTCTTGGTCCTCGTGTTGATTCCAACCGGGGTACCCACAAGTGAACGGTGTTGTTTGGATTATGCACTTCTAGCAACCCTATTGCTTTGAAGTTAATGATCGATAGTTCATTCTAAGTCCTTCGCTAATTGAATCACCATTCTATCATTGGTCGTGCAACCCAACCCGTACTTCGGGCGCACCCTTCAACCAATGTTTAATTGTGTATGTTTTCCTCGAGCATACTTCCTTATATCATTTGATCTGACAAATGTTATCTCCTTGTTCACTTAATGGTGGAAATCCATCTTTTGGGAATCTCGGTGAATTGCCGTTGAGTTCACCAGACACCTCCTTGTCCTCTCCTTGGTTTAATGGTGAACTATTGCTTCAGAAACCCGCTCCCATAGTTCATTTCTCGAGAATCTTGCAATGTCATTTCGTCAATTTGTGTTGCACCTTTTCCTCTCGGACCCCCTGAGTCTGAGGTATCATGACACCAGTTGGATATGAATCTCGGTCAGTTATGATGGTTGGGACAACTCTCCAAGGGTCATGATGTTGATCCTTTGATGACCCGGTAACATGATGTCATGCCTAGCACCCCCCCCCCCGGCTGGAGGACCTATCATTATAATTTCTTTTGCAAGATAACCATTCTTCCTGGAGGAAATTGTAAGACTTATCCTACAAGTTGTTCCTAATGGATCTTTCCTATATCCAAAGTCTGGCCCTTGATTGAAACAAACACCATGTCAATGCTATCTCGAAGCATGTCTGTGGTACTCCGATTTTCAACAAGAACATTTGAAGCCCAATGCTAAATGTTTCTTGCTCAATTATCCAAACACCGATGTATGGGTAATGTCATGAAAATTCTCTCCCCTACCTAAAGAGTTTTCTACATTATATCCTGTCATGGATATCATGCTCTGCTTATCCTTGGGAAGGATATACCCCTGAAATATGTGTTTAAACACATTTTCCTTTCCATTGTTCTGTTTAACCTGATGATCACATTTTCCTTTCCATTGGTTTGTTTGACCTTTCTTGTGATCTATATAACCTAAGCAGTAATAATTTACTTCTTATGTAAACACCTCGGTGTACAACTCTGCCAGTGAGACCCTGTTACTTTTGTTGATGACATTTTGGTAACCACCGATGGACGAGAACTTTGCCTAATGGTCCGCCTCATTCAACGAGCAGGAAAATGGTTCTCTTCGTCCCTCGCCCTTGGTACCGATGTTGTTGCCGACATAACCGACAGACTATCCTCTGGCATGCCTTGCTTACATGATCGTGCAAGATGTCACTGTCCTTCCTACTTTTAATCCACATGGTGGGCCCATAACCCACAGTTCCACATGATCGAAACCTGACTCTCCTGTACCCCCCTCTACCCAAGGTTGTTCCTCGCGCGTGGCCTCGTATGTAATTCATGAGCCACCTTCAATATGGTATCAGACAAATACTTATTCTCGTGGCTTCGAACCCCTTTCACGCCACATATCAGACATCGAACGATTGCCTGCCCGCTCGAAACTTCCCAGGATACCTCCTTACTCTGCTCTTGATATTTTCTTAAGTTTCAATTCGAGAGTTACTTCCGCCACCCTCCCCGATGTTATCGACCAGATAGTCAAACCTGCAGAGGTCCATTCTCTCGGAATACCCACCCTTTATCCTTTCGTAAGTACGATGGAACCCCGAAGAAAGGACGACAAACTTCATCATGATGACCTGAAGGAGAGGACTGAAGACATCAATGTAATGGGTCGACCTCTTCGAGAAGAGCTACTATGATCGAGAAGAATCGTTAGAATTTCGTAACCAGACCCCTTCCCCCTTATAACCGATCCTAAATCTCGGGACGAGATTTCTTGTAGTGGAGGAGAATTGTGACG
>NC_041389.1:538540265-538549029 GCF_002162155.2 Triticum dicoccoides
ACGATTCCGCCCCCACGTCTCTCTCGGTCCCTCTGCCCCCCCGATCCAGATCGAGGGGCACAAACCCCGGCGACCGTGCCGCCCGCGCTCGGAAGCAGACGCCCATCTCGGCGCTGCCCCTCGCCCTCCTCCCCGGAGCCCCTCTCACCGCGACGCCCCTGCCTCTGCGTCGACCTTGGCGAACGCCGCCGGCGCCGCGCCGTTCGCTACCGTCCTCCTCATCCCGCTGCTCCACCGGACCTCCCCGAGCCCTCTGCCTAGACCCCACACTCCCGCGGTGAGCTTCTGTGTCGAACGCGCCGTCACCTGCCCTCTCTAGCCGCCCGTAGCCACTACCCCGACGAAGCGCGAACCACCGCCGCCTCGTTTGGTCGCCGGCGCGTCTCCGGTGACCTTTTGGTCAAGGGCCCGTGTGCGTTGTCCTCGCACGCGCGTAGAGCATGCCCGAAGCTTTAGATTGAACTACTGTGGGCTACATCGCCGTTTGCGTCGTCGCCCGAAAACTCGCCACCGCGGACCTCGTCGCCGACCACGATTCCGGTTGCCCCCGCACCAACCGATGCCACAGATCGACGCGACGCGTCCTGCCCATTCGAACGTGACCAAGAACGCGCAAAACAGGGCACTACAGCGTGATTACGGCGATCGCCGGGGTTCAGCCGCCGCGCGCAGGCCCGCCGGAGCAACTCCGGTGGCGCCGCTGACCTGGCACCGTGGGCCCCGCCTATGTGCCACTGCCTGCGGGCCCCAGGGCTCTAGTTGACCATTTAACAAGGGTCAACGCTGATTGGGCAGGCCCTTTGTCTATGACACGTGGGTCCCGCCTAAATAAACGAATTTTATTTTAAAAAGAAAATATGTTAATTAGTTAATTAGCTAATTAAAACACTATGTAACCACTGACTAGTAGGGCCCACCATCTAATTGAGTAGTTAGATTAATTTTAACTCCGTTTAGTATTAACAGAGGCTGACATGTGGGTCCCGGTGACCCCACATGTTAGGTTTGACCTGGCCAATCGGTTAGTTGACCTGCTGACTTCATCTTGACATTATGCTGACGTCACCGCCGCACTGTTCAGGATAATGTTGTTTTAAATAATTAAGATAATTCTAGAAAATTGTTTAAACCTTAGAAAATTCATAGAAAATAATCCGTAACTCGGATGAAAATGTTTTCTACATGATAGTTGCTCAGAACGACGAGACGAATCCGGATACGCGGTCCGTTCGTCCGCCACACACCCCTAACCTATCGAACCCGCAACTTTCCCCCTCCGGCTCCTCTGCCCGAAAACATGAAACACCGGGAATACTTTCCCGGATGATTCCCCCCTTAACCAGTACCACCTTATCCCACGTTAGGGCACGCCTAGCATCGCTTGTCATGTCATGCATCGATATGCATCTGTTTATCTGGTATTCATTGTTTCTTCCCCCTCTTCTCTCGGTAGACTACGGGACCGACGCTGCTACTGCCCAGTTCGACTACGGAGTTGACGACCCCTCCTTCTTGCCAGAGCAACCAGGCAAGCCCCCCCCCCCTTGATCACCAGATATCGCCTATTCTACTCTATACTGCTTGCATTAGAGTAGTGTAGCATGTTACTGCTTTCGTTAATCTTATTCTGATGCATAGCCTGACATTGTCGCTACATCTGTTGATACCTTACCTGCAATCCTAAATGCTTAGTATAGGATGCTAGTTTATCATCATTGGCCCTACATTCTTGTCAGTCTGCCTTGCTATACTATCGGGCCGTGATCACTTGGGAGGTGATCACGGGTATATAATATACATATATACATACTATACAGATGGTGACTAAAGTCGGGTCAGCTCATTGAGTACCCGCAAGTGATTCTGACGAGGGGGCTGAAAGGACAGGTGGCTCCATCCCGGTAGAGGTGGGCCTGGGTTCCCGACGGCCCTCGACTGTTACTTTGTGGCGGAGCGACAGGGCAGGTTGAGACCACCTAGGAGACAGGTGGGCCTGGCCCTGTTCGGCGTTCGCGGATACTTAACACGCTTAACGAGATCTTGGTATTTGATCTGAGTCGGCTACAAGCCTATACGCACTAACCATCTATGTGGGAGTAGTTATGGGTATCCCGACGTCGTGGTATCAGCCGAAGCACTTCAGACGTCAGCGACGGAGCGGGGCGCGCCGAATTGGACTGGAACGCCACTAGGCTAGGTCTGCTTTCGGCCGCCCTCGCAACGTGCAGGTGTGCTATGGGCGATGGGCCCAGACCCCTGTGCGCTTAGGTTTAGACCGGCGTGCTGGCCTCTCTGTTTTGCCTAGGTGGGGCTGCGACGTGTTGATCTTCCGAGGCCGGGCATGACCCAGGAAAGTGTGTCCGGCCAAATGGGATCAAGCGTGTTAGGTTATGTGGTGCACCCCTGCAGGGAAGTTAATCTATTCGAATAGCCGTGATCTTCGGTAACAGGACAACTTGGAGTTGTACCTTGACCTTATGACAACTAGAACCGGATACTTAATAAAACACACCCTTCCAAGTGCCAGATACAACCGGTGGTCGCTCTACCTCAGGGATATGAGGAGGGGATCGCCGGGTAGGATATGCTATGCGATGCTACTTGGAGGACTTCGACCTACCCTCTTCTGCCTGTTGCAAGACGAAGGTGACCAGAAGCATAGTCTTCGACAGGATTAGCTATCCCCCTCTTATTCTGGCATTCTGCAGTTCAGTCCACTGATATGGCCCTTTACACATATACCCATGCATATGTAGTGTAGTTCCTTGCTTGCGAGTACTTTGGATGAGTACTCACGGTTGCTTTCTCCCCCCTTTTTCCCCCTTTCCCTTCTTTCTGGTTGTCGCAACCAGATGCTGGAGTCCAGGAGCCAGACGCCACCGTCGACGACGACCCCTACTACACCGGAGGTGCCTACTACTACGTGCTGCCCGCTGATGACGACCTGGAGTAGTTAGGAGGATCTCAGGCAGGAGGCCTGCACCTCTTTCGATCTGTATCCCAGTTTGTGCTAGCCTTCTTAAGGCAAACTTGTTTAACTTATGTCTGTACTCAGATATTGTTGCTTCCGCTGACTCGTCTATGATCGAGCACTTGTATTCGATCCCTCGAGGCCCCTGGCTTGTAATATGATGCTTGTATGACTTATTTATGTTTTAGAGTTGTGTTGTGATATCTTCCCGTGAGTCCCTGATCTTGATCGTACACGTTTGTGTGCATGATTAGTGTACGATTGAATCGGGGGCGTCACACAACTCAAGAAGATCATAGAGAGCTCCTAAGATCTCATGAGAAGCTACGCTTCGAGAAGCTCAATCTAGAGCAAGAACATGAGTTCCTAAAAGCAATCAATGACGATCTTCGAAAGAAGAGTTCTTCATATCTTGCCAAACGACTTCTCTTGTCTAATTTCTTGCCACCTATTAAAACTAAGCATGACAAGCATAAGAAAAATTCTTCATCTAGAAGCAACAATATTGGTTCTAGTAGTTCTCTTGATTCCACTAACAATGTTTCAAGACAAGTTACACTTGAGCAAGAAAATAGTTTATTGAAAGGGATTATAGAGAAAGGTGTCTACAAGAGCCTTGCCGGAAGCAAGAACTTTGAGGAAATTGTTCGCAAGCAAGGAAGGCACCGGAAGAATCAAGGAATTGGTTTTGAGCGAAAGTTCAACGCCGAGGGTGTTGAATGGGAAGAAGGTCAATATCCCACTCCAAAGTTTGTTTCTCAAAAGGAGAAGTACGATCCTACTTCTTCCAATGTGGAACAAGCTCAAGATGATCTTCCACCACAAGACCACAAGCTAAAAGGCAAGGACTGAAGAAGTGGACCCCTCAAAATGCTAAGGCAAGCATTGGCAAAAGCTCAAGACTCCATTTTTGGTTTAGTGATCCAAGATCACATTGAGTCTATAGGAAAGCCAATACTATTAAAAGGGGATGAGGTTATGATAATGATCTGGTTGCTCAAAGTGCTTAGTGATACATCTCCTAAACTATCAGCAACTATCACTTCCATAATACACTCATAAGTAATCTCGGTCCCACCGATTTCCTAAACTCAGTCACACCGAGATGAACCACCTCAGCCATATAGCCAAACCCTAGAAATCTCGGATTTTCCGATTCTGAACTCGGTCTCACCGAAACTTGAGTTGCCAAGCTTCTGTAACCTTCTGTCATCAAATCGGTGTCACCAAGATGATGAAGTCGGTCCCACCGAGATTGGCAAGCTCTTGTCTTTGGACGAATCGGACTCACCGAGTTTGTATTTTCGGTCCCAGCGAAAATCCCAACGTTCACATGATTTGAACTTTCGGTCTCACCGAGTTGTCAACTTCGGTCTGACCGAGATTGGTCAAATGTGTGTAACGGTTGGATTTTGTGTGGAGGCTATAAATACCCCTCCACCCCCTCTTCATTCGTGGAGAGAGCCATCAGAAAGTACTACCACTCCTACCTTACATTTCTGAGAAGAAAACTACCTACCCTTGTGTTGAGATCAAGTAGCTCCACTCCCACCATATGAAGCTTGATCTCTAGCCTTCCCAAGTTGCTTTCCACTCAATCCTTTCTTCCACCACAGTCAAATCAGTGAGGAGAGTTGAGTGTTGGGGAGATTATCATTTGAAGCACAAGAGCAAGGAGTTCATCATCATCAACACCATCTATTACCTTTTGGAGGGTGGTGCCTCCTAGATTGGTTAGGTGTCACTTGGGAGCCTCCGTCGAGATGTGGAGTTGAACCAAGAAGTTTGTAAGGGCAAGGAGATCGCCTACTTCGTGAAGATCTACCCCGAGTAAGGCTAGTCCTCCGTGGGCGTAGGCCATGATGGCATAGACAAGGTTGCTTCTTCGTGGACCCTTCGTGGGTGGAGCCCTCCGTGGACTCTTGCAGCCATTACCCTCCGTGGGTTGAAGTCTCCATCAACGTGGATTGACGATAGCACCACCTATCGGAACCACGAGAAAAAATCTCCGTGTCTCCAAATTGCGTTTGCTCTTCTCCACCTCTCTTTACTACATGTGCAATTTACTTTCCGCTGCCTATACTCTAGAATTGCATGTGTAGGGTGATACTTGACTTGACCATCATTGTGAACTTGCCAAAAACTTGTCTTTATCAAAAGGCTGAATTTTTATATTGTCAAGTAGTCTAATCACCCCCCCTCTAGACATACTTTCGATCCTACAGTAATCATATGCTACATTTTTCATTTATGCGCATAAGTTTCATATCATCTTGGAGTACACTTTGGCTACTAATATTATGTTATATGCTCAATGAAGAGTTTGTCCATTGATAGCCTATCAATGCTGCTGGATTCTGTCAAGATCATATATATCAGAATGTATAGTTTTGAACTGGACATAATTATTGGCTTGCTGCGATGCTTTCGATCTCTGGAGAATTTATACATAGAGGTGATGATTTCATGCACATTGAAAGCCCGCATATATTGTACTAGAATTAACTGTTCAGCTGTCGTTCTTTCGACATACTCTTTTTTCAGACCTTAACTGTTTTCAATCTTCATGTCTATGTTGTGGCCGGGACGAGCACCTATGGGGTAGGGGGGTCCCTTCTGGTCCGGCAGGGGGGCGAGGGCCGCGCGAAGAGCAGATCGAGGTCACACACGCGGGGGATTTTACCCAGCTTCGGAGCTCTCCGGAGAGATAATACTCCTACTGCTGCCTTGTGCTTGTATTTGTTCTTTGCTTGAGAATGTGGATATGCTGTGGTTTCGAATCTACAGCCTTCGGAACCCTAGTGTGGAAAAGTTCCGAACCCGAAACTCTTCTACGAGGGCATGGGCCTCCCTTTTATAGTCGAAGGGGGTCACCAACAGGTGGTAGTGTAGAAAGAGGGGTAGAAAGGTAAAAACACAGGTTGGTACAACAGTGTCCAACAGTGTCCCCTACCTAACTCTGACGGCAGGGGACAAGGGCATTTAATGCCCGTCCGGTCGCCCCAACAGTGCAAGGAAATGACCGTTAGGGGCGCCACCGTTCGCCACGATGGCCTCCTTGTCAGCTCCGCTTGCCACCTCGCACCGCATGGCTGTACAGCGCCTCGCCACGTGCTCCTGGGATGGCCCTGGGGTGACACGTCGTTGGATGCGCTGGAGCTTGGGTGCAGGGTGGCAGTCTTGCCGCGGCAAGCGCCTTGCCACGGCCCTTCTCTTGTTGCGCCGGCAAGCTTGCCGGTCGCAGGGCCTTGCCGGGACGCGCGGGGCGTCGCGGCAAGCCTTCTGGAAGCGCCATGGCTGGCCTTCCCGGCAAGCTCCTCTTGCCGGGGCCTTGTTCTTCCCGGCAAGCTCCTCTTGCCGGGGCTTTTGTCTACTTGGTCGACACTTTGTTCTTGAATGGCAGTAAGTGGAAATGACGGAGGGTCTTGGCGGGCGCCCGGCGAGCCTTGCCGCGGGGTGCTGCGACTGCCCGTGCACAAGTTCGGGGTACTAAGGTACCCCTACTTTAGTACACCGACAGGAGCCCCCGGGCCTGGGCCAAACACGGTGCCGAGCGCTGTTGGGCCAGGCTCAAAACAGTGCACGGGCATACGCGGCCTGGGTCCAAGCCGAATCCGCTCTGAATCCACCGCACCATCCCGTAACGGCCCGCGTCAATCGCGGTGTCGTGGGAGGCGTGGGTGGTGTGCGCGATTTTCGAGGCGCCCACCCCCGTGATCTCGGGGCAGGGTGAGGTTACTTCATCTGTCGCCCCGGCTTCGCCTCCCCGCCACGCGGCTCCCATGCGCGTGGGGTTGTGGGCGGTGAAGGTGGGAAACCGAGCCGTCACGGGCGGAGGTGGTGGGTCGGCCCCGTTCCTCTGCTCTCCCCG
Source organism: Triticum dicoccoides (assembly GCF_002162155.2). Lineage (NCBI taxonomy): Eukaryota > Viridiplantae > Streptophyta > Magnoliopsida > Poales > Poaceae > Triticum > Triticum dicoccoides. The sequence goes on from NC_041389.1 coordinate 538,547,108, forward strand.
TGCTCCGATTGGCTGAGCGGGGCGGCCGAGCCCCCACCTCGCTCCTTAAAAAGGGGTGGAAGGGGAGCGCAAAAATCCCGCACTTCCTCATCTTCTCCTTTCTTCAACTCCTGCTACCCTTCCTCTCATCCGCCATGGAGGAAGGGAACCCTGGTCCTGCATCGGTGGCGGCGAGGGTCGCCACCAGGCAGCGCGCCTCTCCCTATCCCATGCCGGTGGTGGCGGAGCCAGCCACGAGGGGAAGAGGGAGGGGGCGAGGTCGTGGACGAGGTCGAGGACGTGGTCGGAGCGCTCGGGGAAGAGGCGGCCGGGGCGGTGCGCCACCCCCGCCTCCGCCGGTCAACTCCTCTCCTCGAGGCGGTCCACACCGGGGACGATCCTTGGGAGTTCTTCGTCAAGCTGCGCCGGGCACCTCGTCGTTGCCTCCGGCTTCGGGCTCCGTTTGCGAGCGCGATGGAGCCGGACCCGCCCGAGATGCTGGAATTGCGCATGAGGGGCTGTGGGATCAGCGGCACGCGAGTTAGTGTCGTATCCCCAGCCCCCGGCGTGATGTATTTTGATTGAGGGTGGAAGACGTTCGCCCGCATCCACAGCTTGACGGCGGGGTTCACCCTCCATTTTAGTTAATGGAGGGCGACCTTCTCGCCGTCAAGGTCTTCGGGGACTCCGGCACCCGGGCGAGATGCTGCGTGGACAGCTCCTCCGATAGCGAAGGCTCCCCCTCGAGCGAGAGTAACGAGGAGGAGAGCGATAGCGACGACGAGGGCGGTGGGTCCGACTAGGCGTCGGCCGTCGCCTCGCGAGCCACCGGCGACCCCATCATCCGGGTCGCCGGCCTTCTGAACTCCCCGGGGCCGTCTCCTTGGGCGGCTGGCGTAGGGAGGCTGCGGAAGAGGAAGAGGGGTGGCGGCAAGGCCGTCAAGTCGGAGTACGAGGGCGTGGCGCCCTCGACAGCGTGCTGACGTCCTGCCGCCCCGTCTTCGAGCTCTGCTTCCGGCGCCTCCGCCTCCGCCAAGCCCCTGGCCGGCCCCCGGGATGTTCTCTTGGTGTCTTCTGGCACCCGTAGCTCACCTAAGCGCCCCTTTTGCCCTTCCCGGCAAACTTCTCTTGCCGGGGCCTCCCTGACCTACCTCCTGAAGAGAGAAACAGGAAAGGGATTACGGGCATCTTATCTTTTTAATTTGTAAGCCTTCGGGCCTTAGCTGCATTTAAAACTTGTAATCCTCTCTTTCATGTTTTTCATCCTCTATGGACTTGTACTGGAATGGGATGTTTTTTTAATGAAAGAGAGGAATGCTTGCCGGGTTATATCCTTTACTTGATTCGGTGCCTTGTATGTTTCCACCCTACACTTTGAGGGAACTTGCCGGCGCAAGCACACTTGCTGAGTGCGGAACATCAGCAGCCCGCTGGCGGTGCTGTTTCCGGCAAGAAACCTTGTCGGGTCAGTTGCAGCGCACTTGTATTGTTGAGCGGACTCGAAAACAAATCAAGGGCACAACTTAGCCGCGATTCGGCTCCTCTGCGCACGGGTTTTTCATTCAAGGCACGCTCGTTCAAGGACGCGGCTTCGCATTCCCCAGTCCATAAGAGGATGCATGATGAGGGATGAAAAACTTATCTGGTATCGCAGCCCCCGGCAACTCTGGCTTGCCGGGGGTGAATCTTGATACTCGCAGCCCCCGGCAACGCTGGCTCACCGGGACCCAGGTGCCGGCGCTCCTTTCATCTTGCCGCTGACGTCACAGCCCCCGGGGGCCCTGGCTTGCTGCGAAGGAATCTTGGTACTCGCAGCCCCCAGTAATGCTGGTTTGCCGGGGCCCTGGTGCCAGCGCGCCCTTCCGCTCTTTCCTTGTTGCTGTTATTTCAGTCATGAAAATAACTTAGACAGCGCCGCAATAAGTGGAGAGGTAGTTTTTGCG
>NC_041389.1:538549643-538615322 GCF_002162155.2 Triticum dicoccoides
TGTTTTTGGCATTTTTGAACAGAAGATGGGACGCGCTTGTTTGAAATTTGGGGAAAGTACAAACTTTGCCCCCTCTTAAATTTTGGACCTACTGCGGGTCAGGGGTAGAATGGTAATCCCAGGTGTCCCAAATAGTGGGCGGGAGCGATTTCGGCCGCACGCATGTGTGCTTAGGCGGCCATTGTGTATGAATGGTTTTCGGAGGCGACTACGTGGCGTCTAGATGAAGCTACAGACCTACCCCGGTTTAGACCTTTGGACGTCGGGCCGGTAGGTTTCACGGGTTGGAGTTATTAGAAAAGTAATTTCCCTGTACTACCAAACATTGGTCTCACGCGGTTTCGGGTGAGTAGATGCTCTTTTGGCGCTTCGTTCGAAATTTTGAAACATAAGCATTCACGTTTAGAGTACTCTTGAACTTTGAGGATTGACGTAAATAGATAACGTTAAATTTGACCTTGTATGTTTGAAAACCTCATTAAATTATCCACTTCCTTTTGAAATTTTGACACTTGAAAATCCTATAACTACGATTATTTTGGAATGGAGGAATTAAATTAGAATCTATTTTGTACACGACTACATATGCTATTATGTACAAAATCAGAGCAAAGATTGGTGCCCCCATAATTTAGGAATGATTTACAAATGCCATGATATCAAATTCAAATAATTGAATGGACTTCATGTTGAATTTGATTTTTTAAACCACCTTAAGTTGAATTCAAATGTATAATAGTTCATAGGTAGCTATTTATAATGTTCATTGTATAACTTTCGTATGCATAATGTGCTTTACACACACAACATGAACTATACTCACGTTTATATTTGATTGCTAAAGCGATGCATTGTCTAGAGTTCAAAATACTAACTATGTGGATCAATTGTGTCGAATAATAACATAGACATGCTCAAATTCGATAGAATCTAGATGTATGATGGATCGATGACCGTTTCTTACGCGAATTGCAAATATCATGATCCCATCCTAATATTTGGATACAATTTATATCTTTAATCAATGTGTACAGCAGTCTTGTACGTGTAGTTTCAGTCTCCATCGGTGGTCTCTCACACATGCTCACACACTCTCTCCCGAGGTATCTTTCTCGCACACATGCTCTCATTATAACCCTCCCTCCCACTCGTAACCATTTACGACTGTTTTCACTAACCTTTATCACAAGCACTCTTCCTCTTGCAAGCATACACATGCACAATCCCCATCGACCCTTTCTATATACATAGACCTGCCTACGTGTCTCCTATACGCACATTATCTTCAGGCATGTCTCTCACGCATTGTCTCACACCTCTCTTCCTAATCGACGAGTATGATTCTAGCAGAGCATTCTATAGGATGCCCCTTAAAGTTAGGTTGGATGAATAGTAATATCAGAGATAAAGGGGTTACCTTAGTCCGAGAACCTAGGGTTACAAATCCTAGCCGGCTTTGTCAGTGGACATATAGTCCTTCACAATTATGCTATCTTTGTCTTGTACGACTAGTCATCCATAGGTCTCCCTAAATGCGTCACAGGCAGACCAATGTGGCGTAGGACGGAACCGAACGAAGGGCCTCACCTCAACCCACCGGACCTCACGCGGTGACACACCCTCTGCCCCCATGTCTTGTTATCTTCTCACACCCACACATACCAACACAGACACCACACACAAAAAATATATTCTCCCGGTGCCTCTATCCACTCCCCCCTTGCATATACACACTCGAGGGAATCTCTTGCCGTGATGTCATATTCATCTCTCTCTCTCTCTAGACCACTCTCATTTCTCGTGCTATCTCTCCCATGCCCCCCGTCGGCCCCTCTATCCATGCCTCTCTCGAATACATAATACACACACATACCTCTCTAGGCCCTGCCAAATGCATCAACTATACATTCACACATGTTACATCACATACCACATCGATCTAAAAAGCCTTCTCTTAACGTTTATTTCGCATACAACATTCCTTTTGAATAAAGTGTGGCCAAAAAAATATTTTGGAATTTCTACATATATACAACATTACAAAGTTATATGGAGGAGTATGAACGCTTGCATTGCATGGTGCCCATAATGATATTTATTCCGCACTGTGAATTTGTATATTTTTATACTATATATAAAGTTAGTCATAATAAAGAGAAACGAAGAGCATCTCTGTCTCCATCGCATACCCCCCCTCTACGCCCCTTTCACGTATGCACACAAACTATCTCCAGGTCCTCTAAAAGTAAGCCCCTAGCACATTCACGCATGTTTCATCTTTATCTCGTGATATATACAGTGACGATCATTGTATTTGAAGCGAAAGCATGATACGTACATTGGACTTCAAAATCCACTCATTACCGTCGCCATTTACATTTTGTGGTTATTATACAGTCACGGGCTCACCGTACAACTCTGTATTTGCTCAAGACACGACTAGTTGACCAGTTAAACGCTCCACGTGGCACCTTAGTGTTGCATCACATTATCTCACTACCATCGAGCCCACCTGTCGGCTTGTATCTACTCTATATCTACATAGCAAGATGCCCATGCGTTGCACGGAACATCAAGATGCATTTGTATGAGTAGTTTATCTTGTGGGAGAAAAGGATGAACAAGGGAAGGCCTTATTTGCAAGTGTGGAGAGGGGTGTGGGTATCTTTTTGCAAAATTGCCATAGTTTCCTTCCTATCCGTTAGATATAGATCGAACAGCCTATATTGCAGGATGGCAGGAACACGATCATCACCGACTATGCTTTTTATAAGAGTACGGATAAAATACACTCTTATGAAAAACAGAGTTGGTGATGATGGTGTGCCTGCCATCCTGCAATATAGGTCGTCTGATTTATATCTGACGGATAGGAAAGAAACTATGACAATTTTGCCTAAGATGTACCCACACACCTCTCCACATTTGCAAATAAGCCCTTCCCTCATTCATCCTTTTCTCTCACAAGATAAACTAGTCATACCAATGCATCTTGATGTTACGTGCAACGCGCGGGCATCTTGCTAGTAAGAATGAAAAGAAACGACAAAAAATATTGGACAGTGGTTCGAAGTCATGACCGCGAGCACAGCGGACAAGGTGGCCTTGTATTGGTATGCCGAGCTGTCTGTTTTAACACACATGAGTTGGTGTGGTGATTATACACACACGCACGCATGCACACGAACTGCATGCACGCAACACTCACACGAACACATGCACCCACGCACGCACACAACACTCACACGTACACACGCATCCATGCATGCACGCAACACTCACACGCACACACGCACGCATGCATGCACACACCAGTACACCACACGACCAACACACACTCTCACGCTCAAGTGCTCAACCTACACGTGCATGCGCACACATCAGGCCCTAACAGACACATACACAACCAGGTGATTCCCACACAGGGGGTGGAGTCTTGTGGCGCCTGCGTAAATTTATGTTTATCTGACCTTTTCCCTATGCTAACTGACACGTGGGACCCACGTGGAACGTGATTAATTTAACTAGTCAACATGGTGCCACACAGACTATTTGGCCAGCCAACAGAGTGCAATCCGATGGTGAACCATGAGCAAGTGACCGTATAATCACCGCAAACCATATATAGTGACCGTGATCAGTTTATTCTGAAGTTTGGTGAACGTATTACACTTTTCTCTCTGTAGGCCCTCCAAAACTACATCTCTACACGTTCTCGCATGTTACATCTAACAACTATGCAATACAACACTACTACTACACTCTAACACAATAAATCATATGTGTTGTTAGTTTTACTAGATATAATATTGTTACTTAATTATTCAGTTTGCATACATAAAAATTGCCTTTGAAATGTATGGCGTGTATCATATACCGCACCAGAAAAATCCCGCCCTGTCCTGTTTAATCGGGTTTGTATCGATGGATCGTGCGAAACAGCAAAACTTATAGTACCATATACAGTACAAGTGACAGTTCACTGGGCTATCGTGTCGTGTACTCCTCTGTCGTAAGAGTGGAGCGCTCGCTTACATAAATCTTCTAGTGCCTTTCACCGACATGTGGGGCATCAAGCTACCGGGTCCACGTGCCATACCAGAATACAATGCAGAGCAGCCGGGGTGAAGCACCCAGTCATGGCGCCGGCGTAGTAATGAGCAATGAGGCGTCAAATCACAAAGCTGCACCTTTCCCGCAGTTAAGTTGGAGGGACGAAGTAATAATGCTAAAAAAATAAGTTGGAGGGACAAAGCAGCCATCATTTCACTCGTTGCTGAATCCTCTTCTCCCTCATCTTCTTCGAGTTAACCACGTGTTGCTTCTGTCATTGTTCTGCCTCATGTGGGAAGCGGATCGGCTTGGTAAAGCACTGACACGTGGGACCGCATGTTAGCAAACCACCAGGACAACGTGCTCTAAAAATAAGAAACCTCCCCCGCCATCCGCGCGGCAAAATCACCTCCTTTTTACTAATCTTGATTCTATAATTTTTTAGATCAATATAATTGAGATTTGTATAGATAGCACGCAGGAGCAAAACCAAGTGGTACGGTTAAGGGCATCCACAATGTGTAGCCAAATGTGAAAAAACTTTTGGCATCGTGGGAACTATTGTGGACGGTGTTGCCAAAGCCAAAAGGATGGAACCGAAGCTCCCTGATTGATTGATTGAAGGAATAAAAAAATGCAACGTCTCTCCTCTTCCTGCCGTGCTTGGATGCATGTACAGTATAGAGGATAGAGTCTGCTCCCCTGTCCCTTCTATCATAAATCACAAAGCAGTGAGGCGTCAAATCACAAAGCATAGACGAAGCAACCATCATTTTACTCTTCGCTGACTCCGCTTCTCCATCGTCTTCTTCGAGAAACCATCTCACCGCACTAAGCTGGACGGATGACGCTATTGTGTACGAGTAGTACTAGTACATTTACGCGCCCTTTGGTTCAACAGACTTCCTGGATGCAAATAAGGCGGTTGTCTCGGCTTGTAGGCGGCACTTGCGAATGACTTATCGTGGTCTCCCTCAATGGTCTTCTCCGTCAAACGCACTTCGCCAAGCCACAACGTTCGAGATATCGTCGACGTCACCGCAATAGGGAAGGAAGTCAAATATAGTTACTACCTCCATTTTTTTGTACACAAGGCCAGTATATCAAAATTACAATTTGCAAAAGGCCACTAACACTAATCGAGGCAAAATTGATGGGGTTTGCCTCGTACTAGCAACCAAGGACATTAATATCCCATGCATGCATGCGGGAGTGAGAAGGTTGGTTTGCATGGCGCTGCATGTATGAAGCGATGAGGAGTGAGATGGTTAGCTCTTTGGGCTTTGGAGAAAAAAAATACACATTAATTGACACGTGAAACGAGGATTTGTATCGATTAATCCCGCGAAGGAAAACCCCGCCTTTCTTTTCTAACACTAGTACTCCTAGTACGTAGTACTAGTACTATGTACTTATCGTGTTTGGGTCTAGGCCTTGCATTGCATACTTCGCAACCCATTTTTGCCAAGCTTGCCTAAAGTTTTCAAAACGAAAAGGAGGTACACTTGCGCACGGCTGTCGCGGTCGCACCGCACCCTCACACGGTCGCTCCTGCATGCCGCGGTCGCACCACACCCTCACATGCACAGTCGCTCTTGCACGCCGCAAACCCAACCAAGGGAACGCACCCTCACCGAGATGTGCTGTCGCATGTGAACAAACCAAACTCAGCCATCCTACCGCTGACACATAATTTTCGTTCATAGAGTATGTTTATCCAACCGCATGTTGGGGAGTATCCGTATGGCCCGTGCGGTGGTCTGTTGGGGAAGAAGAAGAGGTGAGGAAGAAGGGTTAGGAGACATAGGATATTCATCCAACCGCCTAAAATGGTAGACTTACCCAAGTCAGGCTACTTGTATAACAATATATGTTTTTACACAGCAAAAGATCCATAAAAACAACAACATAAAGAAAAACTATCACTGCTCGCGGAACGAGACGCCCTCGTCGTCTTTGGCTACCGGCGCGAACCAGCTGTAGCTGCCGACGTGTGTCTCCGCACCGTGGTTGTCCTCGGCCTCCAGCTACTCGTTCACGCGGAGCATGCGGGAGCTCTACAAGGGGATGAGAGCATCGCCCGGTTCAAGTCGAGGACGTCCGATTCCGCCTGCGGGAGGGCCTCGATGGCAGCGGCATCCGCGCGCTCCACGTCCACTCGAGCCTCCGCCACCCAGTTCAAGTCCAGGACGTCGAGTTCCACCTGCAGGAGGGCCTTGATGAGAGCGGCATCCGCGTGCTCCACATCGAGTTGAGCCTCTGCCGCCCGGTTCAAGTCCAGGACGTCCGGTTCTGCCTGCAGGAGGTGCTCGATGGCAACGGCATCCGCGCGCTCTGCCTCAATTTGAGCCTCCCCCGCCCGGTTCACATCCACGGCATCCGATTCTGCCTGCAGGAGAGCCTCGATGGTAGCGGCATGCGCGCGCTCCGCGTCGAGTTGAGCCTCTGCCTCCCGGTCCTCGTTTAGTATCGCCAGGTTGAACCGCTGGTCCGCCTGCACCATGAGGGACTCGGACGCGGGCACGAAGTCGAGGTCCATCGTCTCATACCCATCGGGGGCCTTCTGCGCCGCGACCTCCGCCATGAACATTGGATCGACATCCTCCTCCTTGTAGCTTGGCTCCAAAGAACTCGGGGATTGGCCCGCCACAAAGCGAGCTTGGGAACGGAGGTCTCTGGCGCCGACTGCCGCCGCGATTTCTGCGCCGGCGCTCCAGCGTCAGCATCTTGTAGTACGTGATCTTGCAGCGCACCATGGATTTCCGGTGAACTAGGGGACGCTTGATGCAGGCTAGGGGATCGAAAGGTGGGGGAAGGGGCTGGAGATTAGGTGTGGTTTTAGGGCAATGGCTGGCGTAGGTCGAGCAGCGAAGGTTCTGGTGTGAATAGTGGTTCCGGTGATGACCGGTCAATCGGTTCTGACTATACATCGCTCTTGTCGCCTTCGCGTTGCAGCCCGGCATGCTGGACCCTCCACGTCGCTCACTGAATGGAACGCGCTTCATCTTGTGTTTTCGCTCGCTTTTGGGACCGCAACTGAGAGCAAACCGACGTCCCTCCCTCCCCCGCCCGCATCATTTTATGCGGAGTAAATAAAAACAGAGGGAGTATACTACGGATGAGGATCCCCTGACGTGGCCGAACCCATTGAGTAACTGACATGCGGGGCCTAGCAAGCATGGGGTCCTCCAGTAAGTGACCGAAAGGGAGGGTAAGGCAGGGATACATATGTGAAAGGAGCTTCCAATGATATAATTTTCACATTATACATATCATGTACTATTAGTCTTGTCAATAGTCAAATGCAGTTTTGAAAAACGCATTAGAGAATGGCTAATAATATAGCCAGTCGATGGCTATAAGGAACTGCCATGTCATCTATAGCCATCATCTATTATATGGACTCATACAGTAGTGTGGGATATAAGGTTGGCTATTTCCCGCAATTTTTTTAAGGTTGGCTATTGTATTTGTACTTTTTCCCATATCCTCTCCATCTCTTTCTTCATATTTATTGTACGTATTTAACTAGGAATGCGTATATAGCTAGGCTCTTGCATGAGAGCTCACTCCCCTTATTTTTTTACATCTCTCTCCTCCACATAGGCCCTATATAAATGGAAGGAGGGAGTACAACTATGAGCACTGCATACTCTAGTACAGATGTTGTCAGTACTCCACTAGTACTATTGGACAGGGAGCTTAAAAAAGTTACTATTGGACTGGCTATACGTGGCGAAATCCTAGTAGGAAGGGCATGCGCAAGAACAAGCACATTCACTTGGTTGAAAACAAATTGGCAACCATCTCGAGTACAAATCTAGGAGTACGTACGAATCTAAAAATATTGGTTGGGCGTTGTCGAATGTTGATACTTTTTTTTATCAAAGTAGAGATACTTTGACTACACATAAAACTTATATGTAAACTAGAAATGATAGGAGGGAGTATATTGTACGTTCAAAAACGAAACGAACATTGAATACCCTTTATATATGATTTGCGGATGCTATGATCACCGGTTCAAAATTTTGAATCCGCCTTAGGTATCACACATGCCCCCACTCGTTCTCTCTCGATTTCATCTCGGGGTCCGGAGATTGATTGAAAGAGGACTAGGGTGGGTACCATACGTTCGTTTTGTTTATGAACGTAAAATATACTCCCTTTGATCCACACAGACCCCCCCGCGGGTCATTTCTATCATAGAAACAGACCAAACCTTTATCTCCTTGCACGACACGCAATTGATCTCTGAACATCAATCGATCTCGTCAACATGTGTCGGGGCATGCATGAACCGAATGGGATGCCAAAACTAAGACACTAAGCGACACGTAGTGGAGGCAAAGTGAAACTTCAAACGAATCGTTTGTTTGTATGCATGTCGGACAAATTACAAATAATCATTGGAAATACAAGCATGGTCTAGGCCCACATGCGAATGATACTCGGCAGAATGTTCAAATGAGGCATGCAGGAGGATGGACTTGACCGGAGGGAGACATGATCGATGGAGAAGAGGGTTGGAGATGAATGAGAAATAAGCAAACGCCACATGATTATACTTGACCGGCTCAAATAAACAATAAGTTGTCTTGCTTGGCCTACATAGTGAAAGGCCTAATGCACAACACGGAGCACTGACGCTCGAATATGGCCGGTAAAACAGGGAAACCGACATGTGGGGCACACCTGTCAGGACGATGTAGCGCAAACTAGTCCAATGGAGGAGCTGGCCCATGACCTCCTCGCCACCGGCAACCGTTCATGTGGGTCGTGGGGGCCAACAACGTGGCGCAGCTCCAACACCGCCTCTGGACATGGTGACTGAGGGAGTCCTGGACTAGGGGGTGTCCGGACAGCCGGACTATCATTATCCGCCGGACTCCAAGACTACGAAGATACAAGATTGAAGACTCCGGCTCATGTCTGGATGGTACTTTCCTTGGCGTGGAAGGCAAGCTTGGCAATACGGATATGTAGATCTCCTACCATTGTAACCGACTCTGTGTAACCCTAGCCTTCTCCGGTGTCTATATAAACCGGAGGGCTTTAGTCCGTAGGACAACATACATTACAACAATCATACCATAGGCTAGCTTCTAGGGTTTAGCCTCCTTGATCTCGTGGTAGATCTACTCTTGTACTACCCATATCATCAATATTAATCAAGCAGGACGTAGGGTTTTACCTCCATCAAGAGGGCCCGAACCTGGGTAAAACATTGTGTCCCTTGTCTCCTGTTACCATCCGCCTAGACGCACAGTTCGGGACCCCCTACCCGATATCCGCTGGTTTTGACACCGACATTGGTGCTTTCATTGAGAGTTCCTCTGTGTCGTCACCAATAGGCTTGATGGCATCTTCAACCAACGACGCTGTCCAGGGTGAGACTTTTCTCCCCGGACAGATCTTCGTATTCGGCGGCTTCGCACTGCGGGCCAATTCACTTGGCCATCTGGTGCAGATCGAAAGCTACGCCCCTGGCCGTCAGGTTAGATTCGGGAGCTTAAACTTCACGGTCGACGTCCGCGGAGACTTGATCTTCGACGGACTCGAGCCACAGCCAAGCGTGCCGCACTGTGACGATGAGCATGATTTAGCTCTGCCGCCGAACAGTGCCTTGGAGGCCGCACACGGATCCGCTTCGGCCGTTAGCCCGGAGCCGATCGCCCAGATCGAGGGCCGGTGGATAGACGCCGCCCCGGGGGCTTCAACATCCACGACGATGGAGCCGAACACTGATCTTGTCCCCTGCGAAACCCGTGATTCCGAGGCGCCAGACTCCTCGCCGGACTCCGAACCTCCTGCGCCCCTACCAACCAATCCAGATTGGGTGCCAGTTATGGAATTCACCGCCGCGGACATCTTCCAACACTCGCCTTTTGGCGATATCTTGAATTCATTAAAGCATCTCTCGTTATCGGGAGAGTCCTGGCCGGACTATGGCCAGGATGGTTGGGGTACAAACGACGAAGAAATTCAGAGCCCACCCACCACCCACTTTGTAGCCACTGTCGAGGATTTAACCGACATGCTAGACTTCGACTCCGACGACATCGACGCTATGGACGACGATGCCGGAGACGAACGGGAGCCAGCGCCTACAGGGCACTGGAAGACCACCTCGTCATACGACATATATATGGTGGACACCCCAAAAGAAGGGGATGGCGAAGAAGCAGCGGAGGCAGACTCTCTAAAGAAGCAGCCCAAACGCCGACGTCAGCGGCGCCGCTCTAAATCCCGCCACAGCAAGAATGGAGATTCCGGCACAGGAGACAATAATACCCCAGAAAGTGCCGAAGACAATCCCCTCCAGCATGACTCAGCGCAGGAGGATGCAGAAGCAAGCCCCCACGTGAGGGCGGCAGACAAAGAGGTTGAGGATCATAACTATATGCCTCCCTCCGAAGACGAAGTAAGCCTCAACGATGATGAATTCGTCGTACCTGAGGATCCCGTCAAACAAGAGCGCTTCAAGCGCAGGCTTATCGCCACAACAAATAGCCTAAAGAAAAAGCAGCAACAGCTCCAAGCTGATCAAGACCTGCTGGCCGATCGATGGACCGAGGTCCTCGCGGCCGAAGAGTATAAACTCGAACGCCCCTCCAAAAGTTACCCAAGACGCAAGCTGCTCCACCGATTAGAGGAGGAAGCATACATACCTTCATCACCAGCGCATGATATGGCTGACCGACCACCACGTGGTCGTGACAGAGAGGCATCCAGGCCCCCAGCCAAGACCATACCCCGGCATCGCTCCAAAAGTACGAAGCCAAGAGGGAACGCGCCGGACTTGCGAGACATATTGGAGGACAAGGCAAGGCAATCCAGATCCATCTACGGATCACGTGGGCGCCCCACGACCCACGACGAATACCGTCGCGCCGGATACAATAACCCCGGCCGGGCCGAACACAGCAGATAGCGCTCTCTCGAGCTGCGTCGCGATATAGCTCAATACAGGGGCGCCGCACACCCTCTATGCTTCACTGACGAAGTAATGGATCATCAGATCCCCGAAGGGTTTAAACCCGTAAACATTGAATCTTACGATGGCACAACAGACCCCGCGGTTTGGATCGAAGACTACCTTCTCCACATTCATATAGCCCACGGTGATGATCTCCATGCCATCAAGTATCTCCCACTCAAGCTTAAAGGACCAGCTCGGCATTGGCTAAACAGCTTGCCCGCAGAGTCAATTGGGTGCTGGGAAGACCTGGAAGCCGCATTCCTCGACAACTTCCAGGGCACGTATGTGCGACCACCAGACACCGATGACCTAAGCCACATTATTCAGCAGCCAGACGAATCGACCAGACAATTCTGGACTTGGTTCTTAACAAAGAATAACCAAATCGTCGACTATCCGGATGCAGAGGCCCTTGCAGCCTTCAAACATAACATCCGGGACGAATGGCTAGCCCGGCACCTGGGGCAGGAAAAGCCGAAATCCATGGCAGCCCTCACATCGTTAATGACCCGCTTTTGCGTGGGAGAGGACTGCTGGCTAGCCCGTAGCAACAACCTCCGTAAAAATTCTGGCAGTCCAGATACAAAGGACAACAACGGCAGGTCACGTCGAAACAAAAACAAGCGCCGCATAAACGGTGACGATAAGGAGGATACGGCAGTCAATGCCGGATCCCGAGGCTCTAAACCCGGTCAGCGGAAGAAGCCATTCAAAAGAACCACTCCGGGTCCGTCCAATCTGGACCGAATACTCGACCGCTTATGCCAGATACATGGCACCTCTGAAAAGCCAGCTAACCACACCAATAGAGATTGCTGGGTGTTCAAGCAGGCCGGCAAGTTAATTGCCGAAAACAATGACAAGGGGCTAAACAACGACGACGAGGAGGAGACCCGACCGCCGAACAACAGAGGACAAAAGGGTTTCCCCCCACAAGTGCGGACGGTGAATATGATATACGCGACCCACATACCCAAGAGGGAGAGGAAACGCGCACTCAGGGACGTCTATGCGATGGAGCCAGTCGCCCCAAAGTTCAATCCATGGTCCTCTTGTCCGATCACTTTCGATCGAAGAGACCATCCGACCAGCATACGCCATGGCGGATTCACCGCATTGGTTTTAGGCCCAATCGTCGATGGATTTCACCTCACAAGAGTCCTGATGGACGGCGGTAGTAGCCTGAACCTGCTTTATCAGGACACAGTGCGCAAAATGGGCATAGACCCATCAAGGATTAAACCTACAAAGACAACCTTTAAAGGTGTCATCCCAAGAGTGGAGGCCAACTGTACAGGCTCAGTCACACTGGAAGTGGTCTTTGGATCCCCGGATAATTTCCGGAGCGAAGAGTTAATCTTTGACATAGTCCCGTTTCGCAGCGGCTATCATGCTCTGCTCGGACGAAACGCGTTTACAAAATTCAACGCGGTGCCGCATTATGCATACCTAAAGCTCAAGATGCCAGGCCCTCATGGAGTCATCACGGTCAATGGGAATACGGAACGCTCCCTCCGAACGGAGGAACAAAAAGCGGCTCTCGCGGCAGAAGTACAGAGCAGCCTTCTAAGGCAATTCTCAAGTCCGGCAGTTAAAAGGCCGGACACAGCAAAGCGCGCCCGGAGCAATGCCAACCAAGACCACCTGGCGCGATCAGAGCACGCGTAGCAATGCGGCCCCAACCCCCGCCCGCGCATGATCGCAAGAATAACACTCCGTGTACATCATTACGCTTTGGAGATACCATGGGCGCAGGGAAAGGGGCACGATCACAATGGACCCAGAGTGCGGCTCGACCACACCAGGGGCTCACAAGTGTGCCCCCCTTCTTTTTTATTTTATTTTTCTTCTTCTTTTATGTACACAGGACTCTGTTAACCAGAAGCCCTGTCCGGTGGCGAACCAGCCGAACTCATGATGCAACAGTCAGGGACTAAGGAAGGCCGCGACGAACATTCAGGTGGTCTCAATTACGAGCATTAAATTTGATTATATACACCAAGTCTGCAGCTCATCCCTGGAGGGGGACATGTTTATTGAGTCCAAATCCCTTGCTTACCGCACTATTTGTATCAGTCCGCTCTACTAGCAGACTTTCTTTCATAAATAATGCAGCACCTTTTTATTGCAATTGTGTTATCTCTTATATATATGTTCATTATATGACATCTTGCACCCGTATATTTTGCTACGGCCGAATACGCCAGGGGCTTCTGTTCCCCAAATTATGGTGTGATAAAGTCCGAACATTTTCACATGTGCGGCACCCCGAACTTATAGCATTATATGAATCGGCTCCGAATCATGTCTTGGGTCAATAGTTGGGTTTGCCCGGCTCCCACGTTTTGGTGCCTTACGTTCTGTTCTGTCGGCTAAGGTGGCACTGGGAGAACCACTGCGATTGCGCCCCGGTTGAGCCGGGCGAGCGCCTCAGTGGAGAAAGCTAAAACTGACTGGCATGATAAGGCGAGAGACTGGTCGCTGTTCGAGAGGTTTTTTCGGGTCCTTAAAGACTCACGCCGCTTCGAGCGAAGTTCCGGATAATGTCCGATGAAGGCGTGGATAGCGCCTCGGATTCAGTCTTCCGAATACCAGGGGCTTCGCCGAAATTTAAAATTATAGAATTCTATGGCTAAGTGAGAGTGTTCAAGCATTATAAGTCCGGTTTCCTTGTTCGTCGTGTTGAGCGCCTCCCTAGATGGACCCAAAAATGGGAACAAGAGTGCTCAAGTTTATCCCGAACACCCCAGCACTTGTGGCTTGGGGGCTGAAGCCAACGACTTGCCATCTCTCAGATTTTACAAATGGCCGCACAGAAGGTAATATTTTAAATTAAAAAAGCATTGCTCATGGCGCATATGAAAGATGTTTTCAACGCACAGGATAAATACACAGCGAGTTCACTCAAAGATTACATTTCGGGAGCACTCATCTGCAATATCGCATGCTCCCTTCAGGACAATTTTATAATACTTCTCCGGTGTGCGATACTCCTTGCCCGGCGGCGGTGGGTTCGTGAGAAGCTTCTCCGCATCCAGTTTGCCCCATTGCACCTTTATGCGGGCAAGGGCCCGACGAGCGCCTTCGATACAGGCGGAGCGCTTGACTACATCCAGCCTGGGGCATGCATCCACCAGCCGCCGCACGAGGCCAAAGTAGCTCCCAGGCATGGCCTGTCCAGGCCATAGCCAGACTATGAGACCCTTCATGGCCTCCTCAGCTACCTTGTGGACTTCGACCAGCTGCTTCAGCTGGTTGCTTGGGGGCACCGGATGGCCGGCCTCAGAGTACTGAGACCAGAAGACCTTCTCCGTTGAGCTCCCCTCCTCGCCACGATAGAATGCGGCGGCATCAGACGCACTACGCGGCAGATCTGCAAACGCCCCTGGAGAGCTCCGAATTCGGGTAAGTGTCAGGTAGTTCACACTAACAAGCCTGCTTTGCATGAAAAATGCCTTACCCGCCGCTATCTTCTTTATGCCCTCATCTTCCTGAAGGGCCTTATGGGTCTCGGCCTTGGCGGACTTGGCACTTTCGAGAGCCGAGGCAAGCCCGGACTCTCGAGTCTTGGAGTCACGCTCCAAACTCTCATGCTTTTCCATGAGAGCCTGGAGCTCTTGCCGAACTTCCGCCACCCATGCCTCTTGCTTTTCTCGCTCAGCCCGTTCCGCGGCCGCACTGCGTTCGGCCGCGGACACAGCATCCTTCAGGGCTGCCACCTCGTTAGTGGCCCCTGCAATACACATATTTTCCTTGTTAATTTTATTTGCAACCAAAATCCTTTTCTGTAAGGTACTTATTCAAAGAGGAGTTACTCACCTTCTTTTTCCTCGAGCTGCCTCTCGGCATGGCTGCGCTCTTGCTCGGACCGCTCGAGGTCCTTCTTCAGCACCTCGACCTCCGCCGTTAATGCGGTAGAGGTCAGCAGCGCAGCCTGCAAACCCATATTGACATATTTTAGGCAACCCTGCGTATATCTTGTTAGATCCTCAGTCCGGCTTTTCTTTCCGAACACCGAACTAAGCATCAGGGGCTACTGTCTATGCGGTATTACATTACATAATTTTAACTTCTTACCTCAAAGCCTGTTAGAAGGCTGCTGCAGGCTTTGGTCAGCCCGCTCTTAGCGAGCTGAAACTTCTCAATCACCGCACTCATGATAGTGCGGTGTTCTTCCTCGATGGAAGCGCCTTTAAGCGCCTCCAACAGGTTATCCGGCGCCTCCGGTTGGACGGAGGCCGCCGGCGTCGCGGTCCTGCCCTTCTTTCGAAGGGGCCGCTTGCTGGACTCTGGAACCACTGCGGGTTCCGATGTAGAGTCCGGCACAAAGTCCGGGAGGCTGCCTGACGGCGCCTCCGGAGCCTCCTCCTGATGGGTCCCTCTTTGGGATCCCACCTCGGCGTCTTCGTCGGCGCGTGGGGTAGAGGCAGTCGGGATGGAATTCACATCCGACGAGGCCAATGACCCGCTCGATGAGTCGGGGAGATCATCATTGGCCGGACTACGGGCAGAATGCGGCGTTAGAAGGATACTACGCTACATAAAAGAAATTACACATCAAGGATCCGGATACTTACGATCTCGCCGGACGCCTGGCCCTTGGAGGCGCCATGTTGGCGAAACTGTCCGGGGGGATAGTTCTCCCCCTCTTGGACCCTTCGCCCCCCCCGATGGGGGAGGCCTTCCTCTTCTTCTCTCCCTCCTCCGGGAGAGAATACTCCTCCTCCTCGTCTTCAGGGGAGGAGTCCTCGTCGTCGTCAGACACCTGATTGCGGGAACTCTTTCGAGTCCCCGTGGCCACCTTCTTGGCCTTCTTCTCCGGCACCACGTGCGGTGCCGGAACCAGCAGCCCTGTTAAGCGGGCGTCCACTGGGTCTTCTGGCATGGGAGCCGGGCTGATAAGCAGCTTGGCCTTCTCCATCCATTCCTGTCAAAGGAAGTGGCAGAATGAAATCCCACTAAAAGTTGATTTAATTATCACAAGTGTCCCGTGATGGGGTTGAATTACTTACCTCGTCAGTTGGATACTGCGAGCTGAATCCGCGATCTTCCGTCGCGGATGCGGGGGCTTCGGCGCCCTTGAACAGCACCCTCCAGGCGCCTTCGCATGTTGTATCGTAGAGCCCGCTTAGCGCCTGGTGCTGTTCCGGATTGAACTCCCACAAATTTAATGCCCGTTCTTGGCATGGGAGGATCCGCCGGATGAGCATGACTTGGACCACGTCGACGAGCCTGAGCCTATTGCTCACCATCTTCTTGATGCAGGCTCGGAGTCCCGTCACCTCCACCGGATTGCCCCACTGCAAGCCCTTCTCTTTCTAGGAGGTGAGCTGTGTGGGAATGCCAGATCTAAACTCGGGGGCCGCCGCCCATGTGGGCTTGCGCGGCTCGGTGATGTAGAACCACCCCGATTGCCACCCCTTGACGGAATCCACAAAGGTCCCTTCGAGCCAAGGTACATTGGGCAATTTGCCCAACATGGCGCCTCCGCATTCCGCTTGCGTGCCCTTCACAACCTTCGGCTTGACGTTGAAGGTCTTGAGCCACAGGCCGAAGTGGGGCCGGATGCAGAGGAAGGCCTCGCACACGACGATAAACGCCGAGATGTTGAGGATGAAGTTCGGCGCCAGATCGTGCAAATCCAGGCCGTAGTAAAACATGAGCCCCCGGACAAATGGATGGAGCGGAAAGCCCAGTCCGCGGAGGAAGTGGGGGAGGAAGACGACTGAGGGAGTCCTGGACTAGGGGGTGTCCGGACAGCCGGACTATCAATATCCGCCGGACTCCAAGACTACGAAGATACAAGATTGAAGACTCCGGCTCGTGTCCGGAAGGTACTTTCCTTGGCGTGGAAGGCAAGCTTGGCAATACGGATATGTAGATCTCCTACCATTGTAACCGACTCTGTGTAACCCTAGCCCTCTCCGGTGTCTATATAAACCGGAGGGCTTTAGTCCGTAGGACAACATACATCACAACAATCATACCATAGGCTAGCTTCTAGGGTTTAGCCTCCTTGATCTCGTGGTAGATCTACCCTCGTACTACCCATATCATCAATATTAATCAAGCAGGACGTAGGGTTTTACCTCCATCGAGAGGGCCTGAACCTGGGTAAAACATTGTGTCCCTTGTCTCCTGTTACCATCCGCCTAGACGCACAGTTCGGGACCCCCTACCCGAGATCCGCCGGTTTTGACACCGACATTGGTGCTTTCATTGAGAGTTCCTCTATGCCGTCACCGATAGGCTTGATGGCATCTTCAACCAACGACGCTGTCCAGGGTGAGACTTTTCTCCCCGGACAGATCTTCGTATTCGGCGGCTTCGCATTGCGGGCCAATTCACTTGGCCATCTGGAGTAGATCGAAAAAGCTACGCCCCTGGCCGTCAGGTCAGATTCAGAAGCTTAAACTTCACGGCCGATGTCTGCGGAGACATGATCTTCGATGGACTCGAGCCACAGCCAAGCGCGCCGCACTGTGACGATGGGCACGATCTAGCTCTGCCGCCGGACAGTGCCTTGGTGGCCGCACACGGATCCGCTTTGGCCATTATCCCGGAGCCGATCGCCCACATCGAGGGACGGTGGATAGACGCCGCCCCGGGGGCTTCAACGTACACGGCGATGGAGCCGAATACTGATCTTGTCCCCTGCGAAACCCGTGATTCCGAGGCGCCGGACTCCTCGCCGGACTCCGAACCTCCCGCGCCCCTACCAATCTATCCGGATTGGGCGCCGGTTATGGAATTCACCGCCGCGGACATTTTCCAACACTCGCCTTTTGGCGATATCCTGAATTCACTGAAGCATCTCTCGCTATCAGGAGAATCCTGGCCGGACTATGGACAGGAAGGTTGGAGTTCGGACGACGAAGAAATTCAGAGCCCACCCACCACCCACTTTGTAGCCACTGTCGAGGATCTAACCGACATGCTAGACTACGACTCCGACGACATCGACGCTATGGACGACGATGCCGGAGACGAACAGGAACCAGCGCCTACAGGGCACTGGAAGACCACCTCGTCATACGACATATACATGGTGGACACCCCAAAAGATGGGGATGGCGAAGAAGCAGCGGAGGCAGATTCTCTAAAGAAGCAGCCCAAACACCGTCGTCAGCGGCGCCGCTCTAAATCCCGCCACAGCAAGAATGGAGATTCCGGCACGGGAGATAATAATACTCCAGAGAGTGCCGAAGACAATCCCCTCCAGCAAGACTCAGCGCAGGAGGATGCAGAAGCAAGCCCCCACGAGAGGGCGGCAGACGAAGGGGTTGAGGATGATAACTATATGCCTCCCTCCGAAGACGAAGCAAGCCTCAACGATGATGAATTCGTCGTACCTGAGGATCCCGTCGAACAAGAGCGCTTCAAGCGCAGGCTCATAGCCACAGCAAACAGCCTAAAGAAAAAGCAGCAACAGCTCCAAGCTGATCAAGATCTGCTGGCCGATCGATGGACCGAGGTCCTCGCGGCCGAAGAGTATAAACTCGAACGCCCCTCCAAAAGTTACCCAAGATGCAAGCCGCTCCCCCGATTAGAGGAGGAAGCATACATACCTTCATCACTAGCGCTCGACATGGCTGACCGACCACCCCGTGGTCGTGACAGAGAGGCATCCAGGCCCCCAGCCAAGACCGTACCCCGGCATCGCTCCAAAAGTACGAAGCCAAGAGGAAACGCGCCGGACTTGCGAGACATATTGGAGGACAAGGCAAGGCAATCCAGATCCATCTACGGATCACGTGGGCGCCCTACGACCCACGATGAATACCGTCGCGCCGGATACAATAACCCCGGCCGGGCCGAACACAGCAGACAGCGCTCTCTCGAGCTGCGTCGTGATATTGCCCAATATAGGGGTGCCGCACACCCTCTATGCTTCACTGACGAAGTAATGGATCATCAGATCCCCGAAGGGTTTAAACCCGTAAACATCGAATACTACGATGGCACAACAGACCCCGCGGTTTGGATCAAAGACTATCTTCTCCATATTCATATGGCCCACGGTGATGACCTCCATGCCATCAAGTATCTCCCACTCAAGCTTAAAGGACCAGCTAGGCATTGGCTAAACAACTTGCCTGCAGAGTCAGTTGGGTGCTGGTTAGACCTGGAAGCCGCATTCCTCGACAACTTCCAGGGCACGTATGTGCGACCACCAGACGCCGATGACCTAAGCCACATTATTCAACAGCCAGACGAATCGGCCAGACAATTCTAGACACGGTTCTAAACAAAGAAAAACCAAATCGTCGACTGTCCGGATGCAGAGGCCCTTGCAGCCTTCAAACATAACATCTGGGACGAATGGCTAGCCTGGCACCTGGGACAGGAAAAGACGAAATCCATGGCAGCCCTCACATCGCTAATGACCCGCTTTTGCGTGGGAGAGGACAGCTGGCTAGCCCGCAGCAACAACCTCCGCAAAAATTCTGGCAGTCCGGATACCAAGGACAACAACGGCAGGTCACATCGAAACAAAAACAAGCGCCGCATTAACGGCGACGATAAGGAGGATACGACAGTCAATGCTGGATTCCGAGGCTCTAAACCCGGTCAGCGGAAGAAGCCATTCAAAAGAACCACTCCGGGTCCGTCCAATCTGGACCGAATACTCGACCGCTTATGCCAGATACATGGCACCTCTGAAAAGCCAGCTAACCACACCAATAGAGATTGCTGGGTGTTCAAACAAGCTGGCAAGTTAATTGCCGAAAACAATGACAAGGGGCTAAACAGCGACGACGAGGAAGAGACCCGACCGCCGAACAACAAAAGATAGAAGGGTTTCCCCCCACAAGTGCGGATGGTGAATATGATATACGCGACCCACATACCCAAGAGGGAGAGGAAACGCGCACTCAGGGACGTCTATGCGATGGAGCCAGTCGCCCCAAAGTTCAATCCATGGTCCTCTTGTCCGATCACTTTCGATCGAAGAGACCATCCGACCAGCATACGCCATGGCGGATTCGCCGCATTGGTCTTAGACCCAATCGTCGATGGATTTGACCTAACAAGAGTCCTGATGGACGGCGGCAGTAGCCTGAACCTGCTTTATCAGGATACAGTGTGCAAAATGGGCATAGACCCATCAAGGATTAAACCTACAAAGACAACCTTTAAAGGTGTCATCCCAGGAGTAGAAGCCAATTGTACATGCTCAGTCACACTGGAAGTGGTCTTCGGATCCCCGGATAATTTCCGGAGCGAAGAGTTAATCTTCGACATAGTCCCGTTTCCCAGCGGCTATCACGCTCTGCTCGGACGAACCGTGTTTGCAAAATTCAATGCGGTGCCGCATTATGCATACCTAAAGCTCAAGATTCCAGGCCCTCGTGGAGTCATCACGGTCAATGGGAATACGGAACACTCCCTCCGAACGGAGGAACATACAGCGGCTCTTGCGGCAGAAGTACAGAGCAGCCTCTTAAGGCAATTCTCAAGTCCGGCAGCTAAAAGGCCGGACACAGCAAAGCGCGCCCGGAGCAATGCCAACCAAGACCACCTGGCGCGATCAGAGCATGCGTAGCAATGCATCCCCAACCCTCGCCCACGCATGATCGCAAGAATAACACTCCGCATACATCATTACGCTTTGGAGATACCATGGGCGTAGGGAAAGGGGCACGATCACAATGGACCCAGAGTGCGGCTCGACCACACCAGGGGCTCACAAGTGTGCCCCCCTTCTTTCTTACTTTATTTTTCTTCTTCTTTTATGTACACAGGACTCTGTTAACCAGAAGCCCTGTCCGATGGCAAACCTGTCGAACTCATGATGCAACAGTCAGGGACTAAAGAAGGCCGCGACGAACACTCAGGTGGTCTCAATTACGAGCATTAAATTCGATTACATACACCAAGTCTGCAGCTCATCCCTGGAGGGGGACATGTTTATTTAGTCCAAATCCCTTGCTTACCGCACTATTTGTATCAGTCCGCTTTGCTAGCAGACTTTCTTTCATAAATAATGCAGCACGTTTTTATTGCAATTGCATTATATTTTATATATGTTCATTACATGACATCTTGCACCCGTATATTTTGGTACGGCCGAATATGCCAGGGGCTTCCGTTCCCCAAATTATGGTGTGATAAAGTCCGAACACTTTCACAAGTGCGGCACCCCGAACTTATAGCATTATATGAATCGGCTCCGAATTATGTCTTGGGTCAATAGTTGGGTTTGCCCGGCTCCCACATTTTGGTGCCTTACGTTCCGTTCTGTCGGCTAAGGTGGCACTGGGAGAACCACTGCGATTGCGCCCCGGTTGAGCCGGGTTAACGCCTCAGTGGAGAAAGCTAAAACTGACTGGCATGATAAGGCGAGAGACTGGTTGCTGTTTGAGAGGTTTTTTCGGGTCCTTAAAGACTCACGCCGCTTCAAGCGAAGTTCCGGATAATGTCCGATGAAGGCGTGGATAGCGCCCAGATTCAGTCTTCCGAATACCAGGGGCTTCGCCGAAATTTAAAAGTATAGAATTCTATGGCTAAGTGAGAGTGTTCAAGCATTATAAGTCCGGTTGCCTTCTTCGTTGTGTTGAGCGCCTCCCTCGATGGACCCAACAATGGGAACAAGAGTGCTCATGTTTATCCCGAACACCCCAGCACTCGCGGCTTGGGGGCTGAAGCCAACGACTTGCCATCTCTCAGATTTTATAAACGGCCGCACAGAAAGTAATATTTTAAACTAAACAAGCGTTGCTCATGGCGCATATGAATGAAGTTTTCAGCGCACAGGATAAATACACAGTGAGTTCACTCAAAGATTACATCTCGGGGGCACTTATCTGCAATATCGCAGGCTCCCTTCAGGACAACTTTATAATACTGCTCCGGCGTGCGATGCTCCTTGCCTGGCGGCAGCGGATCCGTGAGAAGCTTCTCCGCATCCAGTTTGCCCCATTGCACCTTTATGCGGGCAAGGGCCCGACGAGCGCCTTTAATACAGGCGGAGCGCTTGACTACATCCAGCCTGGGGAATGTATCCACTAGCCGCCGCACGAGGCCAAAGTAGCTCCCAGGCATGGCCTGTCCAGGCCACAGCCGGACTATGAGACCCTTCATGGCCTCCTCAGCTACCTTGTGGAGTTCGACCAGCTGCTTCAGCTGGTCGCTTGGGGGCACCGGATGGCCGGCCTCAGCGTACTGAGACCAAAAGACCATCTCTGTCAAGCTCCCCTCCTTGCCATGATAGTATACGGCGGCATCAGACGCACTAGGCGGCAGATCTGCAAACGCCCCTGAAGAGCTCCGAATTCGGGTAAGTATCCGGTAATTCACATTAACATGCCTGCTTTGCATGAAAAACGCCTTACCCGCAGCTATCTTCTTTATGTCCTCGACCTCCTGAAGGGCCTTCTGGGCCTCGGCCTTGGCGGACTTGGCACTTTCGAGAGCCGAGGCAAGCTCGGACTCTCGAGTCTTGGAGTCACGCTCCAAACTCTCATGCTTTTCCATGAGAGCTTGGAGCTCTTGCCAAACTTCCGCCACCCGTGCCTCTTGCTTCTCTCGCTCAGCCCGTTCAGCGGCCGCACTGCGTTCGGCCGCGGACACAGCATCCTTCAGGGCTGCCACCTTGTTAGTGCCCCCTGCAATACACATATTATCCTTGTTAATTTTATTTGCAACCAAAACCCTTTTCTGTAAGGTACTTATTCAAAGAGGTGTTACCCACCTTCTTTTTCCTCGAGCTGCTTCTTGGCATGGCCGAGCTCTTGCTCGGACCGCTCGAGATCCTTCTTCATCACTTCGACCTCCGCCGTTAATGCGGCAGAGGTCAGCAGCGCAACCTGCAAACCCATATTGACATATTTTAGGCAACCCTGCATATATCTTGTTAGATCCTCAGTCCGGCTTTTCTTTCCGAACACCGAACTAAGCATCAGGGGCTACTGTCTATGCGGTATTACATTACATAATTTTAACTTCTTACCTCAAAGCCTGTTAGAAGGCTGCTGCAGGCTTCGGTCAGCCCGCTTTTAGCGAGCTGAACCTTTTTAATCACCGCACTCATGATAGTGCGGTGTTCTTCCTCGATGGAAGCGCCTTTAAGCGCCTCCAACAGGTTATTCGGCGCCTCCGGTTGGACGGAGGCCGCCGGCGTCACGGTCCTGCCCTTCTTTCGAAGGGGCCGCTTGCCGGACTCTGGAAGCACTGCGGGTTCCGATGTAGAGTCCGCGCAAAGTCCGGGAGGTCGCCTAACGGCGCCTCTGGAGCCTCCTCCTGATGGGTCCCTCTTTGGGATCCCACCTCGGCGTCCTCGTCGGCGCGTGGGGTAGAGGCAGTCGGGACGGAATGTACATCCAACGAGGCCAACGACCCGCTCATCCAGTCGGGGAGATCGTCACCGGCCGGACTACATGCAGAATGCGGCATTAGAAGGATACAGCATGACATAAAATATACGGCATGTAAATGATCCGAATACTTACGATCCTGCAGGATGCCTGGCCCTTGGAGGCCACTCATCCTCGCCAACGTCGGTGTTGGCGAAACTATCCGGGGGGATAGTCCTCCCCCTCTTGGACCCTTCGGCCTCCCCGATTGGGGAAGCCTTCCTCTTCTTCTCTCCCTCCTCTGGGAGAGAATACTCCTCCTCCTCCTCGTCTTCGGGGGAGGAGTCCTCGTCGTCGTCAGACGCCTGATTACGGGAACTCTTTCGAGTCCCCGTGGCCACCTTCTTGGCCTTCTTCTCCGGCACCACGTGCGGTGCTGGAACCAGCAGCCCTGTTAAGCGGGCGTTCACTGGGTCTTCTGGCATGGGAGCCAGGCTGATAAGCAGCTTGGCCTTCTCCATCCATTCCTGTCAAAGAAAGTGGCAGTATGAAATCCCGCTAAAAGCTAATTTAATTATCACAAGTGTCCCGTAATGGGGTTGAATCACTTACCGCGTCAGTTGGACACTGCGCGCTGAATCCGCGATCTTCCGTCTCGGATGCGGGGGCTTTGGCGCCCTTGAACAGCACCCTCCAGGCGCCTTCGTATGTTGTGTCGAAGAGCCCTCTTAGCGCCTGGTGCTGTTCCGGATTGGACTCCCACAAATTGAATGCCCGTTCTTGGCATGGGAGAATCCGCCGGAGGAGCATGACTTGGACCATGTCGTCGAGCCGGAGCCTATTGCTCACCATCTTCTTGATGCATGCTCGGAGTCCCGTCACCTCCACCGGATTGCCCCACTGCAAGCCCTTCTCTTTCTAGGAGGTGAGCTGCGTGGGGATTCCAGATCTAAACTCGGGGGTCGCCGCCCATGTGGGTTTGCGCGGCTCGGTGATGTAGAACCACCCCGATTGCCACCCCTTGACGGAGTCCACGAAAGTCCCTTCTAGCCAAGGGACATTGGGCAATTTGCCCAACATGGCGCCTCCGCATTCCGCTTGCGTGCCCTTTACAACTTTCGGCTTGATGTTGAAGGTCTTGAGCCACAGGCCGAAGTGGGGCCGGATGCAGAGGAAAGCCTCGCACACGACGATAAACGTCGAGATATTGAGGATGAAGTTCGGCGACAGATCATGGAAATCCAGGCCGTAGTAAAACATGAGCGCCCGGACAAATGGATGGAGCGGAAAGCCCAGTCCGTGGAGGAAGTGGGGGAGGAAGACGACCCTCTCATGAGGCTCAGGGGTGGGGCTGAGCTGCCCCTCGTCGGGCAGCCGATGCGCGATATCGCTGGAAAGGTATCTGGCGTCGCGCAGCTTGGTGATGTCCTCCTCCTTGGCGGTGGAGGCTAACCATTTACCTCCCGCTCCGGACATATTCGGAGAAGGTCGAGGCGAGATGCGCGAGCTTGGGCGTTGGAGCTTGAGTGCGCGGAGATGGATAAGCAAAGGAGGAAGAATGCGTAGGTGAGAAGGTGAATCCTTATCCCTTATATATAGGCGGACAAAACTATGCGTCCCCCACTAGCCTGGTAAAACTCGCTTATCTCCCAAGCACCACCATCAATGGCGCGGTTGGGTTACCCCCTTCCGTATTGATGAGAATCCCGGAATAAAGAGGAACACGATCTCTGCTTCGACAAGACGTGCCAAGGAAACCGCTTCGCTAAACGTGCTGAGGTGGAATAGTAAAAAACGATTCAAACGAGAGCTTGGTAGCGGTGTGATGTCACGCCGCATAATACGTCAGCAGATTGAGTCAGTGTATATGTTTTATTCTCTCTACGGTGGAATGTGGAAATTATTTTTGCAGAGCCGGACACTATCCTGGTGTTCATGATCTTCTCTGGATTATTCGAGGGAGGAACCCGCCTTGCAATGCCGAACATTATGCACGCCGGACTTATCGTCATTGAAGACTGGTTCAGGGGCTACTGAGGGAGTCCTGGACTAGGGGGTGTCCGGACAGCCGGACTATCAATATCCGCCGGACTCCAAGACTACGAAGATACAAGATTGAAGACTCCGTCTCATGTCCGGAAGGTACTTTCCTTGGCGTGGAAGGCAAGCTTGGCAATACGGATATGTAGATCTCCTACCATTGTAACCGACTCTGTGTAACCCTAGCCCTCTCCGTTGTCTATATAAACCGGAGGGCTTTAGTCCGTAGGACAACATACATCACAACAATCATACCATAGGCTAGCTTCTAGGGTTTAGCCTCCTTGATCTCGTGGTAGATCTACTCTTGTACTACCCATATCATCAATATTAATCAAGCAGGACGTAGGGTTTTACCTCCATCGAGAGGGCCCGAACCTGGGTAAAACATTGTGTCCCTTGTCTCCTGTTACCATCCGCCTAGACGCACAGTTCGGGACCCCCTACCCGAGATCCGCTGGTTTTGACACCGACAACGACCCTCTCATGAGGCCCAGGGGTAGGGATGAGCTGCCCCTCGTCGGGCAGCCGATGCGCGATATCGCCGAAAAGGTATACGGCGCTGCGCAGCTTGGTGATGTCCTCATCTTTAGCGGTGGAGGCTAACCATTTACCTCCCGCTCCAGACATATTCGGAGAAGGTCGAGGCGAGATGTGCAAGCTTGGGCGTTGGAGCTCGAGGGCGCGGAGATGGATAAGCAAAGGAGGAAGAAGGCATAGGTGAGAAGGTGAATCCTTATCCCTTATATATAGGCGGACGGAAACTGTGCGTCCCCCACCGGCCTGATAAAACTCGCTTATCTCCCAAGCGCCACCATCAATGGCGCGGTTGGGTTACCCACGTCCGTATTGATGAGAATCCCGGAATAAGGGGAACACGATCTCTGCTTCGACAAGACGTGCCAAGGAAACCGCTTCGCTAAACGTGCTGAGGTGGTATAGTAAAAAACGATTCAAACAAGGGCTTGGTGGCGGTGTGATGTCACGCCGCATAATACGTCAGCAGATTGAGCTAAGTGTACATTTTATTCTCTCTACGGTGGAATGTGGAAATTATTTTTTGCAGAGCCGGACACTATCCTGGTGTTCATGATCTTCTCTGGATTATTCAAGGGAGGAACCCGCCTTGCAATGCCGAACATTATGCGCGCCGGACTTATCGTCATTGAAGACTGGTTCAGGGGCTACTGAGGGAGTCCTGGACAAGGGGGTGTCCGGACAGCCGGACTATCATTATCCGCCGGACTCCAAGACTACGAAGATACAAGATTGAAGACTCCGGCTCGTGTCCGGATGGTACTTTCCTTGGCGTGGAAGGCAAGCTTGGCAATACGGATATGTAGATCTCCTACCATTGTAACCGACTCTGTGTAACCCTAGCCTCCTCCGGTGTCTATATAAACCGGAGGGCTTTAGTCCGTAGGACAACATACATTACAACAATCATACCATAGGCTAGCTTCTAGGGTTTAGCATCCTTGATCTCGTGGTAGATCTACTCTTGTACTACCCATATCATCAATATTAATCAAGCAGGACGTAGGGTTTTACCTCCATCGAGAGGGCCCGAACCTGGGTAAAACATTGTGTCCCTTGTCTCCTGTTACCATCCGCCTAGACGCACAGTTCGAGACCCCCTACCCGAGATCCGCCGGTTTTGTCACCCATAGTGACCGCGGTGAGCAACATGCTCATCGTCGCTAGACATGGTCGCTTTTAGTGTGCCGAGGGTGGCGTTAGTGCTGTGGCACGACCAACAGCTAGTATGTTTGGTTTGTGCCCAACGTTGCCCCATCAAAGCATTGGGTAGACAAAATTTTTGTTGAGGTTTTGGTTGCCCATGATTTGGCCGACATCGGCAAGACAAATGAACTAGAGTTGGCTAGAGTTCATTGGCATGCCAAAAAATGGCAACCATCCATTTTTGGGTCATGACCAAAACCTAAAAAAAATGGCAACTGAGGGAGTCCTGGACTAGGGGGTGTCCGGATAGCCAAACTATCATCGTTGGCCGGACTCCAAGACTATGAATATACAAGATTGAAGACTTCGTCCCGTGTCCGGATGGGACTTTCCTTGGCGTGGAAGGCAAGCTTGGCAATACGGATATGTAGATCTCCTACCATTGTAACCGACTCTGTGTAACCCTAGCCCTCTCCTGTGTCTATATAAACCAGAGGGTTTTAGTCCATAGGACGAATAACAATAATACCATAGGCTAGCTTCTAGGGTTTAGCCTCCTTTATCTCGTGGTAGATCCACTCTTGTACTACCCATATCATCAATATCAATCAAGCAGGAGTAGGGTTTTACCTCCATCGAGAGGGCCCGAACCTGGGTAAAAACATCGTGTCCCTTGTCTCCTGTTACCATCCGCCTAGACGCACAGTTCGGAACCCCCTACCCGAGATCCGCCGGTTTTGACACCGACATTGGTGCTTTCATTGAGAGTTCCTCTGTGTCGTCGCTTATAGGACCAATGGCTCCTTCGATCATCAACAACAACGCGGTCCAGGGTGAGACTTTTCTCCCCGGATAGATCTTCGTATTCGGCGGCTTTGCACTGCGGGCCAATTCGCTTGGCCATCTGGAGCAGATCGAAAGCTACGCCCCTGGCCATCAGGTCAAATTTGGAAGTTTGAACTACACGGCCGACATCCGCGGAGACTTGATCTTCGACGGATTCCAGCCACAGCCGAGCGCGCTGCACTGTCACGATGGGCATGATCTAGCTCTGCTGCCGGACAGTGCCCTGGAGGCCGCACACGAGTCCGCCCCGACCCTTAACTCGGAGCCGACTGCACCAATCGAGGATGGGTGGCTAGACACCGCCTCGGGGGCCGCCACCTCTACGGCGATGGAGCCGAATACCGACCCGGTCCCTTGTGAAGCTCGTGACTCCGAGGTGCCGGACTCCTCGCCGGACTCCGAACCTCCCGCGCCCTACCAATCGAATCCGATTGGGCGCCGATCATGGAGTTCAGCACTCGCCTTTCGGCGACATCCTAAATTCGCTAAAGTATCTCTCGTTGTCAGGAGAGCCCTGGCCGGACTACGGTGAGGACGGTTGGGATGCGGATGACGAAGAAATTCAAAGCCCACCCACCACCCACTTTGTAGCCACTGTTAACGATATAACCGACATGCTAGACTTCGACTCCGAAGACATCGACGGTACGGACGACAATGCCGTAGACGACCAAGAACCAGCGCCTACGGGGCACTAGAAAGCCACCTCAACTCACGATGTATACATGGTGGATACACCAAAAGGAAGCGATAGCGAGGAACAACGGGACACGGTGAAAGATAATTCCCCCGAAAAACAGCCAAAACGGCGACGCAAACGCCGCCCGAAGTCCCGCCTCGATAACAGCAGCACCCATACAGACCCAGCCAAAGAGCAGGGCGAACCAGTGGACGACAAACATGCCACGAAGCAACCGTCCAAATAGGATGAATTGAACAAGCAACCCATCCCTGGTGAAAACAATAGTCCAGACGATCTCACGCCGAACACATCACTGGAGCATGACAACCTCCACAAAAGGCTCGTCGCCACTGCGAGATGTTTCAAGAAGCAGAAGCGAAACCTCAAAACAGTGGAAGACGTACTCAGAATGAGATGGAGCAAAGTACTCAGGACCGCAGATAAATACGGCGATAGTCACCAAGCAAAGAGCTACCCAAAGCACAAGCTGTTGCCCGAATTCGACGAGGAGGCCGTAGAGCCCCCATAGTCAAAGAACAAAGAGGCCGCCTGGTCGGATAGACGACCACATGACAAGCAAAGAGAAGCAAGCGACGCCGCACACAAGCCGGCACACGATCCACATAAGGATCCTCGTAAAAAGGATGGCCCGGTTAGGTCCATCTATGGGCCAAGAAAGAAGGATCCAGGGAGAACCACAACACGTCGAGTGTTCGAAAATAACGGTACACCTAAATACAGGGGCGCCTCACACCCCCTATGTTTCACCGATGAGGTACTGGATCATGAATTTCCAGCGGGACTCAAACCCGTAAACATAGAGGCATACGACGGAACAACAGACCCCGGAGTCTGGATTGAGGATTATATCCTACACATACATATTGCTAGAGGAGACGATCTCCACGCCATCAAATACCTACCCCTCAAGCTCAAAGGGCCAGCTCGGCATTGGCTCAAAAGCCTCCCAGAAAATACCATTGGAAGTTGGGAAGAGCTTGAGGATGCGTTTCGAGCAAATTTCCAGGGGACTTATGTCCGACCTCCGGTGCAGACGATTTAAGTCATATAACTCAACAGCCCGGAGAGTCAGCCCGCAAATTCTGGAACAGGTTCCTCACCAAAAAGAACCAAATAGTCGACTGTCCGGACGCCGAAGCCTTAGCAGCGTTCAAACATAATGTCCGAGATGAATGGCTCGCCAGACACCTCGGCCAGGAAAAGCCAAGGACCATGGCCGCACTAACAAGCCTCATGACCCACTTCTGCGCGGGAGAAGATAGCTGGCTGGCAAGATGCAACACCAGCAACCCGAGTACATCTGAGGTCAGGAATGGAAATGGGAAGCCACGACGCAGAAAATACCAGCGCCGGACTAAAGAAAATGGCCCCAGGAACACGGCGGTCAACGCCGGGTTCAAAAGCTCGCGGCCGAACAACAAAACACTACCTCTTAAGGACAACAGTGACGAGCTATCCAACCTAAACAAAATCTTGGATAGGATATGTCAAATTCACAGTACCCGGGAAGCCTGCAAACCATACCCACAGAGATTGTTGGGTCTTCAAGCAGTCCGGCCGACTTAACGCAGAACACAAGGGGCTCGACACACCAAGCGAGGACGATGACGAACCCCACAAGCAGAGCACTCGAAGACAAAAGAACTTCCCACAAGAAGTCAAAACAGTGAATTCACTTCAAGTGATAACAAGGGAAAATAGGGCGGCACCTACTAATGTACGCGCCGCACGGTCCACCCCAGCAGAGTCCCGAAATTGGATGTCAAAACCAATTACTTTTGACCATCAGGACTACTCCAGAAGTATTCGAAATGCAGGATGGACTGCTCTGATATTGGATCCTATAATCGACGGACTACAATTTAGACAATTCCTAATGGATGGCGGCAGTGATATAAACCTGCTTTACCAGGACACCATCCGCAGAATGGGGATAGACCCTACCAAAATTCGCCATAGCAGCACTTCCTTTAAAGGAGCTACGCCAGGCCCTTATGCCAATTGTACAGGCTCCTTACTACTAGAAGTTGTGTTCGGTTCATCTGACAACTTCCGTCGCGAAAAGCTAATCTTCCATATCGCCCCATTTAAAAGTAGCCATCAAGCACTATTGGGATGCGACGCTTTCGCCCGCTTTAACGCAATACCGCATTACGCGTCTCTTACACTTAAAATGCCCGGTCCGCGCGGCATCATGTCATTAAAGGGTAACTTCGAGTGTTCCTCGACCACGGAAAAACGTGAGACTGCCTTGACAGCCACACACTAATCCGGCCTGGCTGATCAAAGCCCCTAAAACAGGTCATTCAGACCCTGGACACGGCTAGGCGAGTCTGGTATAAATAAACAAGGGGCTTCCTAGCCGCATACCCCTTTACAAGGGGCTGCACGAACGAAGAATGAGAGCCAATAAAGCTCAATTTTATTCATTTTTTAAATCATACTCTTTTTCATATACATTTTTTGCACGATCTTTTTTCAAACTAAGTTCTTCTCTTTTACAGATGAACAACGTGCTACACCCATCCAGGATACAGCACAACGGAGACACAGGCGCAGACGTGCAGCAGGGACCCGTTACAAGGATTCTTTTCAGATTAAGACCCTGCGTAAACCTTTTTTACTGTCTCTTGTTGCTACAAATCCCCCGGTTTCTTACCATAACCGAGGAGGAGGCTGGCGTTTTGGCATCGGCCGCGTCAGAGGATTTCGCGCGTACCTGAACACTAGGGGCATAGGGCATCGTTCTGCCTGTTTTCATAAAGACCGAATACCTTAGGGAGTGTTCGGCGTCTCGAGTTAGGCCTTATATGCATCGGCTCCGAATCATGTCTTTGGTCAAATGTTGGGTTTTCCCGGCTCCTGTGTTTTGCTGCCTTATGTTCCGTATTATCGGCTAACGCGACACCAAGAGAACTACTGTGATTGTGCCCCGGTTCGGCCTGGCGAGCACCTCAGTAGAGAAAGCCGAAAACTGACTGTCATGATATAGCGAGAGACTGGTCAACCACTCGATCGACTACCGGAATGTCTAGAATTCCTCCGCTTTGACGAAGGACCGTTTCCCGGTCAGGCACATACGCGCCCTAAATTCGGAGAGCGCGGTGCCCCTAGGGGCTATATCGTAACCCCACCTTCGAAATCCTATGGCTAAGTGAAAGTGATAAAGCATTATAGTCCGGTTGCCTAGTTTGCTACGCTACCACCTCCTTCACAGGACCAAGACGTTGGATTAAGTGTGAAAATGCGCCTTTTTGCGAACACCCCCGCACCATGTGCGTGGGGGCTGAAGCCGAAGACTGCCATCTTTCAGGTTATATATACATATACATTAACGGCCGCACAGGAGATATTTCAATACTTGAAAGCACAAGTATAAAAAGCCCTTATATTATAAATATGGTTTTACAAATCATACATGTCATTTGAACATAATGTTTTTCGAGCACTGCGACTTTATTAAACGAGTGCCCTGCAGGACTTCCTCAAAATAGTGCTCGGCGGGTAATCGGCTTCTGTCTGAATCCCGGGATGCAACATCGGTGTCGTCCATCTCTGCCCAGCATGTTTTGACACGGTCGAGGGCCATCCGTGCACCCTCTATGCATGCCGACCGCTTCATCGCCTTGATATGCGGCACCGCATCAAGGAATTGTTGCACTAAGCCAAAATAATTCTTCGGCTTGGGCCTTTCCGGCCACAGATGAGCCACGGCATCCTTCATGGCAAGTTCGGACAACCTATTCAGCTCAGCCCACTCAGCCAACCGATCGGTTAACGGAAGTGGACGCTCCGGACTATGGAATTGAAACCAAAAAAGCTCTTCCATTTCATGATCCTTTTGGCTTCGGAAGTGCACGACTGCGTCCACCGCACTCGCCGCCAAATTCAGATAAGGATCCTCCGCACCCCACAACTGGCCTAACTGAGCATACTTATGATCCGTGAACTTCCTATGCAGCAGGAAGGGCTTTCCAGCCGTAATGTCTCCAGCCTGACGCAGCTCCTCCTTTATAGCCCTCATTGCAGAACGGGCATCGTTGACTTCGGCGGTGGCCTTCTTCAGGTCCTCTTGCCCCGCTCGGCACTCTCATTCAAGAACCTCATAGCGGTCGGTGACATCCTTCAGCTTCGCGGCCATTCCGGCCATCTCCTCTCTGCTTCGGCAGTGAGCAGCCTTTTCAGCTTTTAGCTCTTCGGCTGCCTTCGAGGCAGCTGCATCACTCCTTCTGGCTTGCTCCTTGGCTCGAGCAAGCTCCGCCCGAAGGCCCTCCATAGCAGCGGCGCCATCTACATCAAGCATACATGTTGTAAGGAGTGGGCATCAGCTCCCTTACCAGGTGACCGCGGAGAAACCACCCACCTTGTGACTCGTCAAGTCGCTTATTGACCAGCGCGATGTACGCATCCGCAACGTCCAGTTGCCGCTTCAGTTCGGCAACTCTATCAGTCCGGCTGGCCACCAAACGTTCCGCCCCCTGAATAGGGACGGGGACATCTTAACACTGAGATTATAATCCTCGGCACGCCATCACTTCTGACAACGTACCGAGTCTCAGGGGCTACTACCTATACAGGGCGCACTCTATGTGCAAAACTGCCAAAAGGTATGTCATTTTTACGTACCTCAAACCCCGTCAGCAAACTTCTAACGGCCTCATGCAACCCGCTCTTAGCGGATGAAATCCTCTCAATCACCGTACTCATTAATGTACGGTGATCTTCTGAGATAGACACCCTCTCGAGCAGATCCTTCAGCTCTTCCGGTCGTACACCAGTTGGTGCCGAACTCTCCGGCCCCGCCGGACTCGGGGAGACCCTCCACAACGACACCTCAGGGTCGTCCGCCCTGCCTGACGGCACGACATATGGAGGCGTCTCGCTCCCCATCATCTCCGGACGAAGATCCCCCGAAGATGAGCTCAGCTGAGAAGGGCTGAGATCCGAACTACAAGGTAAAAACTTCGGTTATCATCAGAAATAAAAATAGGGATGTCCCTTATTACAAAACTCCCCTTTTTCTACTTACGGCTCGCTGGAGGGCTTATTTCCTTGGGGAGACAGTGCGGCCGGGACTTCTCCTGGCACAGGACCTTCCGGTGCGGATTTCTTCCCCCGCTTTAAGGCCTTAGCCTCCGGGTCTTCGGAAGCGGTCCTCTTCTCCCCCTGGAGGGAGGGACTCTCGATCCCCCCCTTCTTCAGAGCCTCCTTAGTGGAGGCGGTAGTTTTCCAGTGCTCCCCTTCGCCCTCTTCCAAAGGCGCAACCTCCAACATCTTGACTAACACGGGATCCGTCATGGTCTTAGGGAGGGGGGCCGGACACCTAATCAGTTTTGCTTTCGCTGTCCACTCCTCTTCAAGGGAGAGCCGGTTAAAAGGCAAATCTATGATAAATAAACGGACGATAGTTCCGGACACAGGACTACTTACTTGAGTATCCGGGCGATTGCAGCTTAGGCCAGAGTCCTCGGTCAAGTCCGGACACATCTCTTGTGATCCGAAGAAAAGTTTATACATCTCCATGGGTGTCGTACCCATGAAGTGTTGAAGAGCTCGCGGTCCCTCCGGATTAAATTCCCACAGGCGGAGGGGGCGACGTTTGCAGGGCAGAAGGCGCCGAATCAGCATAACCTGCGCCACTATGATCAGATTGATCTTCCTCTCTTGGAGGTCTCGAATGCGGCCCTGCAAAAGTGGCACATCCTTGGACGGCCCCCAGTCAAGCCCTTTGTTGACCCACGACGTCCGCTGTTGTGGGGGGCCCGAGTGAAAGGCAGGGGGCGCCACCTGCCTGGTGCCCCTAGGAGCGGTGATGTAGAACCACTCTTGCTGCCATAAACCAAGCTCCTCTTGAAAGGAGCCCTCGGGCCATGGAACATCGGCCCTCTTGCTTATAACTGCCCCTCTGCACTCTGCCAGTCGCCCCTGATCATCTTCGGCTCCACGTCGAAGGTCTTGAACCACAATCCGAAGTGAGGGGTAGTGCGGAGGAAGGCTTCACAGAGAACAATGAACGATGAGATATGGAGGATGGACTCCGGAGCCAAGTCATGGAATTCCAGCCCATAGTAAAACATGAGCCCTCTCACGATGGGATCCATCGGGAAGCCTAAACCCCGAAGGAGGTGAGACACGAACACGACGCTCTCACCAGGCTCGGGAGTGGGAATGACTTGCCCTTGGGCGGGTAACCTATGCGAAATCTCATAGGTTAGGTACCTGGCGTCTCTCAGCTTTAGCACGTCCTCTTCCGTGACGGAAGAGGGCATCCACCGGCCCTGAAGGTCGGAGCCGGACATTGTCGAAGGTCCGAAGCGCCCGAATCTGGAGCCTTGGGTGTTGGAACTCGGGGCGAGGGGCGGATTTGATTGAGGATTGAAGAAAAGGAACAGGCCTTGGTCTCATTATAAAGGGGTAGAATACCAAGAGCCGTCCCCATGACCGTTTGGAACTCGCCTTCGATGGAGGAGGCGTGGCAACGGGTGCGGTTGGGTTACCCACGTCCGTATTCATGAGAATCCCGGAATAAGGGGACACGATCTCTGCTTCGACAAGACGTGCCAAGGAAACTGCTCCGCTAAACGTGCTGAGGTGATATGACAAAAACGATTCGAGTAAAGGCTTGGCCGTGGGTGACGTCACGCCACGAAGTACGTCAATAGATTGAACTTGTGTAAATATTATTCTCACTACGGTGGTATGTGGAATTTATTTTGCAGAGCCGGACACTATCCTGGTGTTCACAATCTTCTATGAAATTTTTCGGAGGAAGAACCCGCCTTGCAATGCCGAAGACAATATGCGCGCCGGACTCGTCGTCATTGAAGCCTGGTTCAGGGCTACTGAAGGAGTCCTGGACTAGGGGGTGTCCGGATAGCCGAACTATCATCGTTGGCCGGACTCCAAGACTATGAAGATACAAGATTGAAGACTTCGTCCAGTGTCCGGATGGGACTTTCCTTGGCGTGGAAGGCAAGCTTGGCAATACGGATATGTAGATCTCCTACCATTGTAACCGACTCTGTGTAACCCTAGCCCTCTCCGTTGTCTATATAAACCGGAGGGTTTTAGTCCATAGGACGAACAACAATCATACCATAGGCTAGCTTCTAGGGTTTAGCCTCCTTGATCTCGTGGTAGATCCACTCTTGTACTACCCATATCAGCAATATCAATCAAGCAGGAGTAGGGTTTTACCTCCATCGAGAGGGCCCGAACCTGGGAAAAAACATCGTGTCCCTTGTCTCCTGTTACCATCCGCCTAGACACACAGTTCGGGACCCTCTACCCGAGATCCGCCGGTTTTGACACCGACAACAACCATCCAAACAAAGACCAATGTTTGGGTCATGACCAAAATTTTGGTAAGGTGCACTTTGGCCACAATCCAAACACACCCCAACACCCGGCTCGTCGAGGATGCACGGGGCACCTGGACGCGTCCGCCGAGTGGTGTAGCGCGGCCAACTGCATCCTCAGGACCTGAGACCATGCCGGGTCGTCTTGCTTTTTCAATGACATGCGTCGACCGCATGTGAGCAAAGGGCATCTCCAATGTTGCCACGACCGCAGCTGACTACCCTGGAACACCATAAACCCTCGTCCCTCGCGCTGTCGTGCGGTGCGTTCCCAGCCGGCGCCAGCTACCCGCATTCATGCCGTCCGTCCGTATGCCGTCGTTAAGAGTCTCGGTGCCCGAGGAACCAACTATGGCGACTTAATGACGCACCAGGATGCTTGGCCTCATCGGAATGCGCTACTTAAAGCGGCAATGCCCAGCTAACCTCCACACCATAGCACATAGTCCTCCTACCTGGCACCACATCCGCCATGACCGCAAGCGCGAACGCTCTGCGGGAGAGCTTGTCTTCGGGGATGGAGCTCGAGGTCGCCGCCCTCGCTCAAGTCACTGCACAAGTGGTGGCCATGCTGGCGACCGACGACGGGAGCACCGTCAGCCACACGTCCTAGTTGCCGCCATCAAAATGTCTGGCACCACCGAGGTCGTGGACTCCTCCGAGGATAAGTAGGGCATGGGAGGCGGCAGGGCATGGAGTGCCAACTGGCCGGTCCGTCACCCGTGTTCTACTTTTCCTCGCCAAAGACCTCACCTTCACTTCACGCGTCTTGAACCCCGCCCCCATATATGGAGATCGCAGATGGAGGACGTCGGTCGCCGCCATAGAATAGGTTTAGGGTCGGGTTTCTTTTATTTTTTTGTCCTATAAAAGTTCGAAATGTAATGAAAATCTGCCGTGTTTGCATTAATCTCGGCCGGTGTATATGAACTTTCACAATAATGTAGTATATTGTAGGAGTACTAGCAAGATGCCCGTGCGTTGCACGGAAGATCAAGATCGTGTGGGAGAAAAGGATGAACGAGGGAAGGCCTTATCTGCAAATGCACATTCACGCATTTCACATCTACGGGAACCTACGAAAGGGTTAACGTAAATTGCCTCTCTCTCTACTCCCCTGATTTTCATGGTGGTGGGCCCCTCCCTCCCCCCAATCTACAATCAACAGCTCACACCTTTCACATTATGTTAATTATGTAACTGGGACTATGTACGTGTAGCATTACTCGTCCTAAAAAACCCAACTAAGCCAACCTCCCAGCATATCGCGCGGGAAAAGACCCGGCCGCGCCGTTTTAGTCGGGATTACCGGATTACTAGTAGTAGTATCGATGGATCACACGAAGCACCTAGTTTAAAAGCAAAAAAGGTGGTACACTCACAGCACCCTTATTGCGGTCGCATTGCACCCCACACACGTTCGGT
Source organism: Triticum dicoccoides (assembly GCF_002162155.2). NCBI lineage: Eukaryota > Viridiplantae > Streptophyta > Magnoliopsida > Poales > Poaceae > Triticum > Triticum dicoccoides. Next base: position 538,587,030 of record NC_041389.1, read on the forward strand.
CCTGCACACGGCTCACGCAAACGGAACGCGCTTCGGCTTGCCTCTTCACTGACATGTGGGACTGCACTTGGAGAAACCGACCATGCGCCAAACTCCCCCTGCCCACCTCGCAAAAATCCTCCCCCCACACCCAAAAATTCCCCCCAAATCCTAGATTCAACCGCCCTATGGCCAACTAGCCAATAATATTCCTCAAACCCCCTCCCCCTCCACTCCATTCGCTCCGCCAAAGCCGCCCTCCTCGTCACGCCGATACGTCGGCGCCGCGGTTCATCAAGGGGACGCATGGCGATCCTCTCGCTCCCACAGTACGCTCTCGTAGACTGCCGTCCTCTAGCCGCACCGCCACCGCTGGCGACGTTCTTGTGGAGGCACACGGCGGTCAGCGCCGCCACCGTTGGCGATGTTCGTGTGGAGACGCACGTCAGTCAGCTTCTCCCATGGTACGCGCATTCTAGACTGAGGCCCCGTGCATGTCGGTGTAGCGCTGAATGTTAGCTGATAGACGCTGTTAATCTCACTATTTGCCTAAGTAGTTTACAGTCAATATGCTCTGCTTAAGAAGCTTCCTTGCCCTGTTCTGCACTCAATCTGCTTAGTTGAGATGGCATGCCAAGGCCGATTAGTTGCTAAAATATCCTGCCATATATTTATTGTGACCTAGATTGCCATGGTCTAGTAGCCAATATATTAGGTGAAATAGCTCTACACCATTTTATACTCGATCTTTGTTGCTGCGATGGCCTTCGATAGTTTGATGGTTGTGTGCTCGGCCTCATTAACTGCTAAAATAGCCTGCCATAATTTAGCACTCAAATCTATTTGCTGAATTAGCTTTACATATATTTCGTTACTTAGATCTGCTCGTCCAAATATCTTGCCATAGCTTTAGACATCGACCTAGGTATTTTCTTCTGGACTTCATACAAAAGCATATATTTTTTTCCTGTAATATCTAGTAGAAGAACTAATTTGTATGTCTAACAGATGGATAGGACTTGGATAACTTCTGCGCGAAGATTCTCCGCTGCATATGTCGAGGGGGTTGAAAACTTCATGAACTTTATTAGAGCTGAGTACGATGGTCCAAAATCAGATGTGCTCTGCCCGTGTAGCAGTTGTATGAATTCAGTTACAAGACCCCAGTCAATTGTGCAAAATCATGTACACTTGTATGGGATGTCGGTCACGTATACTAGGTGGGTTCATCATTGTGAAGCTGTGAACGTCAATGTTATTGACTACGTGGAAGCAGCATATCACCATCTTGATCTGCCTGATGCTCAGGTGGAAGAGGAGGGGAGGAGGTGGTGGCGGAGCCAGTGAGTTTGACCAACATTGAAACAATGCTACGAAATGCTCGTGCATTCCATGAACTTTCACATGCAGAAGAAAAACAGTGGGCCCGCATGTTGGAACAATGCAACGTGGCTGTCACCCCAGGAAATAAGTTGTCAGTATTCTCAGCTATGGTCACCTTTCTTCAGGTGAAGACATCTGAGCGGATGACCAACGAATCATTCGATGCGATGTTGGCTGCTTTCCGCAAAGCTTTCCTAGATGCGTTTGAGCTGCCACACACGTATAGTAAAATGAATAATTTCCTTCGTGCAGCTGGAATTGGATATGATATGATCCATGTTTGTAAGAATAGTTGTGTTCTGTTCCGGAAGGATTATGCCAACTTAAATGAATGCCCGAAATGCAAATCATCAAGATGGAAAGATGGCGATGCTATGAAGAGGATTACTCATAATGTTCTGAGACATTTTCCAATTACACCAAGATTGCAGAGGTTGTTTCATGATGCTGAAACAAGAGAGGATGTACTGTGGCATTCTAGGAACCAGGATTTCAGAGATCAGAATGTAATGAGCCATCCATCACATGGTAGTGAGTGGAAAAGCTTCAATCAGAAGCACGAAAAGTTTGCTACTGACCTGAGAAACATTAGACTTGGCTTAGCTTCAGATGGATTTAACCCATTAGGCCACCAGAGCGCCACATATAGCATGTGGCCAGTGCTTGTTATCCCTTACAACATGCCTCCTCTGCACCAAAGAATCAAACTACATGATGGCCTTGCTCATCCCAGGTCCAAAAAGTCCTAGAAAGGATTTTGATTTGTTCATGGAGCCTCTTGTGGAGGAACTTCAACAACTATGGAGGGGTGTTCTCACTCGAAACCTATATAATAGCCCACCAGCTGATTTCTTTCCCCGTGCTGTTATATTTTGGTGCATCCATGATTATCCGGCTTTGGGCACTATGTCAGGGCGAATGACACATGGTTACAATGCATGTGTCCACTGTGACAGGAATCCGCTGTCATACGCAATACTTAGCAAGATTTGTTACATTGGACATCGCCGTTTCCTTGCCAAGGACAAGCCACACCCTAGAAAATACCGAAGACATGTGTTCAATGCAAAGCATGAAAACCGTGATGCGCCAAAGAGGCTCACCGCTGATGAGTTGCAAGTGGAATTAGGGAAGGTCGGGCATGTTACACCAGGAAACCATCCTGATAATGGTAGCGGGAAAAGGAAGCGTGGCAGTGCAGAAGAGAGATTATTGTTTACCCGCAGGTCCACTTTGTGGGACTTGGAGTATTGGAAAGATTTGGATCTGCGGCATAATCTTGATGTGATGCACATCGAGAAAAGTATATGTGATAGCATTATCGACACACTTCTTAATACTGAAGGCAAGACGAAAGATACCTTAAAATCTAGGATTGATTTGACACACCTGGGTATCAGAAAGGATTTGCAGGTGCAAAATGAAGGTAAACCACGGGATATGGCACCAACTGTGTACGTCTTGGACAAGGTAAAAAGAAAAGAATTCTGCAAGGTCCTGTCACGTGTGAGATTCCCACATGGATTTGCTTCCAACCCTGAAAACTCATGACTGCCACGTCCCACTTCAAAGGGTTTTACCTATTATCCTTAGAGGATTGGGCCGCCCTGACTTATCCAGAGCAGTTGCAGAGTTGGGACAATTCTTCAGGGAACTCTGCAGTAGAAATATCAGGATAGATGCTTTGGAGCGTCTTAGAGACAAGATACCAACTATCCTATGCGACCTTGAGAAGATATATCCTCCAGCCTTCTTTGATGTGATGGTGCATTTGGCTATTCATCTACCTGATGAGGCACTACTTATAGGTCGAGTACAGTATGTCTGGATGTACCCTACTGAAAGGCGGCTAGGCACTTTCAAGGGCTATGTTAGGAACAGAGCTAGACCCGAGGGTTCCATTGCAGAGGCCTACATTGCTACAGAAGCGTTGAAATTCTGCTTAAAATACATTGAATCAGCTGATAAGCTTAGCAAAGACGTGGATGAAGACAATCCCGGGCTCAATGTTTTCGATTATTCAGTTCGAGTTACAGGGAAGAGTCGACAAGAGGACAAACCTAAAGATTTGGACAAAATGGTTTGGTATGTGTTGAATAACTGTCCTGAGATACTACCTTATATCAAGTAAGTGCTAAGTACTGCAGCTTATACATCATAATCTACTAAACTTGCAGCACATTCTTATATATTTAGATGTTTGACACGATCACTATGTTGTGCAACATCTACAAAAAGGAGTTACTGCTGCAAAATCCAAGAAACATTGACAAATTGGTTATGGCAGGATTTGCGAAATGGTTCAAGAGCCATGTAAGCTTTTGAATTGCACTGTCAGTTTTTTTAATATATTGAGTACATAAGATGATCGGCTTGTCTATTTTCTAACCATAGGTTAAGAAGATGCGGGAGGGTGGGCAGGCTGTTGATGATGCCCTTTACTCACTAGCAATGGGTCCTGATACTCGGGTAAGACATTATGAATCTTGCGTTGTTGGAGATGTGCGCTAAAACACCCTTGCACGAGACGAAGGCAGGAAGACACAAAACAGTGTCATCATGAGCACGGATACGTATGACAAAGAGACAACTAAAATGTATGCTAACATAACAGACATTATTCAGTTGCAGTATATCTCCAGTTTCGAGGATCATCGGTGTGTGGTTCTGTTGTGCTGTCGTTGGTATAACCTATTTTCCAGGATCGCAAAACCCAAAGCTGATGATTATTTCAAATCCATCAATGTCAAGGCAGCGTACCAGACCAACGAGCCTTTTATTTTGGAAAATCAAGCAACACAGATATTTTTCTTGGAAGACACATTTGCACGTAGCGATGACTGGAGAGTAGTGCAAAGGTTTGAGCAGAGGAATTCGTTTAATGAAGTTGCATAACAAGATGATGCTTACACTACTCCTAATGTACAAGATAACACATATGTTCCTAATATCTTTGAGAACCATCACGTCAATGACGCCAGCGAAAAGATTGCCTGTCGTGCTGTGGACATACAAGAGTTGATGAAGAAGAAGCCAACATTCAAGGACGAAGAAGAAGATGACACCATGGGGAATTACGATTCAGAATGATACACATGGCGAAGATGTTGACGCTGCTGCTGTGGATGATGATTACATTGCTTTTCTCATATTTGCCTGTCAAAAGACGTTTTTTTATCTACTATGTGAAATTGTGTTTGCTATGACAACTGAAACCTGATGAACATGTTGTTTAGTATTTTCCTGTGAGAACATCACTTGTTATGTATGCTGATTTGTGTGTGGTGATTGTATGAGGACTAAAACATGATGACATTGTTGTTTAGTTGTACTCATATTTGGTTGTGAAACTTGAATTTGATGACATAGTTTGCTGTTGGACTGCAATTTTCTCGACGTCTTCAAATGAGAACAAAGCTGACCCGACAGGTCCTCTGCTTATTTGTTTATTTATTACCAAAAGGGCCTCTGCTATTTATTTATTTAGGAGCAAAAGGGGATACCCCCTGATTTCTGTTAATAGAAATCATTAGATGTTCACAACACTACACCCAACCTGCTACACAGGTTTCATTCATTACTAGTTTCCAGCAAAGTGCTCATGTCCTAGCCACTGAATACATCACGAGTGCTACATACACTACAAATAAAGAGACAATCATCCTACAGAGCACATCGATTTTGCCCATTATCTTCACAAGCTCTTTCATCTCCTCATTGCTGTCATGGCCGTTCAGCAGCTGTTTCTTGGCCATGATCAGAGGAACTGCATCTCTAACCTTCGGCTCTGCATCTTCCTCTTCTGTCGTTCCTTCAGTTATTTGTCCAACACCCCAACCTGCTGGTATTGGGATTCCTCGGCTAACCAAATAATCAGCGTAGTTGCACTCCCCCACATCAGCAACTTCCCATAAATACAAATCACACGAATCTTCCCTTTTCTGGACGAATCAAATTGGAAGATCATCAACCAAACTATTGAAAAAAATCATCAACTGAAAGCAGCAAAACAACACTTAAACATATTATTACCCCATGACTCGGGCATTTGTAGAAGACCCTGCCAGGGTTGAGGATTGTGGTTGAGACGCGACGGATGACTCTGCGTGATTTGCAGCAGTGGCACCACACCAACGACAGCGGGTTGCGATGAGCAACCGGCTATGGTGCGCGTGCCGGCGGGGGTGTGATGAGACCCACAGGCGATGGTACGGGTGGTGACTTGGCGCATATTTGGTTGTTGCCTGCTGAAGAGCAGGTGGACGAGTAGCCAGCGGACATGGTTGCTGTGGCTAGAGCTTTTGATGCTAGGCAGAGTAAGTAGAGAAGAGGAGAAGCGAACGTTGGATATGTCAGTTTCATTACTTGTAGAGTAGCATAGCACCATATATAGTCATAGTCTATGTTTGGATTCGAACCAGCTATAGGAGCACGTCTCTCTTTTTTCTAAAACTCTGCAACGTCTCTTTACTGGTACACTAGCTTGTTTTGCACGCCTTCTCAAGTCTTTGATTCCTCCACCTGACATCTGGGACCCACTGGAAGGGCCTCTGTATTTCACAAAAAAAACGTGCCCCCCGCTGACAGGTCGGACCCACCAGCTATCTTCACACGCAAGGAAGTGCCTCCTTATTACGCACAAAAAAGTGAATACTCCCCCTGCCAGCTGGAACCCAACATCGTGGGAGGCTAACTTATGGGCCTACCAAGTTGATGGGGACGGAGGGCTTTGTCAACTTAGTCAATATGAACGTTTTTGCTCCAGTTACCATACGATGTTCATCCAACGGCAGTAGTGCTTCTTCAACCTCTGGTCTTCTTGCTCCAGCCGCCCAAACCAGCGCCGGTCGTGCCGCATGCTCCTGCCTCCCGTGGCTGGCTGTGATGCCGCAGAGGCCTCACCGCCCCTACTACTCCCACTACTCGCCAGGCCATCCCTCTACTCACCCACACCCCCTATTATTTTGCAGCGACGACAGCCTCACACCGCAGCCGAACCAGTGAACCCTCGTACTCCTCTCCGCATGGGCATCCACTGCCACGTCTTCCCCGGCTCCGCGTCATCCCCTTCCTAGGCCTCACCATTGTCCACGGCCTTGGTGCTCTCGGCGCGGCGTGGTCAATGTGGTCAACGACCGACTTCTATCGGAAGAGTACAGTACGTGGAGAGGCTGACAACTGGGTCCACGGCCACAGCTGGGTCCACGACCGCAACCCAGTTTTTTTGTGATTTGCCAAGTAAGTCGCTTTGTCAGGCCTGTTGGGCTGCAAATCTTTCAAGACGAGGAGAGCTTCATTCGGCTGGCCGAGAAAATGGCCTATCAGTAATGAGAAATGGGTTGTACATTTTTAAAACACATCAAACCGGCAATTAGTTTCAAATTTCTTTTTTTCATTTCGAGATATTAAATTGCATTGATTTTTATGCGTGGACAATTTGTTGGATTTTATATTGATATACATTTATTTTTAAAATTAGTTTCAATGTGACTCAAAATTTCGGGATTAAAAACAGTTCGGACCGCACCAAAATATGCAAAATTTCGTATAATTTTTTAACCGTGGCCTGTAATGCTAACAAAAAGAATATGGGCTCCAAAAAAACCTTAAGAATTAGCAAATGGGCTGTAAATTATTAGAAATAATGGCAGATGGGCTGTATGATGTTTTCCACAGATTTGAGGCTTTCTTAAAAAAAAGGTTGACGCACAAGCAGTGGCTGTTGGTCCATCCAAAGGCCGTTGTGCTTCTTCAGTCTCTGCTCTTCCTGCTCGAGCCGCTCAAACAAGCGCCGGCGGGACTGCCTGTTCTCTCCTTTCCACGGCCTGCTGTGCTGCCGCGCAGGCCTCACCGCCCTATCGTACTCCCATCGCTGGCCTAGCCATCCCTCTACTTACCCACACCTGCCGTTATTCTCCGGCAACGTCAGATGAACCAGTAAACCCTCATACAGTCGTACTCCCCTCCGCGTGGGAAACAACTGCTGAGCCTTCCCTGCCTGCGTGTCGTTTCCTTCCTAGGCCTCGCCGTCGTCCACCACCCTGGTGCTCTCGGCACGGCCTGGTCAACATGGTCAAGGAACGACTTCCATCGGAAGAGTACTATACGTGGAGAGGCAGACAGCTGGGTCAACGACAGCTGCAAGGAAGTGCCTCCTTATTACGTGAAAACTAATTATTCCTCCACTTGACAGCCCACCGGACGGGCCACAATATTTGGCGAAAAAAAGTTTCCCCCTGACTGTTGGGACCCACCAGATGGGCCAACGTATTTCGCGAAAAAAATGTTCCCCCTGCTGTCAGCTTGGACCCACCGGAGGTGCCTCCTTATTACGCACAAAAAAATTAATACTCCCCCTACTAGTTGGGACCCACCTTGGTGGGAGGCTGACTAGTGGGCCTACTAAGTTGACGGGGACGGAGTGCTTTGTCAACTTAGTCAATATGAATGATGCTAGCTCCAGTGACCGTACGATGTCCATCCAATGGCCATAGTGCTTCTTCAACCTCTGGTCTTCTTGCTCCAACCGCCCAAAGTAGCACCGGTCGTGCCGCATGCTCCTGCCTCCCGTGGCTGCCTATGCTGACACGGAGGCCTCACCGCCCCCTACTATTCCCGTTGCTCGCCAGGCCCTGCGGCGACGGCAGCCTCACACCGCAGCCGAACCAGTGAACCCTCGTACTCCTCTCCGCGCGGGCTTCCACTGCCGCGTCTTCCCCGGCTCCGTGTCGTCCCCTTCCTAGGCCTCGCTGTCGTCCACTGCTCTGGTGCTCTCGGTGCAGCGTGGTCAACGTGGTCAAGGAACGACTTCCATTGGACGTGGACTGTACGTGGAGAGGCTGACAGCTGGGTCCACAGCCGCAACAAGGAAGTGCATCCTTATTACACGCAAAATAATTATTCCTCCACCTGACAGCGGGGACCCACTGGACGGGCCACCATATTTCGCGAAAAAACGTTTCCCCCTGACTGCTGGGACCCACCAGCTACATTTTCTCACCCAAGGAAGTGCGTCCAGGCAAAAAAAAATGATTCGCCCCCCTGACTGCTGGGACCCACCAGCTACATCTTCGCAGGCAAGGAAGTGCCTGACAGTCGGGACCCACATGGTCGTACGTAGCGTTGTCATTCTTGTCGCGAACGTGTACGTACATACTGGTCAATGTAGAGGCGCGCACGTGTCGTAGTAGAGCCGCGCACGTAGCATGTACACGTACATACAACGGCCAGTGTGCAAGAAAGAAAATACGGTCACGTACATACATACGTGTAGGGTCTCGAACGCCTACTCGCGCATACTGTAACATCCCAAATTTTCAATTTGTATTGTTATACATAGATAATCATTGCATATCATATTTTTGTTGCATTGTTGGCTCGATCCTAGAAATTCTACGCAACTCAAGGACCCACGGAGAGAGTTGGGGATTTCGTTATTTTCTTATTTGGGGTTTTCTCAAATTTTGAAAATAGGATCATTTGATTTTATTTATTTTATCTTCAATTATTTCTACTACCAAAAATTTTAGAGAGGGAATAAAATGACTTTCCCAAAATAAAGAAATAAAGAAGATTTAATAAAAAAATCAAATAAGATTTATTTTGGAGTTTTTCGCATTTTATTTGGATTTAGGAAAAATGCACGTTTTTCAAAATTGCATTTAGGCCCCAAATAAATGTTCATCTTGTCCGGCTTGATTTTAGAAGCCGGGGAAAATTTATTTCGGAATTTTTGGAGTCCGTTTAGCATTTCTTTTATTTTTCTTCTGCGCGGAATTATTTAAAAAAAACGCAACCCACCTACGGGCCGTGCCCGAGCGGGACTCCGCTCGGGGGGCACTATATATAGTGCCGCCCCGGCGCCCCAGGCCCAGCCGCCCCGCCCCGCCAGCCCGCCAGCCGCCACCGGCCCACACCCGCGCCAAACCCTAACCCTAGCTAGCCGCCGCCGCCGCCAGCCACCGCCGGAGTCGCCGGACTTTGCCGGAGCCGCCGCCGCCGCCCGAGGTTCACCGCTGCCTCGATCAGCGTGCCGCCGGTTTTTTTTATAAAAACCGAGCGGGTTTTTTCTTTGATTTTTTTTGGTTTTCGTTAGATCGGTTTTATTTACGGTTAGTTTAATTAGCGAGCGTTCACTCGTTTGTTCGTTTTAACGAACATGTTCGTCAGATTAGTTTAGATAACGAACGTTCGTTCGTTGACCCGTTCGTCATTTTTCTTTTTCTCGGATTTAATCCGCGATTTTTCTGATCGCGATTCCTGATCCGATTTTCGTTTTAGTATAACTTTTCACTCTCGTTTATCGGAATCAGGCGATTCAAGCGCCTGGAGTGTCGTCTCGAAACCCTCTTTCCAAATAATCTACTTAAACAAGTTTTTGCTTCTGTAAAATTTGACTTAGATCCAGATTAGTAAAACGAAGTTGTTTTCTTTCGCCGTTTGACTTTCGTTGCTTTATTTGATTCGATTCTTTTTGCAAACCGGAGTTCTTAAGTTGAACATTCTGGTTAGATCTTTTATTCGAGTTTTACTTGTGCATTAGATGAGTACTTATTGCATGCTTGTTTGTTTGTCTGCGATAGAGTACCCGGAGTGCGCCGCCTGTTACTTCGAGTCTCTAGGTTTCGCGGATCATCAGCAAGGCAAGTAACACTTGATCATACCTTTCTACTACCCAGTTTTTATGCATTAGATATATCCTCAAACATTGCATGATTAGGGTCTAATTAAATTGTGGGATGGGAAGTATATGAGGTAGTACCTATTACCTATTTTATTATCAAACCTTTGGGAGCTACTTCTACGTTTGCTTATTATGCCATGCTATGGTAGTAGACGTGGATTGGGTGAGTGTATCCATGACAGATGTGAGATTGTTAATTAATGGTTTATTTAAGGTGGCAACTTAAACACACATCTGGGTGGATTGAGGCACCTGGTTTCTATCAGGACTTGCCTGTATTTCTTCGGACCGCCACCCAGGCTCAAAGGGATCATGAGATTATTCAAACTAGAAACTTACGTGTGCAGCCACAAGCCATTATGGTAGACTAGCAGATGTAGGGGAAAGTAGGTGTACCGGTCTACCCACATGTAAGGTGCTAGTGCTTCCGAAAGACTATGTCTCGGTCATCCGTTTCTCAAACATCATGTAGTGCGAGGAATCAAACGGAGGCGATCGAGTCTTGTGAGGAAAAGTGCGCAAACCTCTGCAGAGTGTATAAACTAATCATGGTTAGCCGTGTCCCCGGTTATGGACGTTTTGAGTATCTAGTACTTGGATATCATGTGAATCTCATCATGTTACTCTAATTTCATATTGTTGGGTTTAATGAGTACTTTTAATTGGGATTGAGGATGCTGTCAACCATTCTCAATGTTTAACAACCACCATGATAGTTAAATAAATTTATTCCTTTGCAGTAGGGAAAAATTGGCTTTATGCAAAACTGTAACCATAGAGCTTTTCCACCAGCCAAATATGCATGTAGTATAGCTTATTCCATTGTTATTCTCTATGTGTTACATTGCCAGCATATTCCATGTGCTGACCCGTTTTCGGGCTGCAACGTTTCATGTTGCAGACTTTTTAGACGACGAGTAAGATGCTTTTAGGTCATGGTTCTATACTCAGTGATGCCGTTGGAGTTGATGGATTCGCTTATCTTCCAAGCCTTCCGCTGTTATCGTTCTAGATGGCCTTAAGCCATATTTATTTCAATAAGTTCTCTTTTGAGACATTCGATGTAATAAGTGTGTGAATGCTACTCTGTTATAAATCCTCCAAGTATTGTGTGATGTCAGCATTACTGATCCAGGGATGACACTGAGCACAGAGATCAGACTGTTTGAGGTCTGGTCGCTACACATACGTACGGCCAGGGCTTGTGTACATGGCTGGGTCAGAATGGAGAAACTGCGTCGTCATCGTGTTCATGGGGAGCCAACCGACTGGGTCCGAATGGAATGCGTCGTCGTGTTCATCGGGAGGGCTTGGATGGAACAACCGATGGAAATGAGGCCTGGCGTACCGCAGAACGGAGGAAACGGCTTTGTGTTCGACCGATCACGTTCGAAACGGGATCCTGTTCATTGGGAGGGGTCTGGCGTACCGCAAAACGGAGGAAATGGACCTCCTACAGTCGAAACGAGGGTCCTGTTGACCGGTAGGGGTGTGGTGTATGGCAAAACGGAGGAAACAAACTTGTGTTGGAGCGCTACGGTCGAAACGGGGGTCCTGTTCATCAGGAGGGGTGTGGCGTACCGCAAAATGGGACTCCACGGGATACTGTTCATCTCCACCGTCGACCTCCTGTAGACTCCACGGGCTACTGTGAAGGAAATATGCCCTAGAGGCAATAATAAAGTTATTATTTATTTCCTCATATCATGATAAATGTTTATTATTCATGCTAGAATTGTATTACCCGGAAACATGATACATGTGTGAATACATAGACAAACATAACGTCACTAGTATGCCTCTACTTGACTAGCTCATTAATCAAAGATGGTTATGTTTCCTAACCATAGACATGTGTTGTCATTTGATTAACAGGATCACATCATTAGGAGAATGATGTGATTGACATGACCCATTCCGTTAGCCTAGCACTTGATCGTTTAGTATGTTGCTATTGCTTTCTTCATGACTTATACAAAGTTCCTACAACTATGAGATTATGCAACTCCCATTTACCAGAGGAACCTTTGTGTGCTACCAAACGTCACAACGTAAATGGGTGATTATAAAGGAGCTCTACAGGTGTCTCCGATGGTACATGTTGAGTTGGCGTATTTCGAGATTAGGTTTTGTCACTCCGATTGTCGGAGAGGTATCTCTGGGCCCTCTCAGTAATGCACATCACTATAAGCCTTGCAAGCAATGTAGCTAATGAGTTAGTTATGGAATGATGCATTAAGTAATGATTAAAGAGACTTGCCGGTAACAAGTTGAACTAGGTACTGGATACCGACGATCGAATCTCGGGCAAGTAACATACCGATGACAAAGGGAACAACGTATGTTGTTATGTGGTTTGACCGATAAAGATCTTCGTAGAATATGTAGGAGCCAATATGAGCATCCAAGTTCTGCTATTGGTTATTGACCGGAAAACAGTTCTAGGTCATGTCTACATAGTTCTCACACCTGTAGGGTCCGCACGCTTAACGTTACGATGAAAGTTTTATTATGAGTTTATAAGTTTTGATGTACCGAAGGTTGTTCGGAGTCCCGGATATGATCACGGACATGACGGGGAGTCTCGAAATGGTCGAGACATAAAGATTGATATATTGGAAGCCTATATTTGGATATCGGAATCGTTCCGGGTGAAATCAGGATTTTACCGGAGTACCGGGGGGTTACCGGAACCCCCCCGGGGGTTAGTGGGCCTACATGGGCCATGAGGGAGAAGAGGAGGGCCGGCCAGGGCAGGCTGCACGCCCCCTCCCCCTAGTCCGAATAGGACAAGGAAGGGGGGGGGGGCGGCGCCCCCCTTTCCTCTTTCCCCTCCCCCCTTTCCTTCTCCAACAAGGCAAGAGAAGGGAGTCCTACTCCCGGTGGGAGTAGGACTCCTCCAGGCGCACCCCTAGGGGGCCAGTCGCACCTTCCCCCTCCCTCCTTTATATACGGGGGCAGGGGGCACCCCATGACACACAAGTTGATCATCGTGATCGTTCCTTAGTCGTGTGTGGTGCCCCCCTCCACCATATTCCACCTCGGTCATATCGTTGCGGTGCTTAGGCGAAGCCCTGCGTCGGTAGAACATGATAATCGTCACCATGCCGTCGTGCTGACGAAACTCATCGCCGACACCCTCCTGGATCGGAGTCCAGGGATCGTCATCGAGCTGAACGTGTGCTGAACTCGGAGGTGCCGTACGTTCGGTGCTTGGATCGGTCGGATCGTGAAGACATACAATTACATCAACCGCGTTGTCGTAACGCTTCCGCTTACGGTCTACGAGGGTACGTGGACAACACTCTCCCCTCTCGTTGCTATGCATCATCATGATCTTGCGTGTGCGTAGGAAGAATTTTTGAAATTACTACGTTACCCAACAGCGACATCCGGGCCAGGTTTTATGCATAGATGTCATATGCACGAGTAGAACACAAGTGATTTGTGGGTGATACAAGTCATACTGCTTACCAGCATGTCATACTTTGGTTCAGCGGTATTGTGAGACTGGTTTACGCGTACGCTTACGCGAGACTGGTTTCACCGTTACGAGCACTCGTGCTTAAAGGTGACTGGCGGGTGTCTGTCTCTCTCACTTTAGTTGAACCGAGTATGGCTACGCCCGGTCCTTGCGAAGGTTAAAACAACACTAACTTGACGAACTATCGTTGCGGTTTTGATGCGTAGGTAAGAACGGTTCTTGCTCAGCCCGTAGCAGCCACGTAAAATTTGCAACAACAAAGTAGAGGACGTCTAACTTGTTTTTGCAGGGCATGTTGTGATGTGATATGGTCAAGACGTGATGCTATATTTTATTGTATGAGATGATCATGTTTTGTAACCAAAGTTATCGGCAACTGGCAGGAGCCATATGGTTGTCGCTTTATTGTATGAAATGCAAACGCCCTGTAATTGCTTTACTTTATCACTAAGCGGTAGCGATAGTCGTAGAAGTAATAGATGGCGTAACGACAACGATGCTACGATGGAGATCAAGGTATCGCGCCGGTGACGATGGTGATCACGACGGTGCTTCGGGGATGGAGATCACAGGCACAAGATGATGATGGCCATATCACATCACTTATATTGATTGCATGTGATGTTTATCCTTTATGCATCTTATCTTGCTTTGATTGACGGTAGCATTTTAAGATGATCTCTCGCTAAATTATCAAGAAGTGTTCTCCCTGAGTATGCACCATTGCGAAAGTTCTTCGTGCTGAGACACCACGTGATGATCGGGTGTGATAGGCTCTATGTTCAAATACAACGGGTGCAAAACAGTTGCACACGCGGAATACTTAGGTTAAACGTGACGAGCCTAGCATATACAGATATGGCATCAGAACATGGAGACCGAAAGGTCGAACGTGAATCATATAGTAGATATGATCAACATAGAGATGTTCACCATTGAAACTACTCCATCTCACGTGATGATTGGACATGGTTTAGTTGATTTGGATCACGTGATCACTTTGATGACTAGAGAGATGTCTGTCTAAGTGGGAGTTCTTAAGTAATATGATTAATTGAACTTAAAATTATCATGAACTTAGTACCTGATAGTATTTTGCTTGTCAATGTTTGTTGTAGATAGATGGCTCGTGCTGTTGTTCCGTTGAATTTTAATGCATTCCTTGAGAAAGCTAAGTTGAAAGATGATGGTAGAAATTACACGGACTGGGTCCGTAACCTGAGGATTATTCTCATTGCTACACAGAAGAATTACATCCTGGAAGCACCGCTAGGTGCCAGGCCTGCTGCAGATGCAACTGACGATGTTAAGAACATCTGGCAGAGCAAAGCTGATGACAACTTGATAGTTCAGTGTGCCATGCTTTACGGCTTGGAACCGGGTCTTCAACGACGTTTTGAACGTCATTGAGCATATGAGATGTTCCAGGAGTTGAAGTTAATATTTCAAGCAAATGCCCGGATTGAGAGATATGAAGTCTCCAATAAGTTCTATAGATGTAAGATGGAGGAGAATAGTTCTGTCAGTGAACACATACTCAAAATGTCTGGGTATAATAATCACTTGATTCAACTGGGAGTTAATCTTCCTAATGATAGTGTCATTGACAGAATTCTTCTATCACTGCCACCAAGCTACAAGAGCTTCATGATGAACTATAATATGCAAGGGATGGACAAGACTATTCCTGAGCTCTTCGCAATGCTAAAAGTTGTGGAGGTACAAATCAAGAAGGAGCATCAATTGTTGATGGTCAATAAGACCAACAGTTTCAAGAAAAAGGGCAAAGGGAAGAAGAAGGGGAACTTCAAGAAGAACAACAAACAAGTTGCTGCTCAAGACAAGAAACCCAAGTCTGGACCTAAGCCTGAGACTGAGTGCTTCTACTGCAAGCAGACTGGACACTGGAAGCGGAACTTCCCCAAGTATTTGGCGGATAAGAAGGATGGCAAAGTGAACAAAGGTATATGTGATATACATGTTATTGATGTGTACCTTACTAATGCTCGCATTAGTACCTGGGTATTTGATACTGGTTCCGTTGCTAATATTTGCAACTCGAAACAGGGACTACAGATTAAGCGAAGATTGGCTAAGGACGAGGTGACGATGCGCGTGGGAAATGATTCCAAAGTCGATGTGATCGCGGTCGGCATGCTACCTCTACATCTACCATCGGGATTAGTTTTAGACCTAAATAATTGTTATTTGGTGCCAACGTTGAGCATGAACATTATATCTGGATCTTGTTTGATGCGAGACGGTTATCCATTTCAATCAGAGAATAATGGTTGTTCTATTTACATGAGTAATATCTTTTATGGTCATGCACCCTTGAAAAGTGGTCTATTTTTATTGAATCTTGATAATAGTGATACACATATTCATAATGTTGAAGCCAAAAGATCACTACTAGGAAAAGGCATGCTAGTGGCGCACCAGTTTTTCCTTCTAATGGCGCACTGCTGGTGCGCCACTAGCATCACGCCATTAGAATCAAATTCTAATGGCGCACCACTGGTGCGCCATTAGTATCTGGTGTTCTAATGGCGCACCACGTAGTGCGCCATTAGTATTGCCCACAGTGCGCCATTAGAATTCTTTCCAGGGGGCCATATGTACCCATGTGCTTTGGCATACTAATGGCGCACTAGTGGGCGATGCACCATTAGTGTGATTATCACAGTGCGCCATTACTGTCTTGCATGGTGCGCCACTAGTATGAATATTAGGGATTTTTTTCTTTTCTGATGTTTTCATAGGTTACAAAATATATTATTGGACAGAATTTAGACAACACCACACAGCAACAGCAGATTCATCGAATACAATAGAAGATTAGTCTCCGAATACAAATCATCATATTAGTCTCTGAATTCAAAAGACCGAACAAAGATAGAACATTACAAGTCTCGAGACCGCGAGTAGCTAGTTTGTCTTCACATTACAAGTCGATATCGACCATCTAAACTACCATCACATAGAAGAGAGTTGTGGTCATCACGATGAGCATCATCGCGATCAAACTGGTCTTCATCCGGTTCCTCCAACGCTCCCTCCTCTCTCCCGCTAGATAGCGGGCGTATCTAGATTCGGCCTCCGCCCTAGTGGTGTACCCTTTGTAACTGTTACCGCTGAAACGGTGAACCTGTCTCCGACACTCCTCCCAGTTGTCGTAGACTCCGGGAACTTTACCCTTGTACATGACATGCGACGGCATCTCTATGCACAAGCCAAACAACAGACAATAGATAAGCAATATGCAAGTATGCAACAAAAGGATCGGAAGAGAAAAGCAAGACATTAATAGCACGATTCATGGTCCTACTAATAAATAGCATTGATTACATCTAAGTTGAACGACTGTCCAAACCAAAGAGACATACGAATTCATTAAAGTTTAATTACAACATGAGCCAATCAATGTTTCGGAACTACACATCACTACTTTCGAATCGACTCATCGGACAGGAGCGTGGATGAAGCCCCTGTCTGTCACGATGGTCATGAAATTGCGGTCGTTGTCACCCTGCATTTGTAGCATTCCATCTATCTCATTATTGGACGGTTGATATCTGAGGAAGAACTGCCCGACATATGAAGGACATCTTGATGGATGATGTCCGCAAAGTCCGACTGGATGCGAAAGAATTCTTGTCTAAGGTCCGCGTCCTGGATTGCCGACAAGTTCGCGGCCCAATCTTTGAGATTATCTGGTAGCAGAAGTTGATGATGGTCCCTTATGATCGCCCGCATGTGATGGAGGGCATAGTAGGCATCCTTCTGACCGCCAGGCGGCTGCTTGACGCAGCAGAACTTCATATTGTGTGAGAACATGTGCTTGCCGTACTTACGAAAAGTCCTGGTGAAGGTGCCTCCAGATTTGGCGTAGCCGGGAGAACATCATCAAGAATTTCTTGACATTTGTGTAGTCTATCTTGGAGTTACGGTTCGGGTCGAAATACGTGGCCATGGAATATTTTGGGCTTAAGAGGATGAGTGTGCAATGTGTGTCACTGCACAGAACACGGAATGTTAGAAAAAAAGAACGATTGAAATCTAAGAAATCATATGTTACGGGGCGGTTAAGGGATGACTTACTCGGGAAAGTAAGCCACAAGGAAGTTATCCTTATCTGGGTTTGCCAGAATGACGCCTTCGAGGTGTGGACTCGCAACTTGGTGGTCCCCAACGCTGCTCAAGTGCTTGGCATGCATGTAGAAGGGGTCGACTATCACGATGTCCGAGGTCTTGTCTCTAATGATCCGCATCTCCATACTCAGCGAAAACAGCCGAACGAAGGTGTAGTGCAGCAGATGAAGGTTAAACATAGCAAAGATGTCATCAACCGCAGGACGATCGTACCCCCGATGTCGCCATCCACAAAGCACTTGCCCTCTAGCACCTTGGCCACGAAAACCGGGTATGCCACATCCTTCTCTCTGAGACGCCGCTTCTCCAAAGAAAGAACACTGTCGTGCAGACTCTACATAGCACCGGTTGCAGCATTCAGCATATTTGGCGGTAGCATCGCCCTACCCGCCACATGCACCCTCCTCGAGATATCCTTAGGTGAAGGTGGCCCCCCCTGAGCATGGATCGTACTCGGTGACGGCTGGTTTGCACCGGCGCCCTTGTTAGTCTTTCGTTTCCGTCCCTTCTTCTTGATCTCCTGTAATGGGACCGAGTTCTGCTCACAGACCGCCTGCTTGAGCGTGTTGGGGCTGATAATATTTCGCACCTCAGCTATCTGAGGCTCGGTGAAGGCGGTAGCTGGAGCCGTCTCTTGAGAACTGAATGCCAGACGACGCCTATTGCAATTGGATTTATCCGACGTACCAGCTAGATTGCGGTCGTCTTGGTTGGGTTCTTGAGAAAGAGGCCCGCAGAACTCGTCAGCGTACCCATGTTCGGCAAAGTACTTATCGACTTTGGTAAATGTACCGTCGTCGTTGTCGTCGTCGTCCGGATCCTGTGCCATAGGGCTGTCCGGATCCTGTGCCTTAGGGATGTCTGACATAGGGATGTCTGTATGGTCCGGTAGCGTTGCGGCGTTCTTGCCATGGCTTGGCGCCAGCACGACTGGCGGTCTTGTCTATGGGGTGGTGTCCCCGGCCCCCAAACGAATCTGGCTCTTCGGCCAAAGCAGCGGCCAGTTTACGCAGGCGCTGAGGGTCATCTCATCTTCTTCGTCGGCCCCAGCGGGTCGAACCGGAGGTAACAGCTCATCGCAGCTTGGCAGCACCCGAACCACTTCAACCCTATACATTGTGGGTGGCATCGGATTACCGTGGAACATGCGGTTGCCCGGTTGAACGATTCTGCCCTTGGCGACATCGACCAGCTCAGCGCCCACGAAGTGCAGAAGACTGCAAGGAACGTTGGTGGTGCCCTGCGAAAACATGTACAGGGCGTCAGGGATACCCAGTCAAAGGCAAGGAGATGAAGTCATCGGCCGAGAGGCTTAGTTATCGTGATGCCGTCGAGCTCAGCTAATGTCGAGGCACCGCCAACGGCGGGCGTGCAACTGACGAAGGGGGCGCTTGCTGGCGAGGTGCCGGCCGGCGTACACCCAGGTGCATTAAGCTCCAATGCCCGTGCCGGCGCCGGAGACACGAATACTGTCGGGGATATACCCCGCGGTGTAAACCGGCCGGAAGTTTAACCCGGCCGGACTGGACGACTCACTGGTAACCCGCCCGGTCTTGGCGGTTCATTCGTAACCCGGCGGGCGGGTCAGATGGATGACGAGGCCCATGGCCCAGAAGGCCGGTTCACGTTTAATGGTGGGCCGGTTTATGAGGAAAGCATAAGGACTATTCTCCTACAAAGGAAGCAAGACTAGGACTCCACTTGTAATAGAGTAATCCTAATCCAACTAGGACTAGTCATGTAAACCGCCCCTTCAACATATATAAGGAGGGGCAGGGCTCCCCAAAGAGGGACAAGTTAGAGGCAACAAGCAATAATCTCTAGGGCTAGACACAATTAGGAGAGCCGGTTTACGGCGACTCCCCATGAGCATAATGAGATCTAGCCTCAAACAGTATGTAGGGTTTTTACCGGATGATGTTTCCCGGGGCCCGAAGCTGTCTAAATCCCTGTCTTGTATTGCGTCTCTCGATTCCGCTCAACCCCTCTCAAGCTACCACATAGATGCGTTGGCCTCGCGACTAAGTCCTGACACTAAGGACATCTGCCGTGACAAATCCACGACAGTTGGCGCCCACCGTGGGGCCTGCGCACGGTGGTGTTGAGTTCTTGGAGGGATCTCTTCTAGGGATCAAGCGTCTCACAATTTTTCTGATGAAGAAAAGCTGGTTTGAACGGATTTGCATCAGTGTCAAGTTTGTCAGTCCAGATTTGAAGATTTGTGAGATTTAATGTTCAAAAGAATTAGGGTTAGTTTGTCTGCCGCCCCTGTACGCGATCCATCAACCCGAAGGCCGTTCAATTTTTGGCCGGCGCCGTCATTCGGATACGCCGAGTCCGAGACACGATGTATTATACGAAGCGATTTATCTGCATCGTTTCTATTCCGAGATCAACAAGAGATTAACCTTTGTTGCTGCCACCGAGACCGAATTGGGAGATTCTTTTGTGTCCAAGTGCTTAGCTGTACGAGTCGCCACAGCCTGTTTTACTGATTGGACGCGTCAGCTGATTTTTGTATTCATGTTCGCTGCAACTCCCAAGAAGTTGATCGGTCGCGACATTGCTGCTACTCCATCAGCCATAACTACTGGTTCCAGACGTAAAGGCAAAAGTGACCCATCCATTGATCCATTAGCACGAGGAAAAGTCAAACCAACGGCAGCTCAGAGGAGGATTTGATCTCCGAGCCGTTTTCAGTCTCACGCGCGATGACTCTGAGCCGTCTCCAATCTCATGCTCACCAGACTCGTTTTCTCCTTGGCCGTGGTGGACACGGGTGCGGCCTCAGTCCGCCGGCTGCCTCCGAGTCGACCCGCTACTGTTGCGACGCCCTGCCGCCTGGGTCTCATGCTGCACCCAGGACCTGAATTACTGCTACTACTGGTACATATCAGATCAGGTCGGAGCAAAGTTCAAGCCGCTGAAACCGGCAGGATTTGATGGATCTGTTGTCCGGTTCCCGTGTGCGCCGTGAGACGACTCTGGCGATCCATCGATCCAAGGACGGATCAATTTCTGTTACAGCCGAGACCGACTGTAGTTTCCTACGCGCACGCATCCAATATTGTTGTCTGATCCGGCGATTTCTGCTGCGGGACTCGAGGTGCGGCAGCAAATGCGTCAATCCGTCAAGTCGCCGAGAGCCCGAGACAATCAATTTTCCCTGCCGCAGATTGTTTTGCTGGCTTCAAGTCCCGAGGCACTAATCTACATCGCTGTTGTTACTACCTGATCAATTAGTACTACTTCTAGTAGTACGTGGTGATTTCCCAAAAAAAAACTGCCATGTAAGCAATGCTGCTACATGTGTGGAGCTACTGACTCGGAAGTCCGAGAGCCGTCGGGGCCGTGTTGACCAGCCCGCGGTGTTGAACCATCAGGCCTATATTGAATCGCTGGTCTGTCTAAGTTGTTTGTGTCGTTTTCAACGGATCATCCGTCAACCGGACAGATCAGGTGATGTCCATCCAAATTTACTTTTTTCTTAACACATATTGTTTTTATCAAAAAACAATTACTCTGGTCTATAATAATTTTTCGCATGACCATTATTCCTTACAAAGGTGTCGCATAAAGGACGCGCGCCAGCATTATTTGTGCAAATCGCCGCTCCCAGTACATCCGCACGTGTGACTAACTCATTGTCCATGTCCACGTTTGTCTCGCCCGGGTCCGGGCCGTCTCTCGCGTCCGCGCCGGCTTACAACGCCACGGATGACTCACCCGTCCGCACTCACGGCCGGTTCACGCGTCCGCACCGGCTTACCACAAGGAGGACGACTCGCCCGTCCGCACCGGTTTACAAACGGTGCGGTTGATTCATCTGTCAGATCCCGCGGCCGACTCACCCGTGAGTGATTTCAACTTAACTTAGTGATCATAAACTTCATGGCGGATTATTCCTGGCCCGACACATCAGGTGATATCCATTTTAAATATATTTTATGGGCACATATTATTTTTGTCAAAGAGCAGTTTATCTTTGCCTTGGTCTGCAATATTGCTGATGCAGGACAATTGTTCACTACATCAAAGCGACGTGGTTGACTCGCCTGCGCCGGTTTACAGTACCGCGGCCGGTTCATCTGTTTGAGCCACCTCTGATGCTGAGGTCATCTTTTTTGTCCGCCTCTCGCGGCTTGGTCTACATCAACACACTGAGCCGCACCTGTCTGCATGAGCTATTTATTGAGTATGAGCAAGTTACAGCTTGGGTAGCCCGGTTTTCTTTCAAGCAAAATGGAGGCAAATTATCACATACTATCAACCGCTGTCTGCACTGGGTGGTTCACTGGGCAGGCGCACAAGTCGCCGCCATTACAGTTTGGTTAACTTCAAATCACTAGTTGGAAGGTACCATTGGCCGAGTTGCTGACACGGCTCATACGGGATCATTTATAACCCGCCGCAGTCACCTCAACCTTCTGTGGATTCACATCATGCTATCAACACCAATGATATACAAGTTATGCCGGTTTATATGACGGTCAAATATGGAGAATCTCAAGCCAACTCTTCGAGTCACGTTGAGACTCGGGGGCTACGATGATATGACGCAACAAGTCTTGCCAGTTTCAGCAAATTTAAGAACCTTGGACGATGGAGGGAAAGATAACCCAGTCCCGAAGGCTACTGTTATATTGATGAAAATTTAAAGGCCGTCAGAAAATTTCCGGATTAGAAAGTATATGACAATTACAAAATCCCGGCTCAATGAAGAAGTTCCGGGTCATCAGAAAAGATTCCGGTTTAAAATCCGGCTCAAGGGAAGCCAGTCTCACTGAAGTTATCAAATCCGGTTTAAGAATTTCCGGTTCAAAAAGGAATTAACCTCTCGCATGTTCAAATTTAAAGGCCGTCAGAAAATTTCCGGCTGAAAATGAAGATTCCGGTTTACAATCCGGTTCAAGGGAAAGATGCCTCCCACAAAGCTTTGAAGCTCTCAATATCCGGTTCAAGCTCCCGGTTCAAGAAGTTAAAAATTGCCGAAGAGGACCTGCTGCCATGATGTGCGGTTCAAACATGGGTATCCTGCCTTTATTGGCCTAACATATTGATCATATGGGGGCTTCTGCTTCATAAAGCGGGGTCTCTGTTCTTTTTTACATCATGCGTGGTTACACGGAGGTTCTGTCTTAAAGCGGCCTCTGGTTTACCCCTTGAAATTTACTTTTGATATATCATTTGGGGCCTTGGTCGTGTCCGAACCAACGAACACCTCTTGATAGGCGATAGCCACCAGATCATTTGGGGACATGGTCACGTCTGAACCAGTCACGCCTCTTGGTCGGCCTAAGGCCACGAGATCACTTGGGGGCTTTGGTCGAACCCGAACCATTGCCACGCCTCTTGGTCGGCATATATGCCACGAATCATTTGGGGACCTGGCTGACTTGAATCATTGTCGCTCCTATTGGAGGCCTTGATCCTGTCCGACCATGGTAATGCCATCTGATCAGCTCAGTATAGCATATTTTTGCAAACGGTTTGATCATTGCCTTTGTTTCCATATCTTTTTCATAACTGTTATTCCATTTTTGTTGCGTTTTTAAACCGACAACGTTTTAATCCGATTCGACTGTCAATTGACGGAACACGGTCAATTCTTAATCCGGAGACTATCTGCCCGGTTTGATTTTCTGTTACCATCCTATTATGGAGTAAACCGGAGTTTATCAACCCGGTTCAGCTTTCAACTACAAGTTGTCAGTACACAATCAAATTATAATCCGGCGATTATTAACCCGGTCTGGTTTGACTACGAGTCGCCAGTATTATAAGGAGTTATCATTACTCAAGATTGGGATTATCGTCCTTACTACAAAAAGTTGGTAAAGCCAACAATGTGATTCAATGTCACAGGTATGATATATTTCATATTTGATTATTCTTAAGTGCAGCCTTGGTTATAGACCTGGGTTATATGTTGGGCATTATGACCCGTCCGACGGTAAACCGCCAGGACACTTTAACTTGTTGTATGCAGAAACAGGTTGAATAAAGCATGATTATAAATTATCCGGTGTTTATTAAACCGACCTGGCTTTAAGACGATAAGTCGCCAGTATATGATGGAAAATTATCCGGTGTTTATTAAACCGGCCTAGCTTTGGACTATACGTCGCCAGTATATATTTGGATTGTGCCATTGGAATCATGCGCTTATAAATCATTGGGTTATATTATTCAAATAGCCAAACTTGGCTGAATTTTCATTATGATATTGAATGAATAAGGGTTTCATACCGGATTATATTATCTTGAATAGCCAACATGGCTGGATTTTTATTATTGTTATTAATATTGTGATTGAGGTTTTCAAAGTCGCTTTAGCGCAATGGATATTATGTTATCAATGGATATATTCTACAATTGAAGGAATAGTCCCGAGTTGCTGCAGGCTTACAACCCGGCACTTGAGGGCTACATTATTGAAGTTGAGATTACATCAAATATGCAAGTCTCATGTCGGTGCAAGCATGCACCATGACACTTGGGGGCTAATGAAAAGTCATTCTTTGTTCATCTTATTGAAGACCCGACTCATCACATTATAATGAGCCGGCCCTTGGGGGCTACCAATTGCTCCTGTTAAACAATTCAAGGTACAAAGCTTTTTATTCATTATATTGAAGGGTCCACTGCTCAGTTGGTAAAGCACAAGGCTCTTAACCTTGTGGACGTGAATTCAAGCCCCATGATGGGGGTTACATCATATGATGTTATTTTCATTGAAGTATATATCAAAGTCCCTGCTCATTATTGCATAATGACCCGGCCCTTGGGGGCCACACTGGTTGAAGTTTTTTATGAGCATCAGGAAATTACAAGTCCCAGGTTGCTGCAAGCATAACAACCCGGCACTTGGGGGCTACATAATATGGAGTATTCAGTTTTACTAAATGACTGGGATGAACAACATGGATTTCTTCTTAAGTGGCAGTATTTATATTGAAGCAAGTCTTAAGCCATTACTTTGTTCTGCTCAAGACTTGGGGGCTACAGGTATTATATTATTATCGAAGAAATATTGTCAAATTCTCTGATTGAGCAAACTAGGTTGACCCGGCGTCACCAATCATTATGACCCTGTGGCTGCAAGTCGGCGTCATTAATAATCATGAACCGGCGTTGGCAATAATCATGAACCGGTGTCTGCGACAATCATGACTCGGAAGTATCAGTTTTTATAACCCGACAGTTCTTGGCAATGATAAACCAGCAAGTTCTGCATCTTCAAGCCGGCTGAATATCAGATGAATATTTCAAGACCAATATTTCCTAAACCGACGCTTTGGAAGCCGACTCAAGTGGATTATTCTTCATAATATTGTTCTGTGAGAAACCAATGTCAGAAAATTGAGTATGACGCTGGCTTATTGACCTGGATTTTCTAGAAGGAGGAAATGACAAGGACTTAAGGATGATCAGGTGCCGGTTTACAAGAATTCTTAACCCGGAGCACAACCTATCAAGATTGTTCTTGTGTTTATTTTATAGGATTAGTTTAACATGGATAAATCCAAATTAAACTGGGGGCTAATGTCGGGGATATACCCCATGGTGTAAACCGGTCGGAAGTTTAACCCGGCCGGAGTGGACGACTCACTAGTAACCCGCCCGGTCTTGGCGGTTCATTCGTAACCCGGCGGGCGGGTCAGATGGATGATGAGGCCCATGGCCCAGAAGGTCGATTCACGTTTAATGGTGGGCCGGTTTATGAGGAAAGCATAAGGACTATTCTCCTACAAAGGAAGCAAGACTAGGACTCCACTTGTAATAGAGTAATCCTAATCCAACTAGGACTAGTCATGTAAACCGCCCCTTCAACATATATAAGGAGGGGCAGGGCTCCCCAAAGAGGGACAAGTTAGAGGCAACAAGCAATAATCTCTAGGGCTAGAGACAATTAGGAGAGCCGGTTTACGGCAACTCCCCATGAGCATAATGAGATCTAGCCTCAAACAGCATGTAGGGTTTTTACCGGATGATGTTTCCCGGGGCCCGAAGCTGTCTAAATCCCTGTCTTGTATTGCGTCTCTCGATTCCGCTCAACCCCTCTCAAGCTACCACATAGATGCGTTGGCCTCGCGACTAAGTCCTGACACTAAGGACATCTGCCGTGACAAATCCACGACAAATACCGCCTCCGCCGGAGACACCAATGGAGCCGCCGCCGGAGACACCAATGGCGCCGCCGGAGACACCAATGGCGCCGCCTGCGCGCTGTGCGAGTTGCTGGCCGTGAAGCTGGGAACTGGGGGAGGCCCCTGTTGGCCGCCCGCAATCCACGTCGTCAGCCCTTGAATCAACGTAGGCACCATGGCGTTGAGCTTCGTTCCCAGCTGTTGTTCCACTTGCTCTTGGACAAGCTCCGGAATCCGCGACACTTGTGCCTTGAGTGCTTCAACCTCGCGCATCTGGCTTTCCGAGCTGGCCTTTTTCTCCTTCCGCACACCAGCGGTATAGTATGACCCCCATTTTGTGGACAAGCCTTTGCCGGCCATACGACCAGCTGACGTCGGCTTAGTGAGCTTATCCTTCCTTTGCTTCTTCGATTGGCTGCCATCTGTGTGTGCGCCGCCATCATCAGTGGTGTCATCCTCGGCGGCACCATCAGTGGTGTCATCCCCGACGCCACTAGGGGTTGTGTAATCAGGATCGGTGTCTTCCGCGGCGTCCTCATAGCGGTGAGGTTGTTCCTCCACCTCTTGGGACAGCTCCCAGAATTGCTTGCCGCCCGAACCACCGGCCTCATCGTTGTGGGCCATGTTTTGCTCTAAATAGGAAAAAAGTTTGGTCAAAAAGTTGGTTATTGTCAAGGAACAAGATCATGGTCTCATCATTTAGGGTTTGTCGACACCGAGGCACCCTAAAAGCCTAAGCTTTCGTCATTTAGGGTTTGTCGACGCCGAGGCACCCTAAAAGCCTAAGCGTACATCATTTAGGTTCTCATCGACACCGAGGCATCCGGGGCAGCCAAGTTAAGTTTTCATCATTTAGGGTTTATCGATGCCCAGGCACCCTAGGTTGGGCCTAATCACTTGGCACTAATCACTTGGCTCTATTGCCACCTATGTTGGGTTTATCATCTAGGGTTTATCGATGCTAAGGAGAATTCTAAGTTGGGCCTAATCACTTGGCTCAATTGCCACCTATGGTTTAATGCAGCAAGAATAAAGGGGCAGTTGATCCTACTTAATTAAGTACTAAGATACCCCGGCCCATGCATTGGTCGCAAGTACCCCATATGTCCTATTTTTAGCAAAGTCATGCTAAAATTCACGGAAAATTTCAGCATGACCTTTGCTGAAAAATAGGACGTATGGAGTACCCGAATTTGCTGGAACGGAAGTTAATCAACATTCTGGCAAACTCAAGGGCCGGAACGGAAGTTAATCAAGTTGACAAAATTCCCAAGTAGTACAGCAGCAGCATCACAAGTAGTACCAATGAACATATAGTCCAGCAAGTTGAAAAAGCTGAAGTTCTCAGCATGAAGAATCACACAACACAACACCTACATTATGATGATACATTTGGAGATTGCACATACAGTTTTCACATAAGCGTAATTGTTCTGGAGATTGCACATATAGTTTTGACAGCACAACACCTATGAAAGCACATACAGTTTTTCACATTTGTAGATTGCACATACAGTTTTCACATAGAGCAATGTTCTTTTCATTTCACCTTCCATTTTTTTTGCAATTCAACTCACTTCCTTTTCTTATAGTTACTGCACCCAAATGAAATGACACTTTGACATGGCTGCAATTTTCAGTGTCTACTTATCTGCAATTTTTCTGTGTCCGCTTAGGAGAAATAGGTTTCAAACTTCAGCTTGTTTTGTATAAGGAGACTAAAATACTATCTAAGCAGTTCTTCAAGTTCAAGTTACAGTCTGCATGACATTTTCCTACACAATGCTTGTTGTAAATAATTACTTAAAGTAAACACTTTTTTATCTCAGCTTACTTGCTACCCTGTCTATTTCTTCTCTGCTATCCTTATACTCTGCTTAAGGACAGATGCTACTTGTCTTGGCTATATACAGCAAATTGACCTGGTTGTGTTCTATGCTATTATGGTACTTGTCTTCTACGCTATCCTTATACTCTGCAAATTGACCTGGTTGGAATTCATACAACAACAGTAACAGTTAACTAAACTTCTTTTGCATGCATTTATCACTCTAGAAAACTTTCAGTAACAAGTGAGAAGCATCTGCATTTTCTTAATGAACTTTTGAGTGCATTTATCACTTGTTGGAGTATGCTACAGCTTCTGCAAATCACGAACTCCTTTAGTTTACATCTCAGTTTTAGCAAATACGAGGGGGAAGGAGGGGAACGGGGGAGAGGTGAGGAATCACCTGTGGGATAACGGCAGGCTGCCGTAGGAGGACGCTGGTGTCGAGGAGGCAGTGGGCGGCAGCGCGTCGAGGAGGAGGAGGCGCGTCGAGGAGGTGGCGCGTTGAGGAGGAGGAGGCGCGTCGAGGAGGTGGCGCGTCGAGGAGGCGGCGCGTCGAGGAGGAGGCGGTGGAGGCGGGGCAGCAGAGGGTTCGGCCAGCTGGGCGTGGCGCGGCGGCTGGCCGTCAGCGGTG
>NC_041389.1:538615756-538626885 GCF_002162155.2 Triticum dicoccoides
GGGGGAGGGGGACGGCGAGGGCGCGGGCGCGGGCGGAGGGGGGACGGTGCTCGGCTCGGGGACGGCGAGGGAGGCGACGCTCGGCTCGGGGACGGCGAAGGAGGCGAGGGGAACACGGGGGGCAGCGGGAGAGATTTGAGAGGTTGGGGATTTAGCTAGTGTGGGGGGGAACTTTCTAATGGCGCACCAGCTCTCGGTGCGCCATAAGTACGACTATTCTAATGGCACCAGCTCTCGGTGCGCCATTAGAATTTTGTTCTAATCTAGCCCACTAGCCCTATCTACCACCTAACCCTATCTACAACAGAACCCACCGACTAGCCC
Source organism: Triticum dicoccoides (assembly GCF_002162155.2). NCBI lineage: Eukaryota > Viridiplantae > Streptophyta > Magnoliopsida > Poales > Poaceae > Triticum > Triticum dicoccoides. Next base: position 538,616,081 of record NC_041389.1, read on the forward strand.
GACTGGTCAGCACGCAGCACACACACCAGGAGGTCCTGGGTTCGATTCCCAGGCTCCCCAATATTTTTTTATGCATTTTAAATGCAGTTTTTATATTTATTTGTGTTTAAAAAATATGTTCAAATTTGTTACTTGAAAATATCATCGGCGGCGGCGGTGGACCGGGGGAGGGTGCGGGGATCGAGATCAAGATGGAGGGGGAATCGAGATCGAGATGGAGGGGGATCGAGATCAAGTGTCCTCATGAATTCAAAAAGTGCCCATGAAATTTAAAGATATTCAAGATATCAAAAAGTGCCCATGAAATACAATCGAGAAATGAAGACTACGATTTAAATACAATCGATCTTAGCTAGCTATCTGTTCACAATCTTCTTGCCCTACTTTTTCGCAAATGGAGTTCTTCTGTGGAACGGACGTCCTTTAGGTAGGGTGGTCCTGCTTCTTCTTGTGGTGTGTGCTGCTACTTCATCGTCGTCGTCATGTTCGATCTTCGGGTCACCGTACTTGTCGAAGTCTTGCTCATTGGCTACTCCATCCATTCTGATGATCTTCCTTTTGCCTCTCCTCACGACAACACGACTGGGCTTTGACGGGTCGGTAATGAAGAAGCATTGGTCCACTTGGGAAGCCAGTACCCATGGCTCATTTTTCACGGTGACGTTTGCACCCGCGGTCTTGGATTTGGCTTCGGGTATAACCATGGTGGTGAAATATCGGCCTTCTTTTAGGACGCTCTTGGCCCATCTGACATGGAACATCGGGACCGCGGTGTAGAATGTGTAGCCGTTGATATCGTACGCCTCATAGGTCATCAAGTTGTGCTCGGCGCCCTGTGACAAGGCGAATATGAGTTGTTCTTCCGCGGAAGAATCATCATGTAAAGGGTACGACAGAAGCTTCTGCTTGAACCAACGCGTGAAACATGAGTTATGCTCTTTGAGTATATCTCCGTCCATCCTCTGTTGTCCTCGGTCATTGTACGTCTTCTCAATAAAGGTTTTGTGCTCTACCACCCAAGGATCGACCACGTCTATGTGTTGTAGCGCGACTAGGTTTGCTCTTTCAAAGTCGGCGAGTCGACCCTCGAAGTCGACATGCATTTTGCGGCGACCCTCACGGTGACCCCATCCAGCGAGCCTGTCGAGGTGCTTGTTGACGGGCAGACCAACGGGGTTCTCGATGCCTAGATAATTCGTGCAGTAGGAGATGCACTCTTCGGTCAGAAAGCCCCTGGCTATACTTCCCTCTGGACGTGACATGTTGCGAACGTATCCTTTGATGACACCATTCATCCTTTCGAACGACATCATGCTGTGCAGGAACGTCGGCCCGAGTTGGATGATATCCTCCACGATATGGACCAGCAGATGCACCATAACGTCGAAGAATGCGGGTGGAAGTACATCTCAAGCTCGCATAGTATCACCACGATCTCTTCCTGTAGTCTTCTGAGTTGCCTCACGCCAATCGACTTCCGAGAGATGACGTCGAAAAAGTTGCATAGGCCAACGGACGTGCGCGTGCATGATCCCAGGGATTGCAACTGGAAGTATCTGCGTCATCAGCACGTGACAGTCGTGAGACTTCATCCCGCTGAACTTCTGCTTCGCTGGGTCTAGGTATCTGCTTATCTTCCCCGCGTAACCGTAAGGAAGTTTTACTCCTAGGAGGCAGGTGAAAAACTGCTCGATCTCGTCCTGACTTAGAGTGAAGCACGCGGGAGGGTAGTCATTTCCGGTCTTCTTGGCCTTTTTGCCTTTGCGACGACTTTATGTGTCCTGCTTCGCCTCATCATCATCATCATCATCATCATCAACACCATCATCATCATTAGCGTGAAGCTCCTGCCTGATGCCCATTGATTTCAAGTCTGCCCTTGCTTTCGGCCCATCTTTGGTCCTCTCTGGCATGTTGAGCAGGGTACCAAGCAGACTCTCGCACACGTTCTTCGTGATATGCATGACATCAAGGCTGTGAGGCACACGGTGGATCTTCCAGTACGGCAAGTCCCAGAAAACAGACCTCGTTTTCCATACCTTCAGCAGCGGCTCTGGCGCCTTTCACTTCTTTCCCGGCTCTGGCGCCTTTTGCTTCTTTCCCGGCAGTGGGCAGTCTTTGTAATTTTTCAACAGCTCGTCTATTTCCTCGCCGCTCCTCGTACACGGGCGTTTTCGGGGTTCGGTTTCACCATCGAACAGATCCTTGCGTTTCCTCCACGGGTCATCGTCGCGAAGCCACCTTCGATGTCCCATGAACACGGTTTTCGAAGACCCGGGATCTCTATCTAGCTGGCGATACGTTGTATCATCCATGCACCTTATGCATCCAGAAAATTCGTGGACTACCTGCCCCGCGAGATATCCGTAACTGAGATAGTCGTGCACCGTCGTGAGCAGTGCGGCTCTCATAGGGAAATATTCTCTCTCTGCGGCGTCCCACATATTGGCTGGCATTTTCCACAGCATGTCTAGCTCCTCCTTCAGCAGCCCCAGATACATATTGATGTCGTTCCCTGGTTGTTTCGGCCCTTCAATTAGCATACTCATGTGAATGTACTTCCTCTTCTTGCACAACCAGGGGGGAAGGTTGTACATCCACACAAACATAGGCCAGGTGCTATGTGTGCTTCTCTGGCTGCCAAATAGATTGACTCCATCGGTGCTCGCGCCCAGCACGATGTTCCTTGGATCCTTCCCAAATTTTGGGTCTTCGAAGTTCAACGCTTGCCACTGGCTCGCATCCTTAGGGTGACTTAGCATCTTGTCATTTTTATTTATCTCCGGATCATTTCCGTCATCTTCCCGCTTCTTCTCCTCCCTATCCACGTGCCAACGTAGGAGCTTTGCTACCTTAGGGTCCGCGAAATACCGCTGCAGACGAGGAGTGATCGGAAAGTACCACATCGATTTTCGAGGAGCTTTCTTCCTCTTCTTGTATCGAGTGACGCCGCACACCAAACATATGGTAGACTCCGCGTGCTCGTCCCGATAAATGATACAATTGTTCATGCACACATGGTATTTCACGTGCAGTAAATCCAGAGGACACACGATTTTCTTCGCCTCCTCGAAACTGGTCGGGAACTTGTTCCCCTTGGGAAGACGTTCGTGCCAGAATGACATGTTCTCGTCGAAGCATGCGTCGGTCATTTTGTGTTTTACCTTCATCTCCAAAGCCATGAGCGTTACTTTCAGGCAGGTATCCTCGGGCCTGCATCTTTCATACAATGGAGTAACCGCGTCTATCTCCAGTTGATCCAGCTTGGCTTTCTCTCGGGCGGCAGCTCTTGCGTTATCCGTCTGCTTGAGAAGCAGCTCTTGAATATGAGGGTCCTGCACCCAGCCTCCATCGTCGTCTGCTCCGGCATCTTCATTTTCTTGATCATGCCCTTCGTCTTGATCTTCCCCATCATCATTTACGACACCTTCTACATGATGACTGTGTACAGCATCACTGTCGTGATCATGTCCTGGAGATTCTTCGTCTTCTCGCCCGCCCTCACCGCGGTGGTACTTGTCTTGTTGCCCTTCCTCATTTCTTGCCCGACCCCCATGGATGACTTCATAGTCATCTTCATCACCTTACCACCGATAGCCATCCATGAAGCCACGCAAGAGCAGGTGGTCCTACACCTGCCCAGAATCCGGGTCCGCAATAAGGCTCCTCAGCTTGCATCTTCGACACGGACATCTTATCTCCGTCTCGTTCTTTTGAAGCATCTCGGCCTTCGCGGACCTCAAAAACCTATTCACGATGCCTTCAGTCATCGTGTGGACCATGGTCGCCTGCGGGGTAGAGCAAAACGATATTTTAGAACCAAGAAAAAATTTGGCATGACCTTCCCTAAAAATAGGACCAAAAAGAATGCATAGTGCCAAAAATCTCACCGAAACGGAAATGAATAAAAACATTCCGGCAAAATATTGGCAACTATCGCATTTCAAATACCGGTACCTTCAAACACAATCATATATGCAACACCACAAACACATGCAACACCACAAACATACATAGATCTAGCTAGGCCACAAAAAGTGCATGTGCACGTTGTTGGAGCGAGCTAGGGAGAAAAAAAGTAGATGTACATCATGAAGATAGCTTTCCCCTTACTTACCTATCAAAAAAGGTAATTTCACCACTTAATTTTGATGAATTTATGGTGGAAATGAGGTGAGGAGGAGGAGGCAGCCGAGACAAGCTTGGAGGAGGAGGTGGAGAGAATGAAGTGGGGAAAGTTAGTGGGTAGGTGGGCTGTCCAAAATATCTTGTTGGTCCCAGGTTACTAATGGCGCACCACCACATAATGCGCCATTAGTAACCCTGGTTACTAATGGCGCACCTGCAGGTGGTGCGCCATTAGTACTTTTTGCAGAAAAGTAAAAAAACATATGTATACTAATGGCGCACGGTATCACAGTGCGCCATTAGTAGTTTAAACTACTAATGGTGCACTGTGATACGGTGCGCCATTAGTAATTTTGCAAAAAAGTAAAAAATATATATACTAATGGCGCACTGTCTCGGCCGTGCACCATTACTAATTCTAACTAGTAATGGCGCACTTTGTCTTCATGCGCCATTAGTTTTATGGAAAAATGGGGAAAAAATCAATAGTAGTGGCGCACCGTGGGGCTGGTGCGCCATTAGTGTCTGCCACACTAATGGCGTACCTGAATCTAGTGTGCCATTAGTATATAGTAGTGGCGCACTGTCTACATGGTGCGCCATTAGAATCAGTCCTATCTATAGCCCTTTTCCTAGTAGTGGATGCAGAGTTGATAATGATAGTGCAACTTATTTGTGGCACTGCCGTTTAGGTCATATCGGTGTAAAGCGCATGAAGAAACTCCATACTGATGGACTTTTGGAATCACTTGATTATGAATCACTTGGTACTTGCGAACCGTGCCTCATGGGCAAGATGACTAAAACGCCGTTCTCCGAAACTATGGAGCGAGCAACTGATTTATTGGAAATCATACATACTGATGTATGTGGTCCAATGAATATTGAGGCTCACGGCGGGTATCGTTATTTTCTCACCTTCACAGATGATTTGAGCAGATATGGGTATATCTACTTGATAAAACACAAGTCTAAAACATTTGAAAAGTTCAAAGAATTTCAGAGTGAAGTGGAAAATCATCGTAACAAGAAAATAAAATTTCTACGATCTGATCGTGGAGGAGAATATTTGAGTTACGAGTTTGGTTTACATTTGAAACAATACGGAATAGATTCGCAACTCACGCCACCCGGAACACCACAACGAAATGGTGTGTCCGAACGTCGTAATCGTACTTTACTAGATATGGTGCGATCTATGATGTCTCTTACTGATTTACTGCTATCGTTTTGGGGTTATGCTTTAGAGACGGTTGCATTCATGTTAAATAGGGCACCATCAAAATCCGTTGAGACAACGCCTTATGAACTGTGGTTTGGCAAGAAACCAAAGTTGTCATTTCTTAAAGTTTGGGGCTGCGATGCTTATGTGAAGAAACTTCAACCAGATAAGCTCGAACCCAAATCGGAGAAATGTGTCTTCATAGGATACCCAAAAGAGACTATTGGGTACACCTTCTATCACAGATCTGAGGGCAAGATTTTCGTTGCTAAATTCGGATCCTTTCTAGAGAAGGAGTTTCCCTCGAAAGAAGTGAGTGGGAGGAAAGTAGAACTTGATGAGGTAACTGTACCTGCTCCCTTATTGGAAAGTAGTTCATCACAAGAATCGGTTCCTATGACAACTACGCCAATTAGTGAGGAAGCTAATGATATTGATCATGAAACTTTAGGTCAAGTTTCTACTGAACCTCGTAGGTCTACCAGAGCAAGATCCGCACCAGAGTGGTACGGTAATCCTATTCTGGAAGTCATGTTACTTGACCATGACGAACCTACAAACTATGAGGAAGCGAAGATGAGCCCAGATTCTGCAAAATGGCTAGAAGCCATGAAATCTGAGATGGAATCCATGTATGAAAACAAAGTGTGGACTTTGGTTGACTTGCCCGATGATCGTCAAGCCATTGAGAATAAATGGATCTTCAAGAAGAAAACTGACGCTGATGGTAATGTAACTGTCTACAAAGCTCGACTTGTTGCGAAAGGTTTTTGACAAGTTAAAGGAGTTGACTACGATGAGACTTTCTCACCCGTAGAGATGCTTAAGTCTGTCTCAATCATGTTAGCAATTGCCGCATTTTATGATTATGAAATTTGGCAAATGGATGTCAAAACTGCATTCCTGAATGGATTTCTGGAAGAAGAGTTGTATATGATGCAACCGGAAGGTTTTGTCGATCCAAAAGGTGCTAACGAAGTGTGCAAGCTCCAGCGATCCATTTATGGACTGGTGCAAGCATCTCGTAGTTGGAATAAACGTTTTGATAGTGTGATCAAAGCATATGGTTTTATACAGACTTTTGGAGAAGCCTGTATTTACAAGAAAGTGAGTGGGAGCTCTGTAGCATTTCTGATATTATATGTAGATGACATATTGTTGATTGGAAATGATATATAATTTCTGGATAGCATAAAGGGATACTTGAATAAAAGTTTTTCGATGAAAGACCTCGGTGAAGCTGCTTACATATTGGGCATCAAGATCTATAGAGATAGATCAAGACGTTTAATTGGACTTTCACAAAGCACATACCTTGATAAAGTTTTGAAAAAGTTCAAAATGGATCACGCAAAGAAAGGGTTCTTGCCTGTATTACAAGGTGTGAAGTTGAGTCAGACTCAATGCCCGACCACAGCAGAAGATAGAGAGAAAATGAAAGATGTTCCCTATGCTTCAGCCATGGGCTCTATCATGTATGCAATACTGTGTACCAGACCTGACGTATGCTTAGCAATAAGCTTGGCAGGGAGGTACCAAAGTAATCCAGGAGTGGATCTGTCACGCCCAATATGCGATACTATCCTAAAGAGACTCGGAGGTCCCACCAAGGATAGAACCGCATATTGATACAGTTTTGCAAGGTGGATATCATTACATCAACATTACATAATAGATGGGGATACATACAAAAGGCATACAATGCCACACGAATACAACATCATCTTACATAAGAGCACCATCCGACTACGGATGAAACACAAACAGAAACTCAAACGACATCCACCCTGCTAGCCCAGGCTGCCGACCTGGAGCATATCCCCTGATCGAAGAAGAAGCAAAAGAAGAACTCCAAATCAAGCAAACATCGCTCTCGCGTCATGATCATCGCATAACCTGTACCTGCAACTGTTGTTGTAGTAATATGTGAGCCACGAGGATTCAGCAATCCCATTACCATGGGTATCAAGACTAGCAAAGCTTAATGGGAAAGGAAGGGGTAAAGTGGTGAGGTTGCAGCAGCGACTAAGCATATATGGTGGCTAACATACGCAAATAAGAGCGAGAAGAGAGCAAGCGGAACGGTCGTGAAGCTAGCAACGATCAAGAGCTGATCCTGAACTCCTACTTACGTCAAACATAACCCAAAACCGTGTTCACTTCCCGGAATCCGCCGAAAAGAAACCATCACGGCTACTCACACGGTTGATGCATTTTAATTAAGTCAAGTGTCAAGTTATCTACAACCGGACATTAACAAATTCCCATCCGCCACATAACCGCGGGCACGGCTCTCGAAAGTTTATACCCTGCAGGGGTGTCCCAACTTAGCCCATGATAAGCTCTCGCGATCAACGAAGGATATACCTTCTCCCAGGAAGACCCGATCAGTCTCGGAATCCCGGTTTACAAGACATTTCGACAATGGTAAAACAAGAACAGCAAAGTCACCCGATGTGCCGACAAATCCCGATAGGAGCTGCACATATCTCGTTCTCAGGGCACACCGGATGAGCCAAACGTCGGGTTGGCATAGACCCTGGTTGCCCAGGGGGCGCTGGACATCGCTCAGGTTGGACCAACACTCGGAGGAGCACTGGCCCGGGGGGGAGGGGGGTAAAATAAAGATGACCCTCGGGCTCCAAAAACCCAAGGGAAAAAGGGCTAGGTGAGGCAAATGGTAAAACCAAGGTTGGGTCTTGCTGGAGGAGTTTTATTCAAAGCGAGCTATCAAGGGGGTCCCATAAATCACCCAACCACGTAAGGAACACAAAATCCGGGAACATAACACCGGTATGACGGAAACAAGGGCGGCAAGAGTGGAACAAAACACCAGGCATAAGGCCGAGCCTTCCACCCTTTACCAAGTGTATATATGCATTAATTAAATAAGAGATATTATGATATCCCAACATAATCCTGTCCACCAAGAAGCAATCTTCAACTTCACCTGCAACTAACAATGCTATTAGAGGGGCTGAGTAAAGCGGTAACATAGCCAAGCAACGGTTTGCTAGGAAGGGTGAAAAAGGTTAGAGGCTGACATGGCAAATATTGGGAGGCTTGAAGAGCAAAAGATAGGAAGCGCAGCATAGCGATAGAACGAAGCAACTAGCATAGCAATGATAGTAGTGAGATCCAGGGTAGCGGTCAACTTGCCTGAAATCCTGCTAGGAAGAAGAACAAGTCCATGAAGAAGACGAAGCCACGAAGATGAACCAAGCGTAGACGAACGAATCCTCACGATCGCAACGAAACGGGAACTATCAAGAAGAAGCACACAACATGGTAAACACACCACACATAACAAGACATGATGCTCAACCAAGTATGATGCATGACAAGGCTATATGCAGCTACTCATGGCAAGAGATGATGCATACAAGAGCAACACATCAAAGCAAGTTTAAATGAGGCCGGAAACAACATATAACAAATCCGGTAAGTCCTCATATGCAAATTTAGAAATTGGTCCAGAACTGAATAAACCTTATGTTCAAGTTGTTAAACAGCAAGTTAAGATGCACCAAGATGATCTACACGAGATTCTAGTCAAGTTACATATAAAGTTCATTTAGTTCGGAGCTAGGACCTAGAAGATATGAGCAAAACAAGTTAAGCATGACATTGGTGCAAAATGCATACAAACATCAAGCAAACACCTCAAAACAAAGATGCACCATGATAATATGAAGCTTCATGCAAAATCAAGCAAGTTTCATATAGAGGACACTCAAAACGGAGCAACGGTTCAACACATACACTCTACAAGTTTAAAGGACAAGCTGTCCAAAACAACAACTAGGCATCTAGCAAGCACCAAAACAATATGCTACAGTACCTCAACATAAGAACAAAAGGCATGGGAATGAAGTGCAGGTAAAGCATGACAAAACATGAACACTGAGCTATCTCCAGAAATCAATAGAACATGCTCAAAAGGACATGGCAAGATTGCAAATAATAACAGTTTCAGGCTTAGCAGAAATAACATCAGGTTGCAATGTTTAGAGCTATAAAACAACATGTTACGGAAACTTATCATGGCAAACAAAGGGATATCATGAATCTACTAATTGCATATAACAAAATTCCCTTACTAACCATGAGCCAAAAGGGCACAGAAAATATGACGGCTCCCATGTAAACATGGCAAGTTATATGACAGATTAATACATGGCAGGAACAACAATAAGTAGGCATGTTCGTGAGCTTGTACCACTCACCATAGAGCAATACATGGCATGACGAGGTAACCAACAGTAAGATGACATCTTTATGAAGCTAAGAATGGCAATAGAAAGTTCATAGGTTGCATGCATCACTAGAAAAGCACATGGCAAAACTGAACTTAATGTTAACAGGCTGACAGCAACAATATTTAGCAATTTGAGAGCACAATAACAACAAGTTACAGCAGGCTATAAATTCAACCAGGGGCATGGATGGATAGAGCATGACATGTATAACAAAACATACTTAATGAACATCTCTAGATTATGCGTAGAATGACTTGTAGCAGCAGGTTTAAATAGCATCATGATATAACAGATTCAGCCTAGCCAAACAGCAACAGCAAGTACCCTACTTCACGAGCTCGATAAACTCAGTTAAAGAGTCACAAAAATACATGAATGGCACCAATGTGAAGATGGCATGATGTAGCACAAAACATATGTAGAGCTCATGCTCATAGGATGCACACACAAAATGCAACGAAAAAGACAAAACAGCAAGTTATAACAGTTTCAGCAGGTTAACATCATATAGCACTCTTGCAACGATGATAATGGCATCAAGATGGACTCAAACAAGAATGCCACAATGGAATGAAATGAACATCATCTCTCAATGAACATTTTGATATATTACACGCACAAAACGGAGCAGCATGCTAGGATATATGGCATGTCAATGTGGGAACCAGAATGTAAAATTACCGGGACTTTGGCAGATTTTCAGGAAAAAACAGACGAGCGTAATATAGCTAAAAGTCGCACGGGCGCGGGATTGCGGGTCTCACCATGGGCTTCTGCCCAGGTCGCAGGGGAGGCCAGGCGGGCCGAGGGAGATGGGCTGGGGAGGTCGAGGCCCACACGGGACAGGGCGACCCCGAGCGGAGGCCGGCTGGATCGGGCTCCTCCCGATCCGCTGCGGCGACGCGTTCTCCGGCGGTGGCGGCGGGGTTCGGTGGCTAGCGAGGCCGGGAATGGGTCGCAGGCGGCGGCGGCGCTAGCGGGGACAGGCAGATCCTGGGCGGGGGTCACCGGATCCGGCCGGAACTGGGCGGACATCGCTCCGGGCGGTGAGGTCCTGGGTGAGAGAGAGAGAGAGAGAGCTCGGGGTCAGAGAGAGAGCGGGGGAAACCCGAGGAGGAGAGGGAGCGGGACCAGCCTGGGGGTCGCCAGCGGGGTCCAGCAGACGGCGGCGGAGGCACCGGGCGGAGGGGCACACG
>NC_041389.1:538627524-538634371 GCF_002162155.2 Triticum dicoccoides
GCGGGTCCGCGGCGACGCTTGCCACGCGGCGGCACGTGAGAGGCTGGGAGCGGCGGTGCGGGGACGGGCGGACATGTCCGGACGGCGGAAGAAGTGTCCAGCGGCGCGAGGGGAGTGGGGCTAGGGTTTCGTCTGCGAAAATGGAAGGGGAGGGACATTTATATAGGTAGAGGGAGCTAGGAGAGTCCAAATGGAGAGCGGTTTTCGCCCACACGATCGTGATCGAACGGCCGAGAGCATGGAGGGGGTTTGGATGGGTTATTGGGCCACTTTGGAGGGATGTTGGGCTGCAACATAATGGGGCTTTACGGTTACCCGGTTAACCGTTGGAGCATCAAACGAACTCCAAATGGCACGAAACTTGACAGGCGGCCTACCGGTGGTATACCAAGGCCGCTTGGCAAACCTCGGGCCATTCCGACAAAGTTTAACACCCGCACACGAAAAGAGGCAAAAGGGGGTGCCGGGGAACATAGGAGTGTCGGATTGCAAAACGGACAACGGGGAAAATGCTCGGATGCATGAGACGGACACGTATGCAAAATGGGATGCACATGATGACATGATGAAATGCAACCCGCAAGCAAATGACATGGCAACTATGGCGAATAACCGACAGACACCTGGCGCATCGAACTCGGGGCGTTACAACACTCCTCCACTAACAAGAGATCTCGTCCCGAGATCTTAGGACCGAGACGGAAGAGAAAGAGGAAGAGGTGAAGCAAGAACTCAAGAGAGGAAGCAAAGAATCGAGAGCACTCGAGAAGAAGAGAGGAACGACGAGAATGATGAGAATCGAAAGCTCATGGAATCAGATATACTATGAAACCACTCCGGTTAGAACGAGATAAGAAACGAATGAGACTGAAAAGGATTTAGGCAGAACTCTGACTGAACATAAAAGAATAGAACATGAACTTGAGAAGATGGAATGATTCTTGCCGAGAGGAACGACACAATGCCTCCGGAAGAATTGAAATAGTGGAATGAAAAGGAACGAAGAAGAAGAAGGCAACTTCTACCACAAATGACTTTGAAAAGTATCCTTACGGAGAAAAGATTGAACGAAGTTGTTGAGAAATCAACAACAGAACAATTGCTTGTTGTGGACTTATAGGTAACATCTCAAAATTATGAGGTGATCTCCGACCACAAGCAAAAAGATTAAATAGCTGAGAAGAACGAAGAAATGCAAAACTCCTCTTCAAAAGAATACGGAAAATTAATAACACTTCAAGACGCGAGAAGAAAAGATACTTGAACTCCTCCAACAAGAATCTTGATGAACTCTTGAAGAATGAATTAAATCATGAAGAACCACCATGAAGAACTCCGGTGAAAAAAGGATGATGAGATAGAATGAAGGAAGAAAGAATAAGATGAGCCTTGCGATGATTTAGATGGAGGTTCCGACGAAATGACCGAGAAAATTTGAACTCCGGAAAAGAAAAGATGAAAACACTTGGAACTAGAATTTATGCATCAAGAACAAACTCTAAGGAAGGGATTACTCACTTGGATGAAATAAGAATAAGATTTATTGTATGCTTATCCTTCATCAAATTAAATTGATGACAAGCAATAGATTTTGCATATTACTTATTCTTTTTGAAAAGGACTAAGGGTGGTATAGCACAAAACTTGAGAAAGTCTTCGTGAACCACCGGTAGGATTTGGAAAGAACGAATGGATTAAAATGATAATCAAGGAAAAAAGAATCTTGAACAAACCACCGTAAGAATTCAAAATGACTGACGAAAGAGAATGAATGATCGGAAAGACTTAGAAGAACAAATATGCTCAAGGGGATTTAGATGCACAAGAACGCAAAGATAACGAGCTGATTAAAGAACCCTTGATAAATGCGCCGGGGTAATTGGATAACGGTAGCTGAAATGTGAGGACGAAGAATTCTTCTGGAACGATGGCCTCCAGGGAAAAGAAACGGGAAAACAACTTCTGACATACTTCGGATGGTTAAGAAAAGAATATCTGACAAATGGAATAATTTGAGAGGATAACATGAAGCTAGAACCACGAATCTTCGAGAGAACGAACAAGATTTAAGAGAAACTCTTCTTCGATCTTCCAAAGATGACAAGAAACACCACCAAAATTACTGAGACACTCCGGGAGAATGAAAAAGAGGAAGGGTTGAACCAAAGATGAAAAGAATTTGAAAGCGATCTTGGAGATCGCATCTGACTGATGAAATTCATGCTTACGTCAAACTCGAAAAAGAATTATGAATGGCTCCAGAATAATTAGAAGAGTCAGGTAAGATCCTGGGAAAAGACCTGTGGGTTAGGGCCCACTAAAAGAAAACACCGTTGGAAAGGATTGTTTGAATGAGAAATGATGCACCGGAACGATTAAAAGATTTGAATGAGATGACAACCTCGAATTAATTGGAACACAGAGGAATCTCCTAGGATGTCTTCCGAACTCCGGAATGATTGAATGGCAAGAGGCAAACGAGCAAGGAGAACACTTGAGCCGAGGGAAAAGAATGTGATCAACCCGAAAAACTTGAATTGAGTGCACCAGAAGAGAGATGAAGAATGTCAAACAAAAGAGAATTCACCGGTTGAAATGATTGAGGGAAGACTGAAGAGGCTCCACCTGAATGAAATAGATGCTCGAAAGAGACGCAAGCTCCAAGAAGAAGAGGGTGGGAGAGCGAGAAAAACAAAGGCAACTTGTAAGGGGAAAACCGACTAATAACTTGAAGAGAAAACACCGGTTGAAATCATTGAAGAAAGAAAGCAAAGACTTCGCACGAGTAGGATGGATACTCGATTACGGACTCTGGCTCCGAGATGAAAAGGGTGGGCGTGTGGGAAAAGAAAACAACTGAGGATTGAACTCAAAGATGAAGAGGCTCGAGTCAACTTGACGAGAAATGCACCGGATGAAAAGAGCTGAGAACCAACGATCAGAAAACCGACTGCGTGATCCTAAAGAAAATTTGAAGGGGAAGAGAAGTAATTCAAAACACCTACGTCAAGATTCCTCACCAGAGCGACGAAGGGGCTGAGGAGTAAAAAGAATTCCTACTCTCCGATATAACTAGACTCCAAAAACAGTTTTCTTCTAGACTCAACAACGGCCAAACTACTCTATCAATCAAGGGGGCTCCTAAGGTCGGTCGAGGCTCTGATACCAACTTGTCATGCCAAATATGTGATACTATCCTAAAGAGACTCGGAGGTCCCACCAAGGATAGAACCGCATATTGATACACTTTTGCAAGGTGGATATCATTACATCAACATTACATAATAGATGGGGATACATACAAAAGGCAAACAATGCCACACGAATACAAAATAATCTTACATAAGAGCACCATCAGACTACGGACGAAACACAAACAGAAACTCAAACAACATCCACCCTGCTAGCCCAGGCTGCCGACCTGGAACCTATCCCCTGATTGAAGAAGAAGCAGAAGAAGAACTCCAAAACAAGCAAACATCGCTCTCGCGTCATGATCATCGCATAACCTGTACCTGCAACTGTTGTTGTAGTAATCTGTGAGCCACGAGGACTCAGCAATCCCATTACCATGGGTATCAAGACTAACAAATCTTAATGGGAAAGGAAGGGGTAAAATGGTGAGGTTGCAGCAGCGACTAAGCATATATGGTGGCTAACATACGCAAATAAGAGCGAGAAGAGAGCAAGCGGAACGGTCGTGAAGCTAGCAATGATCAAGAGGTCATCCTGAACTCCTACTTAAGTCAAACATAACCCAAAACCGTGTTCACTTCCCGGACTCTGCCGAAAAGAGACCATCACGGCTACTCACATGGTTGATGCATTTTAATTAAGTCAAATGTCAAGTTATCTACAACCGGACATTAACAAATTCCCATCTGCCACATAACCGCGGGCACGGCTCTTGAAAGTTTATACCCTGCAGGGGGTGTCCCAACTTAGCCCATGATAAGCTCTCGCGATCAACGAAGGATATACCTTCTCCCAGGAAGACCTGATCAGTCTCGGAATCCCGGTTTACAAGACATTTCGACAATGGTAAAACAAGACCAACAAAGCCGCCCGATGTGCCGACAAATCCCGATAGGAGCTGCACATATCTCGTTCTCAGGGCACACCAGATGAGCCAGACGTCGGGTTGGCATAGACCCTGGTTGTCCAGGGGGCGCCGGACATCGCTCAGGTTGGACCAACACTCGGAGGAGCACTGGCCCAGGGGGGGGTAAAATAAAGATGAGGCAAATGGTAAAACCAAGGTTGGGCCTTGCTGGAGGAGTTTTATTCAAAGCAAACTGTCAAGGGGGTCCCATAAATCACCCAACCGTGTAAGGAACGCAAAATCCGGGAACATAACACCGGTATGACAGAAACTAGGGCGGCAAGAGTGGAACAAAACACCAGGCATAAGGCCGAGCCTTCCTTCCTTTACCATGTATATAGATGCATTGATTAAATAAGAGATATTGTGATATCCCAACATAATCATGTCCACCAAGAAGCAATCTTCAACTTCACCTGCAACTAACAATGCTATTAGAGGGGCTGAGTAAAGCGATAACATAGCCAAGCAACGGTTTGCTAGGAAGGGTGAAAAAGGTTAGAGGCTGACATGGCAAATATTGGGAGGCTTGAAGAGCAAAAGATAGGAAGCGCAGCATAGCGGTAGAACGAAGCAACTAGCATAGAAATGATAGTAGTGAGATCTAGGGTAGCGGTCATCTTGCCTGAAATCCCGCTAGGAAGAAGAACAAGTCCATGAAGAAGACGAAGCCGCAAAGACAAACCAAGTGTAGACGAACGAATCCTCATGATCGCAATGAAACGGGAACTATCGAGAAGAAGCGCACAACATGGTAAACACACTACACATAACAAGACATGATGCTCAACCAAGTATGATGCATGACAAGGCTATATGCAGCTACTCATGGCAATAGATGATGCATACAAGAGCAACACATCAAAGCAAGTTTAAATGAGGCCGGAAACAACATATAACAAATCCGGCAAGTCCTCATATGCAAATTTAGAAATTGGTCCAGAACTGAATAAACCTTATGTTCAAGTTGTTAAACAGCAAGTTAAGATGCACCAAGATGATCTACACGAGATTCTAGTCAAGTTACATATAAAGTTCATTTAGTTCGGAGCTAGGGCCTAGAAGATATGAGCAAAACAAGTTAAGCATGACATTGGTGCAAAATGCATACAAACATCAAGCAAGCACCTCAAAACAAGGATGCACCATGATAATATGAAGCTTCATGCAAAATCAAGCAAGTTTCATATAGAGGATACTCAAAACGGAGCAACGGTTCAACACATACACTCTATACAAGTTTAAAGGACAAGCTGTCCAAAATAGCAGCTAGGCATCTAGCAAGCATCCAAACAAAATGCTACATCACCTCAACATCAGAACAAAAGGCATGGGCATGAAGTACAGGTAAAGCTTGACAAAACATGAACACTGAGATATCTCCAGAAATCAATAGAACATGCTCAAAAGGACATGGCAAGATTGCAAATAATAACAGTTTCAGGCTTAGCAGAAATAACATCAGGTTGCAATGTTGAGAGCTATCAAACAACATGTTACAGAAACTTATCATGGCAAACAAAGGCATAGCATGAACCTACCAATTGCATATAACAAAAGTCCCTTACTGACCATGAGCCAAAAGAGCACAGAAAATATGATGGCACCCATGTAAACTTGGCAAGTTATATGACAGATTCATACATGGCAAGAACAACAATAAGTAGGCATGTTGGTGAGCTTGTACCACTCACCAAAGAGCAATACATGGCATGACAAGGTAACCAGCAGTAAGATAACATGTTTATGAAGCTAAGAATGGCAATAGAAAGTTCATAGGGTGCATGGATCACTAGAAAAGCACATGGCAAAACTGAACTTAATGTTAACGGGCTGGCAGCAACAATATTTAGCAATTTGAGAGCACAATAACAACAAGTTACAGCAGGCTATAAATTCAACCATGGGCATGGATGGATAGAGCATGACATGTATAACTAAACATAATTAATGAACATCTCCAGATTATGCATAGAATGACTTGTAGCAGCAGGTTTAAATAGCATCATGATATAACAGATTCAGCCTAGCCAAATAGCAAGAGCATGTACCCTACTTCACGAGCTCGATGAACTCAGTACAAGAGTCACAAAAATACATGAATGGCGCCACTGTGAAGATGTTATGATGTAGCACAAAACTTATGTAGAGATCATGCTTATAGGATGCACACACAAAATGCAACGAAAAAGACAAAACATCAAGTTATAACAGTTTCAGCAGGTTAACATCATATAGCACTCTTGCAACGATGATAATGGCATCAATATGGACTCAAACAAGAATGCCACAATGGAATGAAATGAAGAGAATCTCTCAATGAACATTTTGATATAATACACGTACAAAACGGAGCAGCATGCTAGGAGATATGGCATGTCAATGTGGGAACCAGAATGTAAAATTACTGGGACTTGGCAGATTTTCAGGATAAAACAGACGAGCGTAATATAGCTAAAATTCGCACAGGCGCGGGATTGCGGGGCTCACCATGGGCTTCTTCCCAGGTCGCAGGGGAGGCCAGGCAGGCCGAGGGAGATGGTCCGGGGAGGCCGAGGCCCACACGGGACTGGGCGACCCCGAGCGGAGTCCGGCTGGATCGGGCTCCTCCCGATCCGCTACAGCGGCGCGTTTTCCGGCGGTGGCGGCGGGGTCCGGTGGCTGGTGAGGCCGGGAATGGGTCGCGGGCGGCGGCGGTGCTGGCGGGGACAGGCAGATTCGGGGCGGGGGTCACCGGATCTGGCC
>NC_041389.1:538634831-538638973 GCF_002162155.2 Triticum dicoccoides
CGGGCAGGAGCGGAGGGCGCTCGGGCCCGGCGCGGCTCGGGCGGGCCGGCCTCGGGCCTCACGGGCCCGCTGCGGTGCGCGGAGGCGCTTGCCACGCGGCGGCCTGTGAGAGGCCTGGAGCGGCGGCGCAGGGACGGGCGGACATGTCCGGACGGCGGAAGAAGTGTCCGGCGGCGCGAGGGGAGCGGGGCTAGGGTTTCGTTCGCGAAAATGGAAGGGGAGGGACCTTTATATAGGTAGAGGAGGCTAGGAGAGTCCAAATGGAGAGCGGTTTTCGCCCACACGATCGTGATCGAACGGCCGAGAGCATGGAGGGGGTTTGGATGGGTTATTGGGCCAATTTGGAGGGGTGTTGGGCTGCAACATAAGGGGGCTTTACGGTTACCCGGTTAACCGTTGGAGCATCAAACGAACTCCAAATGGCACGAAACTTGACAGGCGGCCTACCGGTGGTATACCAAGGCCGCTTGGCAAACCTCGGGCCATTCCGAGAAAGTTTAACACCCGCACACGAAAGGAGGCAAAAGGGGGCGCCGGGGAACATAGGAGTGTCGGATTGCAAAACGGACAACAGGGAAAATGCTCGGATGCATGAGACGGACACGTATGCAAAATGGGATGCACATGATGACATGATGAAATGCAACCCACAAGCAAATGACATGGCAACTACGGCGAATAACCGACAAACACCTGGTGCATCGAACTCGGGGCGTTACAGGATCACTGGACAACAGTCAAGAACATCCTGAAATACCTGAAAAGGACTAAGGATATGTTTCTCGTTTATGGAGGTGACAAAGAGCTAGTCGTAAATGGTTACGTCGATGCAAGCTTTGACACTTATCCGAACGATTCTAAATCGCAAACCAGATACGTGTTTTCATTAAACGGTGGAGCTGTAAGTTGGTGCAGTTCTAAACAAAGCATCGTGGCGGGATCTACATGCGAAGCAGAGTACATAGCTACTTCGGAAGCAACAAATGAAGGAGTCTGGATGAAAGTGTTCATTTCTGATCTAGGTGTCATACCTAGTGCATCAGGACCAATGAAGATCTTCTGTGACAATACTGGTGCAATTGCCTTGGCAAAGGAATCCAGATTTCACAAGAGGACCAAGCACATCAAGAGACGCTTCACCTCCATCCAGGACCAAGTCTAGGTGGGAGACATAGAGATTTGCAAGATACATACGGATCTGAATGTTGCAGACCCGTTGACTAAGCCTCTTCCACGAGCAAAACATGATCAGCACCAAGACTCCATGGGTGTTAGAATCATTACTGTGTAATATAGATTATTGACTCTAGTGCAAGTGGGAGACTGAAGGAAATATGCCCTAGAGGCAATAATAAAGTTATTATTTATTTCCTCATATCATGATAAATGTTTATTATTCATGCTAGAATTGTATTACCCGGAAACATGATACATGTGTGAATACATAGACAAACATAACGTCACTAGTATGCCTCTACTTGACTAGCTCATTAATCAAAGATGGTTATGTTTCCTAACCATAGACATGTGTTGTCATTTGATTAATGGGATCACATCATTAGGAGAATGATGTGATTGACATGACCCATTCCGTTAGCCTAGCACTTGATCGTTTAGTATGTTGCTATTGCTTTCTTCATGACTTATACAAAGTTCCTACAACTATGAGATTATGCAACTCCCATTTACCGGAGGAACACTTTGTGTGCTACCAAACGTCACAACGTAACTGGGTGATTATAAAGGAGCTCTACAGGTGTCTCCGAAGGTACATGTTGAGTTGGCGTATTTTGAGATTAGGTTTTGTCACTCCGATGGTCGGAGAGGTATCTCTGGGCCCTCTCGGTAATGCACATCACTATAAGCCTTGCAAGCAATGTAGCTAATGAGTTAGTTACGGAATTATGCATTAAGTAACGAGTAAAGAGACTTGTCGGTAACGAGATTGAACTAGGTATTTGATACCGATGATCGAATCTCGGGCAAATAACATACCGATGACAAAGGGAACAACGTATGTTGTTATGCGGTTTGACCGATAAAGATCTTCATAGAATATGTAGGAGCCAATATGAGCATCCAGGTTCCGCTATTGGTTATTGACCAGAAAACAGTTCTAGGTCATGTCTACATAGTTCTCGAACCCGTAGGGTCCGCACGCTTAACGTTACGATGACAATTTTATTATGAGTTTATAAGTTTTGATGTACCAAAGGTAGTTCGGAGTCCCGGATATGATTACGGACATGACGAGGAGTCTCGAAATGGTCGAGACATAAAGATTGATATATTGGAAGCCTATATTTGGATATCGGAATCGTTCCGGGTGAAATCGGGATTTTACCGGAGTACCGGGGGGTTACCGGAACCCCCCCGGGGGTTAATGGCCCTACATGGGCCATGAGGGAGAGGAGGAGGTCCGGCCAGGGCAGGTCGCGCGCCCCCTCCCCCCTAGTCCGAATAGGACAAGGAATGGGGGGGGTGGCGCCCCCCTTTCCTCTTTCCCCTCCCCCTTTCCTTCTCCAACAAGGCAAGAGGAGGGAGTCCTACTCCCGGTGGGAGTAGAAATCCTCCAGGCGCACCCCTAGGGGGCCGGCCGCACCTCCCCCTCCCTCGTTTATATACGGGGGCAGGGGGCACCCCATGACACACAAGTTGATCATCGTGGTCGTTCCTTAGCCGTGTGTGGTGCCCCCTCCACCATATTCCACCTCGGTCATATTGTTGCGGTGCTTAGGCGAAGCCCTCCGTCGGTAGAACATCATCATCATCACCACGCTGTCGTGTTAACGGAACTCATCCCCGACATCCTGCTGGATCGGAGTCCGGGGATCGTCATCGAGCTGAACGTGTGCTAAACTCGGAGGTGCCGTACGTTTGGTTCTTGGATCGGTTGGATCGTGAAGACGTACGACTACATCAACCGCGTTGTTATAACGCTTCCGCTTACGGTCTATGAGGGTACGTGGACAACACTCTCCCCTCCCGTTGCTATGCATCACCATGATCTTGCGTGTGCGTAGTAAGAATTTTTTAAATTACTACGTTACCCAACATACTGTTCATCCACCGTCGACCTCCTCCGGCCTCCACCTGCGACTGTTCATCCACGGGCTCCTGTTCATCCAGCCTCCACCGCGCGCTACTCCATCGGTTACTGTTCAACCAGCCCTCTCCACGGGCTCCTGTTCAACTACCCCTCCACAGGCTACTGTTCATCCAGCCCTCCACCGTCTACTGTTCATCCTACCCTCCATGGGGTGGTCCTGTTCATCCTGCCCTCCACGGGGTCCTGTTCATCCAGCCCCAACCGGCTCGAACGATCGGGGTCCTGTTCATCCACCCCCACCGGGAACAGTTCATCCAAACCCCGCAGCAACGCTCATTGTTCATCCAGAGCCAACGCCACGGGGTCTTGTTCATCCACCCCCATCGGGAACTGTTCATCCAAACCCCCCAGCAACACTCACTGTTCATCCAGAGGCAGCATCGATCAGCTTCAGTTAGCAGCAATAGCAAAGGAATCACTCAATCGGGTTCAGTTAACAGCCATCGATCGATCGCTCGGGTTCAGTAACACGTGGCCTGCAGTGCACTCGCTCGGGTTCAGTTAGAGCCCAACACCTCGCTCGGGTTAAGTTAGAGCTCAACGCCTCGCACCCACACGCGTGCGTGTACGAGAGAAACGCGCATCGCTCGGCCCAGACCACCCACCGTAACCGGGAACACCCCGATATTTTCCTCGCCCTTGCTTCTACCACGGTTTTTTCCATCATGGACGACCCAAAGAATGTCATGCAGTTGCGTCTCTGGCCCGCCCAGGACGAAAAGCCCATTTTCTGTCATGATTTTTTGTCATAGAAGTAGGACCCCACCACATCTATGAGTGTCATAAGTATGACAGAAAAGATTTTTGTTCGGCCCAAAATGTCACGGATGTGTCTTTTTTTGTAGTGGAGGGGGGGCTCGCCGGAGTTAAGGAAGAACCAGCCGCAGCGGGGAGGGGGCTCGCTGGAGAGGTACCCCACTATCTATCTTAGGGTTTAGGGTGGGGGCGGTGGTTGCCGGCGGTGGTGGAGCGGTGCCGTGGGGATCGCCAGAGAAAAAGCTCGGCATGGGGGGCCTATTGGGATGGCTGGGGC
>NC_041389.1:538639246-538646992 GCF_002162155.2 Triticum dicoccoides
CTCAGGGGGTGTGGAGGTTGAAGATGAACTGCAGGCCCATGATTTCGTATCCAACGGCTGGAAAATCGACTGACCAGAGATGAAAAATTCTGTCAACTGACGTGTAGCCTCACCTGATGCTACTACGCGACCAGCTGCCCCGGCTCTCGCACACGCTGCTGCTGCTACTGCTTTTCTGCTACTAGCTAGTGTGTTCAGTTTCAACAGTAAAATTCAGTTTCAAAAGCAAAATTCAGTTTCAACAGTTAAGTTCAGTTTTGACAGTTAAATTCAGTTTTGACAGTTAAGTTTAGAGATGAGCGGGTAATGTATTTTACAACTAGCACTTTGTGGTTGTGTATTCTTCGTCATCTATTGGAGATGCTATTAGAATTCCACTCAGTTTAACATTGTTGCTCCTGTCCTGCTTCAGCCTCGGCGTCGTACAACTCACCGGAGCTACTCCAACAACGAAACCCTCCATCACAGCGGAGCAGTACCTCGGGCTCCATCTCATGATGCCTAAGATCTTATTTCCCTCCTCCGATAGCCAAGTCAGCCGGAGCATCCTCACCGACCAACCCAATCACGCTGAGATTGACATGGCTTCGCCTAAGAGGTTGTACACTTGTTGCATCTCTTTTTTACTCTACATGTTATATATATTGTCCACTGAGCACACACAGTAACGTGAAATGCGATTAGTTTCTCCTACTATATGACAAGCAGTGAGGTACCAGGCAATTTAGCTATCCATGATGGACTCTCTTGAACGTCATCATTATTTATCTCTGCGCATTTGAGTTGTGCATTTGTCGATGGGCCTGAGAGTTGAGCTAGTAGGGCAGTGGTCTGGGTCCAAAGTAGTAGAAGTAGCACAAAAACATTTTTTGAGTGTAGGCTTTTCCTTGCTCAAGCCTGCCTACTAGAATCGCCAGTGCTTGAAAGGAAAAGTGAAGGAAAAACATAGGAATTGGAAAGTTTCCTATGGTACTACTATTCATGCATTTGGTTCAAAGGAATGGAGCAAAGAAAAACAGTAGGATTTGTTCCTTTAGTGTCTCCTTGAAAGAAAAGCCGTAGGAATTTTAATTTCCACCTGTCCTCCTTTTCAAATTCCTATTCATGAAGCACAAGACTAAGATATAGTAGCGTAATAGCATTATAACCGTACATTTTCTTGTGGTTTGACTTAATCTCACCATGCTTCTTTGCATTCTGTGATCTTCCAATTCTTGTGAGTCAAACACCCAGATTGGCAGAAATCCTGTGTTTTTAAATTCTCTGTTTTGCACGTGCATTCCTATCCTATTCCTGTCTATTTACTATCCCAATCCTCAAATTCAAACAAGTCCTTACAGAATTACTTCTATTACAGATATGTGTCAAAGAAAACCTTGTGTGGTTTGTCCTGCTCCTGCTACGCTGTGTTCCACCCCAGCTTAGCTGCTCCAACGACGGAAGGGTTCACCACAGCAGGGATCCGCTCTCCAGACTATCTTTCACCGCCTCAGATCTTCTTCCCCGCCGCGGGTAGCCACGACAACTGCATTACCATCATCAACTAAGCAGATGACCTTGAGGACTACAAGGGTCCGCAAGAGAGGTCACACTCTTCCATGTCTGCTTGCGTTATGCATCGCTTAATATGATGACATGCTACTTTATCATTGTGTTCACCTATTAGACTCTGAGTCAGTTCCAAACTAATGCTGAAACTTGAGTTTTTAAATGGTTGTGGGGTAGATATTGGGGCAGCAATCAGTACTATCTATCTACTATCTGGTTAATCTCAGGTGTCTACTATGAGTTTCATGTTGGGTGCAAACAAACATTAAAGGAGCCATTATCTGTATTTTTAACTAAAGCTATTATCTGCCTGCTATCATTGGTTTTGGGTCTATCCACAGTTTGCTACCATCACTCTGGATTTGTGCATGCACTCCTTACATAATCTCACTATGTTTTATTAGTATGCATGTCAGTTATTTTACACAATGGAACTGAACATGTAGGGAAAAAGAGACGAGCCTTGCGTGGCCATAAAATTTCATGCAGACGTCACTCCATGGTGGGCGCAAAGGCAGCCTGTCGGTGTCAAAACTGGCGGATCTCGGGTAGGGGGTCCCGATTTGTGCGTCTAGGCTGATGGTAACAGGAAGCGAGGAACATGATGTTTACCAAGGTTTGGGCCCTCTCGATGGAGGTAAAACCCTACTTCCTGCTTGATTAATATTGAAGATATGGGTAGTACAAGAGTAGATCTACCACGAGATCGTAGAGGCTAAACCCTAGAAGCTAGCCTATGATGGTATGATTGTAATTGTGATCGGTCTTCTAAGGACCGACCTCTCCGGTTTATATAGACACCGGAGAGGGCTAGTGAGGGAGTCCTGGACTAGGGGGTCTCCGGACAGCCGGACTATCATCGTCCGCCGGACTCCAAGACTATGAAGATACAAGATTGAAGACTCCGTCCCGTGTCCGGATGGGACTTTCCTTGGCGTGGAAGGCAAGCTTGGCGATGCGGATATGTAGATTTCCTACCATTGTAACCGACTCTGTGTAACCCTAGCCCTCTCCGATGTCTATATAAACTGGAGGGCTTTAGTCCGTAGGACATAACCTCCATTACAACAATCATACCGTAGGCTAGCTTCTAGGGTTTAGCCTCCTTGATCTCGTGGTAGATCCACTCTTGTACTACCCATATCATCAATATTAATCAAGCAGGATGTAGGGTTTTACCTCCATCAAGAGGGCCCGAACCTGGGTAAAACATCGTGTCCCTTGTCTCCTGTTACCATCCGCCTAGACGCACAGTTTGGGACCCCCTACCCGAGATCCGCCGGTTTTGACACCGACATTGGTGCTTTCATTGAGAGTTCCTCTGTGTCGTCACCCATAGGCTTGATGGCTCCTTCAATAACCAATAATGCCGTCCAGGGTGAGACTTTTCTCCCCGGACAGATCTTCGTATTCGGCGGCTTCGCACTGCGGGCCAATTCACTTGGCCATCTGGAGCAGATCGAAAGCTACGGCACTGGCCATCAGGTCAGGTTCGGAAGCCTAAACTTCACGGCCGACATTCGCGGGGACTTAATCTTCGACGGACTCGAGCCACAGCCGGGCGTGCCCCGCTGTCGCGATGGGCATGATTTAGCTCTGCCGCCGGACAGTGCCTTGGTGGCCGCACACGAATCCGCTCTGGCCCTTAGTCCGGAGCCGGTCGCCCAGATCGAGGACCGGTGGCTGGACACCGCTTCGGGGGCTGCAACTTCCGCGGCGATGGAGCCAAATATTGACCTTGTCCCCAATAAAGCTCGTGACTCCGAGGTGCCGGGCTCCCTACCGGACTCCGAACCTCCTGTGCCCCTGCCAATCGAATCTGATTGGGCGCCGATCATGGAGTTCACTGCCGCGGACATCTTCCAACACTCACCCTTTGGCGACATCCTAAATTCGCTAAAACATCTCTCGCTATCCGGAGAGCCCTGGCCGGACTATGGCCAGGATGGTCGGGATGCGGACGACGAAGGAATTCAAAGCCCTCCCACCACCCACTTCGTAGCCACTGTCGATGATCTAACGGACATGCTAGACTATGACTCCGAAGACATCGACGGTATGGACGACGATGCCGGAGACGATCAAGAACCAGCGCCTACAGGGCACTGGAAGACCACCCCAACCCATGATGTATATATGGTGGATACCGCAAAAGGAAGCGACGACGAGGAACAACGGGGCGCGGCAAAGGATAATCCCGCCGATAAACAACCAAAGCGGCGACGCAAGCGCCGCCCTAAGCCCCGCCTCGGCAAAGACAGCATTCCTAATGACCCAGCGTTAGAGCAGGGCAAACCAGTGGACGACGAACATGCAACCAAGCAACCGTCCGAACAGTACGAATCGGATAATCAATCCAATCCCGGCGAAACCAACAGTCCGGACGACCTCACACTGGACATACTACCGGAGCATAAGAACCTTCACGGAAGACTCATCGCCACCGCAAGAAGCCTGAAGAAGGAAAAACGGAAGCTCAAAACAGCGGAAGATATACTCAGAAGGAGGTGGAGCAAAGTGCTCAAAACCGCAGACAAATACGGCAATGGCCATCAATCAAAGAGCTACCCGAAGCGCAAGCTGCTACCAGAATTCCATGAGGAAGCCATAGAGCCCCCACAGTCAAAAATCAAAGAGGCCGCCTGGCCGGATAGACGGCCAGATGATAGGCCAAAAACTATAAGCGGCGCCGCAGACAAGCCGTCCCATGACCCTTGGAAAATAGATGGCCCAGCCAGGTCCATTTACGGGCCAAAAAAGAGGGCCCCAGGAAGCAACAGAACACGCCAAGTGTTCGGAGACAGCGGTACACCCAAATAAAGGGGCGCCGCACACCCACTATGTTTCACCAACGAGGTGCTGGATCACGAATTCCCAACAGGGTTTAAACCCATAAACATAGAGGCTTACGACGGAACAACAGACCCTAGAGTCTGGATAGAGGATTATATACTACACATACACATGGCCAAAGGAGATGACCTCCACGCCATAAAATATCTACCCCTCAAGCTCACAGGGCCAGCTCGGCATTGGCTCAAAAGCCTCCCAGAAAACACTGTTGGAAGTTGGGAAGAGCTTGAGGACGCGTTTAGAGCAAACTTTCAAGGGACTTATGTCCGCCCTCCGGATGCAGACGATCTAAGTCACATAACTCAACAACCCGGAGAGTCAGCATGCAAATTCTAGAACAGGTTCCTTACTAAAAAGAACCAAATAGTCGACTGTCCGGACGCCGAAGCCTTAGCAGCTTTTAAACACAACGTCCGAGACGAATGGCTTGCCAGACACCTCGGCCAAGAGAAGTCGAGGACAATGTTCGCGCTAACAAGCCTCATGACCTGCTTTTGCGCGGGGGAAGATAGCTGGCTAGCAAGATGCAGCACCAGCGACCCGAGTACATCCGAGATTAGAGATGGAAACAGAAAATCATGGCGCAGAAAGGATCAACGCCGGAATAAAGAAAAAAGCCCAAAGAATACGACGGTCAACGCCGGATTCAAAAGCTCGCGGCCAAAAAACAAAACACTGCCTCTTAAGGATAACAGTGATGACCTATCCAACTTAAACAAAATTTTGGATCGGATATGTCAAATCCACAGTACCCCGGAAGGCCTGCAAACCACACCCACCGAGATTGTTGGGTTTTCAAACAGTCCGGCCGACTAAACGCCAAACACAAGGGGCTCAACGCATCAAGCGAGGATGATGATAAACCCCACCTGCAGAGCACCGGAAAACAAAAGACTTTCCCACAAGAAGTCAAAACAGTAAACTCACTTCATGTGATAATACGGAAAAACAATGCGGCGCCCGCTAAGACGGGTCTCGCACGGTCCACCCCAGCGGAACCTCGAGATTGGATGTCAAAACCAATCACTTTTGACCACCTGGATTATTCCAGAAGTGTTCGGAATACAGGATGGACTGCTCTGATATTGGATCCTATAATCGACAGACTACAATTTACACAAGTCCTGATGGATGGAGGCAGCGATCTAAACCTGCTATATCCAAACACAATCCGCAAGTTGGGGATAGACCATACTAAAATTCGACATAGCCGCACTTCCTTTAAAGGAGTGATGCCAGGCCCTTACGCCAAGTGCACAGGCTCCTTATTACTAGAAGTTGTGTTCGGGTCACCGAACAACTTCCGACGCGAAAAACTAATCTTTCATGTCGCCCCGTTGTAGCGACCCGACCTCAGATGGTCAAGTCTCTGTGCTCAGGTGTCATCCCTGGATCAGTAATGCTGACACCACACAGTACTTCGAAAGATTTATAACAGAGTAGCAATCACACACTTGTTACATCGATGTCCCAAAAGAGGACTAATTGCAATAATGTGGCTTAAGGCCATCTAATAACGATAACAACGGAAGACTTGGAAGATAAGTGAGTCCATCAACTCCAACGGCATCACTGAGTATAGAACCACGACCTAAAAGCACCTTACTCGTCGTTTGAAAAGTCTGCAACATGAAAGTTGCAGCCCGAAAACGGGTCAGCACATGGAATATGCTGGCAATGTAACACATAGAGAATAATGAATGATAAGCCTATACTATATGCATATATGGCTGGTGGAAAAGCTCGATGGTTACAGTTTTTGCATAAAGCCAATTTTTCCCTACTGCAAAGGAATAAATTTATTTAACTATCATGGTGGTTGTTGAACATTGAGAATGGTTGACAGCATCCTCAATCCCAATTAAAAGTAATCATTAACAAACCCAACAATATTAAAATTATAGTAACATGTTGAGATTCACATGATATTCAAGTACTAGATACTCAAGATGTCCATAACCGGGGACATGGCTAATCATGATTAGTTTGTACACTCTGCAGAGGTTTGCGCACTTTTCCCCACAAGACTCGATCGCCTCCGTTTGGTTTCTCGTACTTCATGGTGTTTGAGAAACGGATGACCGAGACATAGTCTTTCAGAAGCGCTAGCACCTTACGATGGGTAGACCCGTACACCTACATCCCCTACATCTGCTAGTCTACCACTATAAGAGCTCGCACGACTTAGTCAACTATGCCAGAGCCCATAATGGCTTGTGGCTGCACACGGAAGTTACTAGCATGAATTATCATATGATCCCTTTGAGCCTGGGTGGCGGTCCAAAAGAAAAACAGGCAAGTCCTGGAAACCCCAGGTACCTCAATCCACCCAGATGTGTATTTAAGTTGCCACCTTAGATAAACCATTAATTTACAAACTCACATCTGTCATGGATATCACTCACCCAAATCCATGTCTACTAGCATAGCATGGCATAATAAGCAAACGCAGAAGTAACTCCCAAAGGTTTCATAAGTAAGACAGGTAATAGGTACTACCTCATCTACTTCCCATCCCACAATTTAATTAGATCCTAATCATGCAATGTTTGAGGATTGATCTAATGCAATAAAACTGGGTAGTAGAAAAAAGGTATGATCAAGTGTTACTTGCCTTGCTGATGTTCCGCGAAACCTAGAGATTCGAAGTAACAAGCGGCGCACTCCGGGTGATCTATCGCAGACAAACAACAAGCATACAATAAGTACTCATCTAATGCACAGGTAAATCTCGAATAAAAGATCTAACCAGAAAGTTCAACTTAAGAACCCTGGTTGCAAAAGAAAATGAACCGAACAAAACAACGGAAAACAAATGGCGGAAGAAAAACACTCGGTTCTAGCAAGTTGAAAGTAGGTCAAATTTTATAGTAGCAAAACTTTGTTTAAGTTGATTAGTCGGAATGGCGGATTCGAAACGAAACTCCAGGCGCTTGAATCACCTGATTTCGATAAACGAGCGAGAAGATAAACTAGAACGAAGATCGAACCTGAAATCGCGATCACAAAATCGCGAAATAAATCCGATTAAAAGAAAACGACAAACGGTTAAACGAACGGACGTTCGTTAACCTGGAATAACCGGTGATCACGTTCGTTAAGACGAATGGTCCGGCGAACGCTCGCTAAACAACAAAACCGGAAATAAAACCGATCTAGGGTTTTGATAAAAAAAACCGAAACAACGGAAAAAGAAAAAAAAAATCGGAACGGTTTATTAGAAAACCGAACCGGGCGAGGGGTGGCGCGGCGCGGCGGCTACCTCAACGAGGGCCTCCGGCGGGGTGGCGGCTTGGCGCGGGCGACGACGACGCGGTGGCGGCGGCGGCGCCGGCGGCTGGCGGC
>NC_041389.1:538647281-538665294 GCF_002162155.2 Triticum dicoccoides
GGGGCAAGCAAGGGGAGGAGGAGGAGGATTCCTCCTCGGATTCGGCCGGCGGCGGCGGCGCGGCTGCGCGCGGGCGCGCACGCGTGGGAGGGGGCGCGGCTGGGCCCTTGGCCCAGTCGGGCGCTGCGTTTTTTTTTAAATAACGCGCGCAGGAAAACGAAGAAAATAAAATCTAAACGAACTCCAAAAATTACAAAGTAAATTTTCCCCGACTCCTAAAAATGAGTCGAACAAAATGAACTTTTACTCGGGGCCTAAATGCAATTTTTTGAAAACATGCAGTTTCCCTAAGGCAAATAAATTCCGAAAAAAATCCAAAATTTGATTTATTTATTAAATCTTCATTTTTCCTAAATTTTGGGAAAGTCATATTATTCCATCTCATATTTTTGATATTGGAAAATTATTTGAAGATGAAATAAATAAAATCAAATGATCCTCTTTTCATAATTCGAGAGAACTCAAATATGAAAATTTGGAAATCACCAACTCTCTCCGAGGGTCCTTGAGTTGCGTGAAATTTCTAGGATCGACAAATGCAAGAAAATATGTAATGCATGTTGATCTAATGTATAACATTCCAAATTGAAAATTTGGGATGTTACAAACCTACCCCCCTTAAGGTGAATCTCGCCCTCGAGATTCGGGTTGGCTAGAAAATAGGTGAGGGTGGTCCTTGAGCAAATCTTCTTCTCTCTCCCAGGTGGCTTCATGCTCCGTGTGGTGGTTCCACTGAACATTGCAAAACTTGGTAACCTTTCTGCGAGTAACCCTGCTAGCGTGTTCGAGAATCTTGATAGGTTTTTCCTCATATGTTAAATCATCCTTCAACTGAATTGCTTCCAGTGGCACTGTATCTCTTAGCGGTACCTCTGCCATCTCGGCGTGACATTTCTTCAGCTGAGAAACATGGAATACGTCATGAACTCCTGACAGTCCCTCAGGTAATTCCAACTTATAAGAGACTTCTCCCATGCGTTGCAAGATCCTATACGGTCCAACGAAATGTGGTGCTAATTTTCCTTTAACTCCAAAGCGCTTAACTCCTCGAAGTGGGGATACTCTAAGATAAACTCTGTCTCCAACTTCATATTCTATCTCCTTGCGCTTTGAATCCGCATAGCTCTTCTGTCTGGACTGGGCTACCTTGAGCCTATCGCGAATCAACTTAACTTTCTGTTCAGACTCCTTAATGAAATCTGGTCCAAACAACTGACGGTCTCCAACTTCGTCCCATGACAACGGTGTCCTGCACCTCCTTCCGTATAAAGCTTCG
This sequence comes from Triticum dicoccoides, assembly GCF_002162155.2. NCBI lineage: Eukaryota > Viridiplantae > Streptophyta > Magnoliopsida > Poales > Poaceae > Triticum > Triticum dicoccoides. The sequence continues at coordinate 538,648,558 of NC_041389.1, forward strand.
AAAGGTGCCATCTTCAAGCTGGTTTGGTAACTGTTGTTATAGGAAAACTCTGCATACGGCAAGTTATCGTCCCAACTAAATCCATAATCTAGTGCACAAGCTCTCAGCATATCCTCCAAAATCTGATTGACTCCCTCAGTCTGTCCATCTGTCTGTGGGTGAAAAGCTGTACTGAATTCCAGCCTGGTTCCCAATGTTTCTTGCAACTGATTCCAAAACTTTGAGGTAAACTGGGTTCCTCTATCGGATACGATACTCCTCGGAACTCCATGCAAACACACAATTCTGGTCATGTATATCTTTGCCAACTTAGCACTGCTATAGGTAGTCTTGACTGGAATGAAATGAGCTACCTTCGTCAAGCGGTCGACTATAACCCAAATCGAGTCATAGCCTGAACGAGTCTTTGGCAAACTCGTGATGAAATCCATGCCTAGTTTATCCCACTTCCATTCGGGTATCGGCAATGGTTGCAACAATCCTGCTGGCTTCTGATGTTCTGCCTTCACTCTCTGACATACATCACAAACTGCTACATACTCTGCAATATCCTTCTTCATTCCGGTCCACCAGAACGTTTCCTTCAAATCCAAATAAATCTTGGTATTTCTTGGGTGAATCGAATAGGGTGAATCATGTGCCTCTTGCAGAATCAACTTCCTGATCTCCGGGTCATTTGGCACATAAACACGGTCCTCAAACCATAGGGTATCGTGTTCATCCTCACGAAATCCCTTTGCTTTTCCTTCGCTCATTTTCTTCTTTATATCCGCGATCTCTTTGTCATTTTTCTGAGCTTCTCTGATTTTATCCATCAAGGTAGACTCAATCTCCAATGCTGCTACATAGCCTCTCGGAACTATTTCCAAACATAGCTCACGAAGTTCTTCTGCTAACTCCTTTGGTATCTCTCCCATCATCAGCGTATTGACATGGCTCTTGCGGCTCAATGCGTCAGCTACTACATTAGCCTTTCCGAGATGATAATGCAATCTCATATCATTTTCCTTGATGAGTTCCAACCATCTCCTTTGTCTAAGGTTTAACTCCTTCTGCGTGAAAATGTACTTCAAACTCTTGTGATCCGTGTACACCTCACAATGATTTCCAATGAGGAAATGTCTCCATGTCTTCAAGGCATGCACTACGGCTGCTAACTCCAAATCATGTGTGGCATAGTTTAATTCGTGAGGTTTCACTTGTCGTGAAGCATACGAGACAACTCTTCCTTCCTGCATAAGCACCGCTCCAAGTCCTCGACGTGAAGCGTCACAATACACCTCATAATCCTTGGTCTTATCTGGCAAAATTAACATTGGTGAGGTAACCAATCTTTTCTTCAACTCCTGAAAATTTGCCTCACAATCCTCAGTCCATATGAACTTGGTATCCTTTTTCAGCAACTCCGTCATAGGCTTTGCAATCCTTGAGAAATTCTCAATGAATCTTCAGTAGTATCCTGCGAGTCCAAGAAAACTCCGGATCTCTCCAACTGTCGTTGGTGCTTCCCATTTGGTTACCGTCTCAACCTTTGTGGGGTCAACTGCTATCCCTTCTCCGGATATAACATGTCCAAGAAATCCAACTTCCTTTAGCCAAAACTCACATTTGCCGAACTTGGCATATAACTGATGTTCCCTTAGTTTCTCCAAAACCAATCGCAAATGTTCCTTATGTTCCTCTTCATTCTTCGAGTAAACCAAAATATCATCAATGAACACCACGACGAACTTATCCAAAAACTCCTTAAACACTTTGTTCATTAGGTTCATAAAATAGGCAGGTGCGTTAGTCAGTCCTAAATGACATAACGGTATACTCATACAGTCCATATCTTGTGGTGAACGCTGTCTTAGGTATGTCCTGCTCTCGAATCTTCAACTGATGGTACCCTAATCGCAAATCGATCTTGGAAAACACTTTAGCTCCTTGCAAACAATCAAACAGATCATTTATCATTGGTAGTGGGTACTTGTTCTTGATTGTTACTTCATTCAATCCACGATAATCAACAACCATCCTTAACGATCCATCCTTCTTCTCCACTAAAAGTACGGGTGATCCCCAAGGCGAAGAACTTGGGCGTATATAACCTTTATCCAATAGCTCCTTAATCTGCTTCTTGATTTCTGCCAAATCCTGTGCGGGCATCCTGTATGGTCGCTTCGATATTGGGCCTGTACCTGGCAAAAGCTCAACCAAAAACTCAATGTCTCTATCCGGTGGCATTCCTGGCAATTCCTCAGGAAATACATCAGGGTAATCCTTCACCACTGGTACCTCTTCCTGCACAACTCCTGATAAGGAATTTACTTGATTCCTATTTGGTCCATGTCGTGATACATACTTAATCCTTCTTCCTTCTGGCGTCGTGAGCAAAATCGTCTTACTTGCACAATCGATGTTTCCTCCATACATCGACAGCCAATCCATACCTAGAATCACATCCAATCCTTGGGATTCCAGTATGATCAAATCCGTCGGGAATACATGCCTTCCTATACTCAATGGCACTTGAAAACATCCTTGTCTGGCCATGTACTCTGCTCCTGGTGAGCTTACTAGCATAGGGGTTATAAGAATCTTAGTGGGCAGGCTATACTTTTCTACAAATCCCCTTGATATGTATGAATGCGATGCACCAGTATCGAAAAAACAAGTGTAGTAAATGACTTAACCAAAAACTTACCGATTACTGCATCGGGCTGAGCTTCAACCTCCTCCACATCAATGTGGTTCACCTGTCCCCTGTTGAAAGGGTTTGGCTTCTTTCCAGAGCTTCCATTTCCACCTTGGCCTTCGGGACATTCATTTGCATAATGTCCAGTCTTGGAACACTTGTAACAGGTGACATGTCTTAGGTCTTTCTTGGCTGGGGTTGATGGGGTGGTCCGGTTTTTGGCCGTTGCTTCCTCCATTCCCATTACCATTCTTGTGGCCATTATGGTTGTGCGAACTACCTCCTCCATGGGTATGCTGAAACTGAACTCCCTGTTTAGGGGTATAACGGGGTTTCTGCTGGGCTCCAGAGTTATACTTCCCCTGCACATACTTCCTCTTGCGATTCTCAATCTGCTGCTGCTTCCCTTCAATCATGATGGCGCGGTCTACCAACTCCTGGTAGTTATTGAATCTTGCTACCATCAACTGCATGCTTAACTCATCATTCAGTCCTTCCAGAAACTTCTCCTGCTTAGCTGCGTCTATAGCAACGTCATCTGGGGCATAACGTGCTAACTTACTAAAATCATCCACATACTGGCCAACAGTCCTTCCTCCTTGGCGTAAGTTGCGAAACTCACGCTTCTTCATGGCCATAGCTCCTGCTGAAACATGGGCAGTGCGGAAAGCTTGCTGAAACTGATCCCATGTGACAGTGTCTACAGGGTAAGTGGCTGTGAAATTCTCCCACCATGCTGCTGCGGGTCCGTCAAGCTGATGTGTAGCAAACTTCACCTTCTCACCATCTGTACATCCTGCAGTGGTCTACTCCCTTCCTATCTTGCGGAGCCAATCATCTGCTACAATCGGCTCGGTGCTACTGGAATACACCGGCGGATTCAGCCTAAGGAAACGAGTCAAGTGATCCGCAGGTGGTGGTGGTGGTGGGTTGTTGTTGTTGTTGCCTTGGTTCTGTACCAATGTTTGAATCAAAGTATTCTGCTACTGAATCAACTGAGTGATCTCTGGCGGGAAAACAAACTCGGGGTCGCGTCTCGGAGTCATCTGAAGGGTTTAGAAAAGACGAGAAATTAAGAATAGAGTGAGGTCTAAAGAGAAAACACTACCCAAATGCACATGAGACAAATGCACACAAAATCACTTCATTCAATTCAAACAAAGGGCATACAACGGTCTAACTATCGCAAAGTGCTTGAACTATAATGTTTACATGGAGGGAATACTACTAATATATGGGGGTCATCTATTAATTTGAACCGGTGGAAGACTCCATGATGTCTGCTCCAGCTTCGTCTTCAAAGTCGGGTTCACTTGGATCCGAATCGGTGTCGTCGATGATGATGTAGTTGCTCGGACAGTCGACGTACTTGTCTTCATTCTTGAGCGCTAATTTCTTCTTGAGTTCTTCAATCTCATGCTTAAGATCGCTATTGTGCCTTACTACAGCTACGATCTCGTCCATGTAGTCCTTGCGTGTAGACTTCAGCTCTCCTTCAAGTTCGATGATCCTTCCCTTCGCATTCTGCAAATCTATCATATCATTGCACATCTGGTTCTCCTGGCGTCGAATGTGCTGGTTTAGCTCTTGGATGAAAGCTGCAATGGATCTATCCTTCTTGGTGCTGACTATCTCCCATTGTTCATCTTGGCGTCCGCAAATCTGGTAGATTGTGTCCTTGAGGTCTTCTTGATAAACTTCTCCAATGCGTCCCATGGTGATATGAGCTGCCATGCTCTTTCCCAGACTCCAGGTTGGTGCACTGAAAACACTATCTATGGGCTTGGTGATTGGCGCGAATGTCCTTCCCGGAACGTGAGCTTGAATCTTCTAGCGCTCCTCTTCAGGCAGAGTGGCGTTGAAAGTCCCGGTGAAGCTTGGTAGTCCAATGTTCAGGTACTTGGTGACTTCCTTCAAGTGGAATCCAAAAGGTGTGCCTTCATCGGGTTGAGCGTACTTGATCTTTGCATCCGTCATCCTAAAAGAGTAGAAAAGATGAGGAGTTAGAAAATGAGAAGAGAATAGTGATCTATGGCTTTAACTTAGTGGTCGTGTCCTACAGTCAGCGTGGGCTCTGATACCATCTCTGTAGCGACCCGACCTCAGATGGTCAAGTCTCTGTGCTCAGGTGTCATCCCTGGATCAGTAATGCTGACACCACACAGTACTTCGAAGGATTTATAACAGAGTAGCAATCACACACTTATTACATCGATGTCCCAAAAGAGGACTTATTACAATAATGTGGCTTAAGGCCATCTAAGAACGATAACAGCGGAAGACTTGGAAGATAAGTGAGTCCATCAACTCCAACGGCATCACTGAGTATAGAACCACGACCTAAAAGCACCTTACTCGTTGTCTGAAAAGTCTGCAACATGAAAGTTGCAACCCGAAAACGGGTCAGCACATGGAATATGATGGCAATGTAACACGTAGAGAATAATGAATGATAAGCCTATACTATATGCATATATGGCTGGTGGAAAAGCTCCATGGTTACAGTTTTTGCATAAAGCCAATTTTTCCCTACTGCAAAGGAATAAATTTATTTAACTATCATGGTGGTTGTTAAACATTGAGAATGGTTGACAGCATCCTCAATCCCAACTAAAAGTAATCATTAACAAACCCAACAATATTAAAATTAGAGTAACATGTTGAGATTCACATGATATTCAAGTACTAGATACTCAAGATGTCCATAACCGGGGACACGGCTAATCATGATTAGTTTGTACACTCTGCAGAGGTTTGTGCACTTTTCCCCACAAGACTCGATCGCCTCCGTTTGGTTTCTCGCACTTCATGGTGTTTGAGAAACGGATGACCGAGACATAGTCTTTCAGAAGCGCTAGCACATTACGATGGGTAGACCCATACACCTACATCCCCTACATCTGCTAGTCTACCACTATAAGAGTTCGCACGACTTAGTCAACTATGCTAGAGCCCATAATGGCTTGTGGCTGCACACGGAAGTTACTAGCATGAATTATCTTATGATCCCTTTGAGCCTGGGTGGCGGTCCAAAAGAAAAACAGGCAAGTCCTGGAAACTCCAGGTGCCTCAATCCACCCAGATGTGTATTTAAGTTGCCACCTTAGATAAACCATTAATTTACAAACTCACATCTGTCATGGATATCACTCACCCAAATCCATGTCTACCAGCATAGCATGGCATAATAAGCAAACGCAGAAGTAACTCCCAAAGGTTTCATAAGTAAGACAGGTAATAGGTACTACCTCATCTACTTCCCATCCCACAATTTAATTAGATCCTAATCATGCAATGTTTGAGGATTGATCTAATGCAATAAAACTGGGTAGTAGAAAAAAGGTATGATCAAGTGTTACTTGCCCTGCTGATGTTCCGTGAAACCTAGAGATTCGAAGTAACAAGCGGCGCACTCCGGGTGATCTATCGCAGACAAACAACAAGCATACAATAAGTACTCATCTAATGCATAGGTAAATCTCGAATAAAAGATCTAACCAGAAAGTTCAACTTAAGAACCCTGGTTGCAAAAGAAAACGAACCGAACAAAACAACGGAAAACAAATGGCAGAAGAAAACAACTCGGTTCTAGCAAGTTGAAACTAGGTCAAATTTTATAGTAGCAAAACTTTGTTTAAGTTGATTAGTCGGAACGGCGGTTTCGAAACGAAACTCCAGGCGCTTGAATCACCTGATTCCGATAAACGAGCGAGAAGATAAACTAGAACGAAGATCGAACCTGAAATCGCGATCAGAAAATCGCGAAATAAATCCGATTAAAAGAAAACGACGAACGGTTAAACGAACGGACGTTCGTTAACCTGGAATAACCGGTGATCACGTTCGCTAAGACGAACGGTCCGGCGAACGCTCGCTAAACAACAAAACCGGAAATAAAACCGATCTAGGGTTTTGAAAAAAAACGAAACAACGGAAAAAGAAAAAAAAATAAACCGGAATGGTTTATTAGAAAACCGAACCGGGCGAGGGGTGGCGCGGCGCGGCGGCTACCTCGACGAGGGGCTCCGGCGGGGCACCGGCTTGGCCCGGGCGACGGCGACGTGGATTCCTCCTCGGATTCGGCCGGCGGCGGCGACGCGGCTGCGCGCGGGCGCGCACGCGCGGGAGGGGGCGCGGCTGGTCCGACTCGGCTGGGCCCTTGGCCCAGTCGGGCGCTCCGTTTTTTTAATAATGTGCGCAGTTAAACGAAGAAAATAAAATCTAAACGAACTCCAAAAATTACAAAGTAAATTTTCCCCGACTCCTAAAAATGAGTCGAACAAAATGAACTTTTACTCGGGGCCTAAATGCAATTTTTTGAAAACACGCATTTTTCCCTAAGGCAAATAAATTCCGAAAAAAATCCAAAATTTGATTTATTTATTAAATCTTCATTTTTCCTAAATTTTGGGAAAGTCATATTATTCCATCTCATATTTTTGATATTGGAAAATTATTTGATGATGAAATAAATAAAATCAAATGATCCTCTTTTCATAATTCGAGAGAACTCAAATATAAAAATTTCGAAATCTCCAACTCTCTCCGAGGGTCCTTGAGTTGCGTGAAATTTCTAGGATCGACAAATGCAAGAAAATATGTAATGTATGTTGATCTAATGTATAACATTCCAAATTGAAAATTTGGGATGTTACACCCGTTCAAAAGTAGCTATCAAGCACTATTGGGACATGACGCTTTTGTCCGCTTCAACGCCATACCACATTACGCGTCTCTTACACTTAAAATGCCCGGTCCACGTGGCATCATTTCATTGCGAGGGTCATTTAAAGACCCTGGACACGGCTAGACGAGTCCGGCATAAATAAGCTAGGGGCTCCCTAGCCGCCCACCCCTTCACAAGGGGCTGTGCGTATAAGCAACAACGAGCTCATATAGACTCCGCTTTACTTATTAATATTTTTCATATACCTTTTTTTTCTCTCGCACGATTTCCTTTCAAACTAAGTTCCTCTCTTTTTACAGATGAACAACATGCACACCCGTCCAGGATAATGACACAACGGAGACACAGGCGCAGACGTGCAGTAGGGACCCGTCGCAAGGATTCTTTTCAGATTAAGACCCTGCGTAAACCTTTTTTACTGTCTCTTGTTGCTATAATCCCCTGGTTTCTCATTATAACCAGAGTGGAGCCTGACGTTTTGGCATCGGCCGCGTCAGAGGACCTTGCCCGTACCTGGACACTAGGGGCTTAGGGCATTGTTCTGCCCATTATTATAAAGACCGAACACCTTAGGGAGTGTTCGGCGTCTCGAGTTAGGCCTTATATGCATCAGCTCCGAATCATGTCTTTGGTCGAATGTTGGTTTTGCCCGGCTCCTGTGTTTTGCTGCCTTACGTTCCGTATCATCGGCTAACGCGGCACCAGGAGAACTACTGCGATTGTGCCCCAGTTTGGCTGGGCCAGCACCTCAGTAGAGAAAGCCAAAAACTGACTGTCATGATCCAGCGAGAGACTGGTCAACCACTCGATCGACCATCGGAATGTTTAGAATTCCTCTGCTTTGACGAAGGACCGTTTCCCGGTCAGGCACACACGCGCCCCGAATTCGGAGAGCGCGGTGCCCCCAGGGGCTATATCGTAGCCCCACCCTCGAACTCCAATGGCTAAGTGAAAGTGATAAAGCATCGTAGTCCGGTTGCCTCGTTTGCTACGCTACCACCTCCTCAACAGGACCGAGACGTCGGATTAAGTGTGAAAATGTGCTATTTTTGCGAACACCCCCGCACCTTGTGCGTGGGGGCTGAAGCCGAAGACTGCCATCTTTCAGGTTATACAAACGTATACATACTAGTACATGGCACGTGCCATGCACGTGTAGATTTAAGGATCATTGTGAAGTGTTGTACAATGGGCTTCCCTTTTCAAGTAAAGTAGATACACACGCATGCATAAATGATTAGTTTTTTTTTGTGAACATACATATAATGATTAGTTTGTCCGATGAGTAGAAGTCTACGCAAAAAGCATTGATGGAAATAAAAAACTGGGTCATAATATTTGTAAAATGAATTTATAAGAGAAAGTAGCAAAGCAACTTTTTGCCTCTCGGCCAGGCACCCTGATGAGCAAAAATGCTTTTTCAAATATGCCTGGGAATTAATGCAAAAAAATCATCTCAAAAATCATGCATGCAAATTGGGGTGTTCTTTATCATCGCAAAAGTTTCAAAAAACTATACTGAGATTTGCATGTACAAAAATGATAAGCAGGAGGGATCAAAAAAGCTTATTCAAATTCATACAAACATGAGCAGTCTTTTTATTTTTGCACATGTTGCATACTTTATAATTATTTTATTAAAATATCATTTCAACAAACATGTCGATCACCACATGTGTGAATTGTTTTGATGATTTCTGGACAAACTAAAAAAACGAGATTTTTTTGGTACAAACAGTACCGGTCCTCGAGAACCAAAGTGAATTTTAGAGAGTAATGTAGCTATTTAGTTAGAACACATATTAAGCTATTTTACTTGCCATTTATAATCGGATAAATGCACCCTTCCGAAGCTGCACGCTGCATGTGTTTTTTCCTTCCCCCTCACCACGTTGCCTGGTAGTGTTAGCTTGCAAGTAGTACTCCACTATAGGGCAGCATTTTTTTTCCTCAAGAGAGGCAGCCAGAGATTTCTAGAGAGCAATGGGCCAGTGGACAGTAGAATAATCAGGAGTCTGCATGTGTAATCTCACACGGTGGCAGTCTGGCAGCATCCGTCCATCGCGAATCCCTACATGGTGGGCCGTTAGATTAGCCTATCCTATGGTTTGAATATGGCCACGTAGTCCTCTGTATAAAGTAATTGAATGTGAGCCATTGGATTACAAAGATCCAACGGTCCATATATCCTGACATTTGTATACTATATAGGAATATAGAAACGGCCGCATAGGAGATATTTCAATACTTGGAATGCACAAGTATAAAAAGCGATTACATCATAACCATTGTTTCACAAAATAAAACGTTCATTTGAACATGACATTTTTCGAGCACCGCGACTCTATTACACGAGCACCACACATAACTTCCCCAAAATAGTGCTCGGCAGGTAACTGGCTTTCGTCCGAACCCTGGGTTGCAACAGCGGTGGCATCCATCTCTGTCCAATGTGTCTTCACACGGGCAAGGGCCATCCGCGCACCCTCTATGCAGGCCGACCGCTTCATCTCCTTGATATGCGGCACCGCCCCAAGGAATTCCTGCAATAAGCCAAAATAGCTCATCGGCTTGGGCCTCTCCAGCCAGACATGGGTCACGATATCCGTCATGGCAAGTCCGGACAACCTATTCAGCTCAGCCCATTCGGCCAACCGATCGGTCAGCGGAAGTGAACGATCCGGACTATGGAATTGAGACCAAAATAGCTCTTCCATCTTGTGATCCTTCTGACTTCGGAAGTGCACAACGGCATCCGCCGCACTCGCCGCTAAGTCCATATATGGATCCTCCGGACCCCACAGCTGGCCAAGCTGGGCATACTTTGGATCCGTAAACCTGCGGCGTAGCAGAAAAGGCTTGCCAGCCACAATGTCTCCATCCTGACGCAGCTCCTCCTTCATAGCCCGCATTGCAGAACGGGCATCCTTGGCTTCGGTGGTGGCCTTCTCCAGGTCTTCTCGCTCCGATAGGCGCTCCTTTTCAAGAGCCTCATTGCGGTTGGTAGCATCCTTCAATTTAACGGCCAATTCGGCCATCTCTTCCCTGCTTCGGCAGTGTGCAGCCCTTTTGGCTTCTAACTCCTCGCCGCCCTCGAGGCAGCTGCATCACTCCTTCTGGCTTGCTCCTTGGCTTGAGCAAGTTCTGCCCGAAGGCTCTCCACAGCAGCAGCACCATCTGCGTCAAGCATAAATATTGTAAGAGGTGGGATTTAGCTCCCTTAATAGGTGACTGCGGAGAATCAATTTACCATGCGACTCGTCAAGTCGCTTGTTGACTAGCGCGATGTCTGCATCCGCTACATCGAGTTGCCGCATTAATTCGGCAACTCCATCAGTCCGGCTAGCCCCCGGACTATCCACCACCTGCATAGGAAAGGCAACACTCAATACCTGCGATTTTGATCCTCGGCACGCTGTCGCTTTCGACAACCTACCGAGTCTCAGGGGCTACTATCTATACAGGGCACACTTTTATGTGCAAAACTGTCAAAAAGGCGTGTCGTTTTTACGTACCTCAAACCCCGCCAGCAAACTCCTGACGGCATTATGCAATCCGCTTTCGGCGGACGAAATCCTTCCAATCACCACACTCATCAATGCATGGTGATCTTCTGAAACGGACGCCCTCTCAAGCAGATCGTTTAGCTCCCCCGGCCGAATACTAGTCGGCGCCGAACTCTTCGGCTCTGCCGGGCTCGGGGATACCCTCCGTGACGACACTTCAGGCTCGTCCGCCCTATCCGACGGCGTAGCAGACGGAGGCGTCTCGCTCTCCATCATCTCCGGACGAAGATCCCCCGAAGACGAGCTCATCTGAGAAGGTCGCAGATCCGAACTACAAGGTAAAAATTTTGGTTATCCTCAGAAGCACAAATAGGGATGTTTTCTTATTAATGGACTCCCCTTTTCCTACTTACGGCTCGCTGGAGGGCTGATTCTTTAGAGAAGATTGTACGGCCGGGGTCTCCCCGGACGCAGGACCCTCTGGTGAAGATTTCTTCCCCCGCTTAGAGGCTTTGGCCTCCGGGTCTTCGGAGGCGGTCCTCTTCTCCCCCTGGAGGGAGGGATTCTCGATCCCCCCTTCTTCAAGTGCCCCCTTGGGCGAGGCGGTAGCTCCTCTATTTTCCCCTTCGCCTCCTTCTGAAGGTGCAACATCCAACATTCTGACCAGCACGGGCTCCGGTGCGGTCTCTGGGAGGGGAGCCAGACACCTTATCAGCTTTGCTTGCGCTATCCACTCCTGATGAAGAATAATGGGTTAAAAGGCTAATTATAGAAAAGCAAACAAACGGTACGTCTGAACACTGAGCTACTTACTTGAGTATCTGGGCGATTGCAGCTTAGGCCGGCATCCTCGGTCAATTCCGGACACACCACCTGTGATCCGAAGAACAACTTGTACATCTCCACGGGTGTCGTACCCATGAAGTGTTGGAGAATCCTTGGTCCCTCCGGATTGAACTCCCATAGCTGGAGAGGACGGCGTTTGCAGGGCAGGAGACGCCTAATGAGCATAACCTGCATCACCACGACCAGATCGATCTCCCTCGCCTGGAGGTCTCGAATCCGGCCCTGCAATAGGGGCACGTCTTTTGATGGCCCTCAATTGAGCCCTTGGTTGACCCACGACATTAACCGTCATGGAGGTCCCGAGCGGAATGGAGGCGGCGGCTTCTGCCTGCTACCCTTCGGAGCGGTGATATAGAACCACTCCCGCTGCCACAAGCCTAGCTCCTCTTGGAAGGAGCCCTCGGGCGACGGGGCATCGGCCCACCTGCTTATGGCCACCCCGCCGCACTCTGCTTGACGCCCCCCAATCATCTTCAGCTCCACATTGAAGGTCTTCAGCCACAGGCCGAAGTGGGGGGTGACGCGGAGGAAGGCTTCGCAGACGATAATAAATGCGGAAATATGTAGGATGGACTCCGGAGCCAAGTCATGAAAATCCAGCCCGTAGTAGAACATGAGCCCTCTCACGAAAGGTTCCGTCGAGAAGCCTAAACCCCGACGGAGGTGGGATACGAAGACGACATACTCACCGGGCTCGGGAGTGGGTATGGCCTGCCCTTGGGCGGGCAACCTGTGCGAAATCTCCTAGGACAGGTACTTGGCCTCTCGCAGCTTTAGCACGTCCTCCTCCGTGCATCCACCGGCCCTGAAGGTCGGAGCCGGACATTGTTGAAGGTCCGAAGCACTCGAATCTGGGGCTCTCGGTGTTGGAACTTGGAGCAAGGAGAGGATTCGATGGAAGATTGAAGAAAAGAAACGAGCCTTGGTCCTGTTATAAAGACGGGGAATACCAAGAGCCGTCTCCGTGACCATTCGGGATTCGCCTTCGATAGAGGAGGCGTGGCGACGGGCGCGGTTGGGTTACCCACGTCCGTATTGATGAGAATCCCGGAATAAGGGGAACACGATCTCTGCTTCGATAAGACGTGCCAAGGAAACCGCTTTGCTAAACGCGCTGAGGTGGTATAATAAAAAACGATTCAAGTAAAGGCTTGGTAGTGGTGTGACGTCATGCCGCAAAATACGTCAGTAGATCGAACTTGTGTACATTTTATTCTCTCTACGGTGGAATGTGGAATTTATTTTGCAAAGCCGGACACTATCCTGCTGTTCACAATCTTCTTCGGATTATTCGGAGGAGGAACCCACCTTGCAATGCCGAACATTATGCGCGCCGGACTCATCGTCATTGAAGCCAGGTTCAGGGGCTACTGAGGGAGTCCTGGACTAGGGGGTGTCCGGACAGCCGGACTATCATCGTCCGCCGGACTCCAAGACTACGAAGATACAAGATTGAAGACTCCGTCCCGTATCCGGATGGGACTTTCCTTGGCGTGGAAGGCAAGCTTGGCGATGCGGATATGTAGATGTCCTACCATTGTAACCGACTCTGTGTAACCCTAGCCCTCTCCGGTGTCTATATAAACCTGAGGGCTTTAGTCCATAGGACATAACCTCCATTACAACAATCATACCGTAGGTAGCTTCTAGGGTTTAGCCTCCTTGATCTCGTGGTAGATCCACTCTTGTACTACCCATATCATCAATATTAATCAAGCAGGACGTAGGGTTTTACCTTCGTGTGCCATCAGGTAAACCTCAAGCAGTCACCCTAAGGACTCTTGATATTCACCCCTTTATAAACGGGCCGAGGCCTATGCCTCTTTTCCACCGCCCTCGCGCCTTCCCGCACCTCGATTTCTAACACCCGAGACCTAAGCTCCAACACCCCAAACCCTCCAATATGTCCGGATCCAACCCTCAAGGCCGGTGGGTGGCCTCCTCGATTTAAAAGGAGGACATTGCGAAGCTTAGGGAGGTCAGATATCTGACCGCCGACATCCAACACAGGCTTCCTGCTCCAGGGCAGGTCATCCCTACACCGGAGCCCAATGAGTGCGTCGTGTTTGTTCCTCACTTCCTCCGTGGCTTGGGCCTCACCCTCGATCCTTTTGTGAGGGGGATCATGTTCTATTATGGGTTGGATTTTCATGATCTAGCTCCGGACGCCATCCTCCATATCTCGTCGCTCATTATAGTGTGCGAGGCCTTCCTCCATGTCACCCTACACTTCGGCTTATGGCTCAAGACCTTCAATGTGAAGCCGAAGATGATCGAGGGGCGACACGCGGAGTGCGGAGGTGCCGTAATAAGCTGGAACGCCGATGCCCCATGGCCAGAGGGTTCTTTTCCAGAAGTATCCGATGTATGGCAACGAAGGTGGTTTTATGTCACGGCTCCCAGAGGCACAAAGTGGGTGGCCGCCCCCGAGTTCCGCTCGGGCCCTCCATCACAACTAGCGTCTTGGACCGACATAGGACAGAATTGGGGGCCCACTGGCGATGTACCAGTACTGCAGAGCCGCATCCGAGAGCTTCTTGAGAGGGACATTAACCTTTTCAGCATAATGCAAGTGATGTTAATCCATCGGATGTTGCCGTGCCAACGCCGGCCTCTCCAGATGTGGGAGTTCAATCCAGAGGGTCCACGGACTGTTAAGCACTTCTTCGGCTTGAAGCTCAAAGGGATGTGCAAATTATTCTTCGGATCGAAAGTAGAGTGTCCGGACACCATCGAGGATGCGGGCCTAAGCTGCAATCGCCTAGATACCCAAGTAAGTAACCTTGATACCGGACACCTTGTTTTGTATTTGTCGTAATTGTTTATTTTGAAAATCATCCGTGGGCAGGAATGGCTCAGCAAGGCGGAGAGAATCAGTTGTCCGACGCCACTTCCCGAAGGCTCGCCTGGTTCCACCATGGCCATGATGCTTGACCGGGTACTCAGCAGAATGCCCTCAGGGAAAGACAAGGGGAAGAACGAAGAAACCAAACTTCACACGCTACGCATCCGAACCGGGGGAATTGTTACCTCCCCTAAGGAGGATAGTCGGGAAGGGGAGGCTAAGGCCTCCTCCCCACGTGGGAAGAAGAGGGCTGCCTCCGAAGACTTGGAGACGGAGATGCCCTCAGGGAAAAAGTTATCCCTAGGGGGCCCTGCCCCGACGGGCACCCTCACCGCGTCATGCCCGCCAACGGGCCAGCCCTCCACCGAGCTGTAAGTCAATCGTTAATTTGAAGGTACTGTGTTTCTCCTAGATCAATAACCAGGATTCGTCTTTTGCAGTCCGGCTAGCAGCTCTTCTCAACAGAGTTCGTCTTCGAGGGATCTTCCTCCGGAGATGATGGAGAGCGAGACCCCACCCACCTCTCCGCCTCATGAAGCAGGCGACACCGAGGTGTCGTCACGGAGGTGTCCGGATCTGCCGAAGCCGGAAGCCAATGCATCAGCCGCCCTGAGCCCGGAGCGTTTGGCTCCCACGAGGGGCGACGGGAAGGGTCCGGCTCAGTTCAATGTCCGGCCGGACGTACTGATAGGCCTACTGGAGCGAGCTGCGCTCTCGGAGGAGCACCGCTCATTAATGAGCGCGGTGCTCAGGAAGATTTCATCCGCTACAAGCGGTTTGAATGAAGCATTTGCAAGCCTGCTCAGAGGCTTTGAGGTATGTAGTGAAGAATACACTATTTTTTCGCTGTGAGGCACGCGCTAGGTGTGCTCCATATAGATAGTAGCCCCTGAGACACTGGTTGCCCGCCCTAGGCGGCAAACGGGGGATCATAAATCAATGATTGCACTGTAAATACGTCCAGGTACCTGTGGGTCTGGCAGCCGACCAGTCCGTTGAAGTTGCCGAACTAACGAGGCAGATTGGATCGATTGATGCCGATATCACGCTGGTGAACGAGCGGCTGGACAAATCACTAGGTATGCGCTCTGCCTTCCTTTGTTATAGGAAAATGTGAAGGCGGCATGATATTAATGTAATATGTTCGGACTGTACATGGTGCTGCTGCCGTAGAGGCCCTGAGGTCGGAACTTGCCCAGGCCAAGGAGCAAGCTCGGGTTAGCAATGCGGCTGCCCTAAAAGCGGCTGAAGATATGAGAGCCGAACAGGCTGCTCATCGTCGAAGCGAGGAAAAAATAGCCGAACTGGCCGTGGAGTTAAAAAATGCCGCCGACCGGTATGAACTCCTCGAAAAGGATAATAAGGCTAGTTCGGCCGACCTGAACAAGGCAGTTAATGCCACCAAGGAGATGCTGACCGAGGTCAGGGGTGTGCGGGAGGAGCTTCAACAGGCCGGTAAAATCATGGCTGGGGGCTCCTACTTACTGCGGACGAAGTTTTTGGATCCAAAGTATGCTCCTCTAGATGGACGCTGGAGTCCTGCAGGTGCGTATGCGGACTTGGCGAAGAGTACAGCTGATGCAGCCAAGTTTTTCGAGGATCAAGGTGATAAAGAAGTGGAGAAGCTTTTCTGGTCGCAATTTCATGCTCCCGCGCGCCCGCTGCCGATAAGTGAGAAGATTGCTGCTGTGGCGGAACTTCACAGGTTGTCCGAACTTGCAATGCGGTCTGTGATAGACCATCTTTGGCCAAAGGGCACTACTAGGGAAAAGCCTATACACAGAATCTTAGCAGCAGCGAGGGTTAAAAACCCTCGCTACTGCTACTTACTAGCAGCGCAGGTTTTTAAACCTCGCTACACTAAGTTGATAGCAGCAGCGCGGGTTCGCAACCCTCGCTACTACTTAGCGGTCTCTATCGTGCCCCCCGGGATATGCCATAGTACTAGCGCGGGTTTTTAACCCTCGCTACTACTAAGTTGATGGCAGTAGCGCGGGTTTTTAACCCTCGCTACTACTAAGTGGCCCCTGGACCATGCCATAGTAGTAGCGATGGTTATAAACCCGCGCTACTGCTATCAACTTAGTACTAGCGTGGGTTAAAAACCCGCGCTACTGCTAATCGTCTGCCATAGTAGTAGCGCGGGGTATGGCCTATTTGTCAAATGCCAAAA
>NC_041389.1:538665885-538690744 GCF_002162155.2 Triticum dicoccoides
TTTTCAGTTTTAAAAAAATAAAAGAAAATGATAAAAATGTCAAAAAAATAAAAGAAAATAAGTTTCCCATGTGATATGTGCTCTAGTTGTTGGGAAAATTTACAAATATGAATTTCGACTTTATTTCCGAAATCTCTCTGGAAATTTGTAAAATGGCCATAACTTTTGCATATGAACTCGGACGAAAAAGTTTTTTATATGAAAAATCATCTACTCGAAAAGTTACATCCGAATTTAACTGGGGGAACCCCGTTAAACATTTTGAAAATCCTCAAAAACCTAACAGAAAAAAAGTTACGGGGCTTTTAAGATCTGGAGGCAAAAAAATTCATCAAATTTTAGTTTTTTTTAATTTTTGTTAAATCTGGTCAAACTATGGTCAAACTAATTATTTAAGAATATTAGTGTTACTAAATAATTATTTTAGTTTTTTTGAATTTTGGTCAAATCTGGTCAAACTGTGGTCAAATCTGGTCAAACTATGGTCAAACTGTGGGTAAAACTAATTATTCAAGAAATATTAGTGTTACTAATTTTTTAGAACAATAGTTTCAAACTCAAATAGTGAAATGTGTCACTACATGCTAAAGCTAAATTCCTGAGGTTAATAGGATTGACATCTTACTATTGTCAGGAAAACAACAAGTGCAGACTTGGAAATGAGGGAGAATAGAACCCGGAAGCTGGAGTAGTGAGAGGATGGGTGACCGTCCGAGAAGTTAGATGATTTGGAATGATGAGGGGTGATTAGAGATTAAATTTAGCAGCGATGATGGGTGATTAGAGATTTGAGGTTAAAATAATTCAGAAATTTGAAAATTAGGGGAAAAAATCAAAAAAAATTCAAAAAAATTCAAAAAAAATTCAGAGATTACAGATTAGTAGTAGCGCGGGTTTTTACCCACGCTACTGCTATACATTAGCTGTAGCGCGGGTGGCACCCGCGCTACTGATATAAGTTAGCTGTAGCGCCTTATTAGTAGCGCCGGCCCCCGCGCTACTAATAGGCCCAAAACCCGCGCTGCTGCTAGGCTTTTTTCCTAGTAGTGGGGGCCTAAGCCGGACAGTTACTTTGGCTTGGTGCAACAATTCCTTGGGGCCGTGCCTTAGATTGATGCCATTAGAAGGTCGGCGTGCATAGAAGGTGCACGGATGGCCCTTGCCCGCGTTAAAGCATTTTGGACAGATAAGGAGGCCACCATTGTGGTGACCCAGGATCCGGCGGGAGGCCAATATCCGACCGAGCACTATTTGGCGCAGGTAACAGAAGGTGCCCGCCTAATAGAGGCGCAGTGCTCGAAGGATGTCTTGTTCGAGTGACAAATCAGGTCATTGTAAAAACAATGTTATTTTAGTTATAAGGCTATATTTATACTTTTTTCCTGAAAGTATTATTGTGTCTCCTGTGCGGCTGTTTTTTATATATACATGTAATCCGAAAGTTAGCAGTCATTGGCTTAAGCCCCCACGCATATTATGCGGGGGTGTTCGAGAAAAATATGCATAATCACACTTGATCCAACATCTTGGTCCATTAAGGAGGTGATCGCACGTCGAATTAGGCAACCGGACTATATAGTTGTAACACTTTCGCTTAGCCATGGGAGTCTAATGGTGGGGCTACTATGTAGCCCCTGGTACCTTCGCTTGCATCCGAATATGGGCGCGTGTGTACATGATCGGGAAACGGTCCTTCGTTAATGCGGAGGGATCCTAAAGATTCTGATAAGTCTTCGAGTGGTTGAACAGTCTCTCGCTGTATCATGACAATCAGTTTTCGGCTTTCTCTACTGAGGTGCTCGTCCGGAATAACCAGGGAACAATCGCAGTAGTTCTCATTTGGCTGCCCTAGCCGATAATAATGGAACGTAAGGCGGCAAACCCAGGAGCCGGGCAAACCCAACATTTGACCAAAGACATGATTCGGAGTTGATGCATATAAGGCCAAACTCGTGACGCCGAACACTCCCGAAGGTATTCGGACTTTATGATAGAAAATGGGCTGAAGAAGGCCCATTCATTATAAACCATGTAGTTCCAGGCACGTGCATTAGTCTGCCGCGGCGAAATGCCAATAACGGTAGTATCCTCTATTGGTATGGAACCCATGGGATGGTTTAATAACAAGAGGCTGTAGAAAAGGTTTACACATGGGCTTAATCTAAAGAGAAACCTTTTGAGCGGGGCCCTGCTGCACGTCTGCGCCTTTGTCTCCGTTGTGCCGTATCCTGGAAGGGCATCGCGGGAATGTTGTCTGTAAACAAGAAAACTCATGTAGGAGAGTACGACGTAAGTATGCGATGAATAGTGAAAAGTGTAAGATGTTGGCCTGCCAATAAGGTTGAGACAAGTGTGGGGCTATGTTAAATATCTACAGCCCCCGGTGTCCTCTGTGGGATTACGTGTACGGTGCCTTGGTTCGTTTTTGTCCGGGCTGCCGGACTCGTCTAACCGAGTCTGTGGTCTTAATGACCAGTCATGCTTGCTGATATTGGAGGCCGCTTATAGTCCGGCTGCTAGAGTCGTTGCGTATTCCTCCGCGCGTGAAGAGTGCTCTGTGTTTCTGTTAACAGTGATGACGCCACGTGGACCGGGCATCTTGAGTGTAAGGTAGGCATAGTGTGGTAATGCGTTGAAGCGGGCGAAGGCCGTTCTTCCAAGTAGTGCATGATAGTCGCTTTGGAAGGGTGCGATGATGAAGAGTAGTTCTTCGCTTCTGGAGTTGCCTGGAGAGCCGAATGTTACCTCCAGCACGACAGAGCCCCTGCTGTAGGTTTCAACACCTGGTATCACCCCTTCAAAGGCGGTGTTGCTTTGACTAATTCTGGATGGGTCTATCCCCATCCTGCAGACAGTGTCCTCATATATTAAATTGAGACTGCTACCGCCGTCCATGAGGACGTGGGTGAGATGGTATCCATCGATTATTGGGTCAAGCACCAAGGCCTCTGATCTTTCGCACCGAATACTAGTCAGGCGGTCCGTGTGATCGAAAGTGATCGGACTAGTCATCCAGTAGCTAGGTGTGGGTACGATGGGCTCCATGGCGCACGCATTTCTGAGCGCATGTTCGTGCCTTCTCGTGGATGTATGAGTCGCGTGGATCATGTTTACTATTTTAACCTCTGGTGGGAATTTTTTCTGTCCCCCAGTGTTCGGCTGACGAGGTTCATCCTCGTCTTCACTTGGTGTTTCCCTTCCCTTATGCTCGGCATTTAATTTGCCGGCCTGCTTGAAGACCCAGCACTCTCTGTGCGTGTGGTTCGCAGGTTTGTTGGGGGTGCCATGAATTTGGCACAGTTTGTCCAGGACTCTGTTCAGACCAGACGGCCCCTCTTTACTGCCTTTCGATGGCTTCTTTGTTGATCGGGTCGAGAGCCCCAGAATCCGGCATTTACCGTTGTGTTGTCCGGGCTCTCTTCCTTGTTTTGGCATTTGTTTTTATTACGACGTGGCTTTCCGTTGGCATCCCTTATTTCGGATGTGTTGGGATCGCTGGTGCCTTTACGGGCCAGCCAGCTGTCTTCACCCGCGCAAAAGCGGGTCATGAGGTTTGTTAAGGCTGCCATTGTCCTTGGCTTTTCTTGGCCGAGGTGTCTGGCGAGCCATTCGTCACGGATGCTGTGTTTGAATGCCGCTAAGGCTTCGGCATCCGGACAATCGACCATTTGATTCTTCTTAGTGAGGAATCTGTTCCAAAGCTTGCGGGTGGACTCTCCGGGCTGTTGGATTATGTGACTTAAATCGTCAGCATCCGGAGGCCGGACATAAGTCCCTTGAAAATTGGCCCTGAAAGCGTCCTCGAGTTCCTCCCAACTCCCAATTGAATTTTCGGGGAGGCTTTTAAACCAGTGTCGAGCTGGTCCCTTTAGTTTGAGGGGAAGGTATTTGATGGCGTGGAGGTCATCCCCATGAGCCATATGTATATGCAGGATAAAGTCCTCGATCCAGACCCCTGGGTCTATCATTCCGTCGTATGCCTCTATGTTCACAGGTTTAATGCCCTGTGGAAATTCATGGTCTAGTACTTCTTTGGTAAAGCACAGGGGGTGAGCAGCCCCTCTGTATTTGGACGTGTTGTGGCATGTCGTCAGCTGTTGTTGTGTCCGGTGTTTATTCCGAACTGGTGTTTGATTAGCATAATCGTTTTGGTGACCACAGTCCCTCGTCGGGGTTTGTCCTTTAGATCTGTAGATGGACCTAGCTGCGCCAGCTTTCTTATCCAGGTGCTCACGTAGATCGAGCGTGGCGTTGGTAGCCGCTTTGTTGCAGTTATGAAGTGGTATGTCTGGCCTCCTGGTCATGTCACTCTTTGGTGGAGCGGCCTCATCATCGAATTCTGGCAGTAGCTTGCGTTTTGGATAGCTCTTTGTATGACGATCGTCGCCGTATCTTTCTTCAGTGTCTAGCACTTTATTCCATCTGCAATTGAGCATTTCCTATGTGGCTTTGAGCCGTTGCTTCTGCTTCTTTAGATTTCTTGCGGTGGCCATAAGCCTTCGATGGAGGTTATCTCATTCCAGGCGTGTTTTCGGGATGATGAATGCGTCATCATCCGGGTTTTGTTCTTGTGCTAGTTTGGTTTGATGACCTTGTCCTTCAGGATCATTGTCATCGGGCGTCTGCTCCAAACTGTGTTCGGCGTGACCTGGCTCGTCTTGCTCCATCGCTGGTTCCGTATGGTCGTTGTTGCCTTCGGGGTTGACCGGAGTTTCGATCCTTCTAGCGCTCTTGCTGCTATTTTTACTGTTGCTGGACTTGGAACGGCGTCTGCGCCGTCGCTTTGGCTTTTGCCCAGGGGTTTTATCTTCCGGATTGTCGCCGTCGTCCTCCTTGGGCATGTCCACCATGTATATGTCGTGTGACAAGGTGGAAGTTCGGCACCCCATAGATTCTGAATCTTCTCCTGCATCGTCGTCCATGCCGTCGATGCCTTCAAAGTCGAAGTCGAGCACGTCGGTTAAATCATCAACCGTGGCTATGAAGTGGGTGGTGGGTGGGTAATGAATTTCTTCGTCACATGCTTCCCACTCGAGCCAGACATAGTTCGGCCCGGAATTTTCTGTCAAAGAGAGAGTTTTTAACGAGTTCAGCATGTCGCCAAAGGGCGAGTGCTGGAAGATATCAGTAGCAGTGAACTCCATTACCAGAGCCCAACCTGGCTCGACTGGCTCGGGAGTGCCCGGACAGGGACCAACATCCGGATGCGAATCCGGGGGTCCGGAGTCACATGCCACCACAGAGGTGAGACCCGTGTTCGGCTCCACCGCCGATGAGTGTGCAACCTGCGGGGCGGGGTCCAGCCCTCCGTCTTTAGGGAGGGCAGCCTGCTCCGGATTTAGGTCTGACGCTACTGCGGGGGTGATACCCCGAGCTTTGTCCGACAGCAGGTCTAAGCCGTGCTCGTCGTGACTGTCGGTGCTCCTGGCATAGGCCCGAATCCGTGGAAGATCAAGTCTCCGCGAATGTCTGCCATGTAGTTCAGGTTTTCGAACCTGATCTGATGGCCAGGGGCGTAGCTGCCAATCTGCTCAGATGGCCAAGCGAATTGGCCCACAGGGCGAAGCCGCCGATCACGAAGATCTGTCTGGGGAGTAAGGTCTCACCCGGGACCGTGTTGTTGACGATGACTGAAGGAGCCATCGAGCCCGGTAGCGATGACACAGAGGAACTCTCAATGAAAGCACCAATGTCGGTGTCAAAACCGGCGGATCTCGTGTAGGGGGTCCCGGTTTGTGCGTCTAGGCTGATGGTAACAGGAAGCGAGGTACACGATGTTTACCCAGGTCCGGGCCCTCTCGATGGAGGTAAAACCCTACTTCCTGCTTGATTAATATACAGGATATGGGTAGTACAAGAGTAGATCTACCACGAGATCGTAGAGGCTAAACCCTAGAAGCTAGCCTATGATGGTATGATTGTAATTGTGATCGGTCTTCTAAGGACCAACCTCTCAGGTTTATATAGACACGGAGTGGGCTAGGGTTTACATGGAGTCGGTTACAAGGAAAGAAATATAACATCCGTATCGCCAAGCTTGCCTTCCACGCCAAGGAGAGTCCTATCCGGACACGGGACGAAGTCTTGAGTCTTGTATCTTCACACTTCAATAATCCAGACGTTGTATATAGTCCGGCTGTTCGGATACCCCCTAATCCAGGACTCCCTCACAGCCCCCCTCCACCCATTTTAGATTGTAATCAAGAGGAAGATAATTGTTCCGAGGGGGATTCCGAAGGAGAAGACCACTCCTATTTACCCCCTGAGGTCTTCGTTCTAACTTGGCATGCTGATGTTGGTAATACCATGCATATGGTGCCTTGCATTGCTTACTGTATACATCAAACATGTCATCTGCTTAGTTTAGACATGCTTTGCGTCAATGCCATCTGTTTAGTTTTTTTATCGTATATGTGAATCATGCAATGCCATCTTGTTTAGCCAGGCATCATATATGTGAATTTTGCAATGCCACCCTGGTTAGCCAGTCATCTTATATGTGAACTATACCATGCCATCATTTTTTATTACGTGTTAAATTTGTCAACAACTTTAGTACATTCAATTACTCTTCCTATGCATCAGCCATTCGGCATGGCCATGGAAAAGTCTAGAGTGGAAGCAAGGTCTTCAGAGCAGACAATGCTATCTGACGAAGCGCATGTCTTGCTGGTTACGGATAGCTCCTCAGAGGAGGATTCAGAGACAGATGACCAGTCCTATTTCCCCCTGAGGTGCATGCTCTAACTTGGCAGGGTTATGTTGCTCATATCATGCGTATGATATCTTGCATTGCTATGTCATTTGCTTAGTTTAGACATGATTTGTGTGAATGCCACCTGTTAAGTCTCTAATTACCATATATGTAAATTATGCAATGCCATCTTGTTGCAAAACATTACTATGTGAATTATGCAATGCTATCTTGTTGCAAGGCATTATATATGTGAATTATGCAATGCGATGCTGTTTAGCCAAGTGTCATATATGTGAATTATATCAAGCCGTCCTTTTTTTTGTATTTCTCGTTGCATTGGTCGACAATGTTTGTATATTCAACCACTCTTTCTGTGCATTAGCCATTTGAATTGGTGATGGAGAAATCTGGAGTGAAAACAAGGTCTTCGGAGCAGACAATGCTACCTGCTAAAGCAGATATCTTGCTGGTTACAGATAGCTCTTTAGAGGAGGATTCAGAGGCAGATGACCAGTCCTATTATCCCCCTGAGGTGTATGCTCAAACTTGGCAGGGTTATATTACTCATATCATGGATATGTTGTATTGCAATGTTTAGTTTTTACATCATATATACAATATTGAATGCCATCTCCTTAGTTGACACATCATATATGTGATTGCCGTCTGCTCACTTGCTTAGTATATAAATCATATATTTGAATTATATCATGCCATGATGTTTACATATACAACATGTATCCGAATTATGGCATGCCAACCCATTTTCTAAAGACATAATATAGTTATATCATCTCATCCTATTTACATAGTCATCATATTTTGAATTATGTCATTCTATTCATGAATTATATCATGCCCTCATGTTTCCATCAACAACATTTATGGCATGCCAATCACTTTAATAGACACAACGTATAGTTATATCATGTCATCCTGTTTACATAGTCATCATATTTTGAAGTATGTCATTCTATCATGTTTAGTTAGCCATCATACATGTGAAATTGTGTCATGCTATCCTGTTTAATTAGCCATCATATACTCCCTCTCTCTCAGTTTACAGGGCGTGCACGTACCCCTAGGTCATCAATTTGACCAACCTAATACAAGTCATATATTACAAAAAATATATCAATATAAACTTCAGATGTTATATTTTCAAAAGGTATAATTTTTGTGTTATATAGTTTATATTATGGTGATAAAATTGGCAACCTAGGTATACACGTAGGACTTGTAAACTGAGACGGAGGGAGTATGTGAAATTATGTCCTGCTATTCTATTTGGCTAGACAACATAAATGTGAATTAGTTCATGCCCTGTTTTCTTCCCTACTATCCATTGCACCAGTCTATCTTACAATGCCTGCACATTCAATTACTTTTCTTGTTTATCAGCCATTTCAATTGGAGGGGGTGATGGCAGTATCTGTGGGAGTAAAAACACGGTCTTCAGAAAAGATCGTGCTACCTGTCGATGCAGATAGAACCACGGTTGTACTTGCCCAAGAACCAGCCCCACCACACATAACCCAGACTCACGCAGATTGTACCCCTACCCAGTTGGACAGAGAACCAGCTACACCCCTTCTAACCCCAACCCCAATAGATAGTAACCCAGTTCTAGTTGACACAACACTGTCTCCACCACAGAGCACCCAAACACGAGCAGTTAGTAAGGCAACTGCAGTGCCCAAAGCATGAGGACCACCACTCCGAACCCCAAGTCAACGCTTAAAGAAGAAGAAGAATTGTTCTCAGGTCAGGTTCCGTAGCTATGGTTCATACTACTTTGCTCTTGCATCACTGTATTTGCTCATAACAACTAATTTCAAATTTGAAGGATGCAATTGAAACTCCAATGGCGCAACATGTATGTTTTAAACATGTTTCTTTAACGTGTTTGCTGTTGTAACTTGCTCTATGTTGATTTCAGTTTCAGTTGAATAAACAGTTATGTTCTCATGCCATGCACATTACAAGTGTTGTTATTGCTGTGTAGTTTCCCACATTTATATTTTGTCTATGCTACCTTGTCTTAAATAGATATGATTCGAACTGTATATCTTGATTTGGCAACATAAACTAGAATGACATAGACCATACAGTGACCATACTACATAGATATATGTTTGTTTCATGCTGTTATCCTATCCACCTTACTACTGAACTGGTTTACCAAAATGAGTTTCATATACTACATTGTAAACCTGTGATGTGTTTGTTTGTTTCTATTTTAGAACGCAGATAAAATATTGGAGAAGAGTACCCCGTTATGCAATGGTAAAGGAAGTAATGCAGATAAGGTTCAAGATAGTGAGACATCCCTGTTGGTCTCCAAGAAAGCTGATAAAAACTATATTGAAGACACTGAGACAACCTGTCACGCCCAATATGCGATACTATCCTAAAGAGACTCGAAGGTCCCACCAAGGATAGAACCGCATATTGAAACGCTTTTGCAAGGTGGATATCATTACATCAACATTACATAATAGATGGGGATACATACAAGAGGCATACAATGCTACACGAATACAACATCATCTTACATAAGAGCACCATCCGACTACAGATGAAACACAAACAGAAACTCAAACGACATCCACCCTGCTAGCCCAGGCTGCCGACCTGGAACCTATCCCCTGATCGAAGAAGAAGTAGAAGAAGAACTCCAAAACAAGTAAACATCGCTCTCGCGTCATGATCATCGCAAAACCTGTACCTGCAACTATTGTTGTAGTAATCTGTGAGCCATGAGGACTCAGCAATCCCTTTACCATGGGTATCAAGACTAGCAAAGCTTAATGGGAAAGGAAAGGGTAAAGTGGTGAGGTTGCAGCAGCGACTAAGCATATATGGTGGTTAACATACGCAAATAAGAGCGAGAAGAAGAAAACGGAACGGTCGTGAAGCTAGCAATGATCAAGAGGTGATCCTGAACTCCTACTTAAGTCAAACATAACCCAAAACCGTGTTCACTTCCCGGACTCCGCCGAAAAGAGACCATCACGGCTACACACGTGGTTGATGCGTTTTAATTCGGATCTGGTGTCAAGTTATCTACAACCGGACATTAACAAATTCCCATCTGCCACATAACCACGGGCACGGCTCTCGAAAGTTTATACACTGCAGGGGTGTCCCAACTTAGCCCATGATAAGCTCTCATGATCAACGAAGGATATTCCTTCTCCCAGGAAGACCCGATCAGTCTCGGAATCCCGGTTTACAAGACATTTTGACAATTGTAAAACAAGACCAGCAAGACCGCCCGATGCGCCGACAATCCCGATAGGAGCTGCACATATCTCGTTCTCAGGGCAACACCGGATGAGACAGGCTACAAGTAAAACCAGACCTCGAGTTTCCCCAAGGGGGCCCCGCAGGCGGCTCGGTTCGGACCAGCACTTAGACAAGCACTGGCCCGGGGGGGTCTAAAATAAAGATGACCCTCGAGAGAGCGACTCGCAAGGGAAAAGTAGGTGGTGGTGAGGCAAATGGTAAAACCAATGTTGGGCCTTGCTGGAGTAGTTTTATTCAAAGCGAACTGTCAAGGGGGTCCCATAAATCACCCAACCGCGTTAGGGACGTAAAATCCGGGAACATAATACCGATATGACGGAAACTAGGGCGGCAAGAGTGGAACAAAACACCAGGCATAAGGCCAAGCCTTCCACCCTTTACCAAGTATATAGATGCATTAATTGAATAAGAGATATTGTGATATCCCAACATAATCATGTCCACCATGGGGCAATATTCAACTTCACATGCAACTAACAACGCTATAAGAGGGGCTGAGCAAAGCAGTAACATAGCCAAGCAACGGTTTGCTAGGAAGGGTGAAAATGGTTAAAGGCTGACATGGCAATTTGGGAGGCTTGAAGAGCAAAGCGATAGAACGAAACAACTAGCATAGCAATGATAGTAGTGAGATCTAGGGAAGTGGTCATCTTGCCTGAAATCCCGCAAGGAAGAAGAACGAGTCCATGAAGAAGATGAGGCCACGAAGACGAACCAAGCATAGTCGAACGAATCCTCACGATCGCAACGAAACGGGAACTATCGAGAAGAAGCACACCACATGGTAAACACACCACACATAGACAAGACATGATGCACAACCAACCATGATGCATGACAAGGCTACATGAAGCTACTCATGGCAAGAGATGATACATACAAGAGCAACACATCAAAGCAAGTTTAAATGAGGCCGGAAACAACATATAACAATTCCGGTAAGTCCTCATATGCAAGTTTCAAAGTTGGTCCAGATCTGAACAAACATTAAGTTGAAGTTGTTAAACAGCAAGTTAAAGAGCACCAAGAGGATCTACACGAAATAAAGGATGAGCAAAACAAGATAAACATACAAAGTTCATTTAATTCGAAGCTACGGCCTAGAAGATATGAGCAAAACAAGATAAACATGGCATTGATGCAAAATGCATCCAAACATCAAGCAAACACCTCAAAACAAGGATGCAACATGGTAATATGAAACTACATGAAATTCTAAGCAAGTTGCATATAGAGCACACCCAAAACGGAGCAACGGTTCAACACATATACTCTATTGAACATATAAAGGATGAGTGAGTTGGTAGTCACAACCACGGCGTCCACGTCGGCATGAACAGGAGCAAAGCGGGCAGCGAGCGAGAGCAAGAGAAAGCGGGCAGCCAGATGAAAGGGGTCCACGTCCGCTGCGAGAGAAAGCGGGAGAAATATCTTCTCTCCCTTCTTGATGCCGCCGCCTCCTCCTCCTCTTCTCCATGCCGCCGCCGCCTCATCCTCTCCTTTCCTCGATGTCGATGGCGGCGCGGTGGAGCTCATGGTCCGTCGGAGTCCTCTCCCGCGTCCATCCCGGCGGGGCC
Source organism: Triticum dicoccoides (assembly GCF_002162155.2). Classification (NCBI taxonomy): domain Eukaryota; kingdom Viridiplantae; phylum Streptophyta; class Magnoliopsida; order Poales; family Poaceae; genus Triticum; species Triticum dicoccoides. Next base: position 538,677,469 of record NC_041389.1, read on the forward strand.
GGTGATCTGCAGCCAAAGGGTGACGGCGGCTAGGGTGCAGCCAAGGCCGCGGCGAGGGTGTTCGTTTTGATCTGATGGCTTAAACAGGCAAGTTAGATCTATTAGTTTAACAACAACAAAAAAAGAGATAGATAACGCTAATGAAAAGGCCCAACGCACCAACGTACGTCAGGTTTTTATCCCAACTAAGGCGCCCTGATCGGGGGCACCCAAACCAACTGATGGTTTAGGTCCCCTATCGCCAGCGCTACATAAAAGGGAACGGGAGAGGGTTGGCAGCCTGCGCGATCACAATTCTCGTACGGTTTCACTCCCCTCCCGATATTCTCTCACCACATCCGATCATGGGGAGCGCTGCAGCGACGGGAAGACCTACTCCAGCCGCCGCTGCCGTCCCCGGGCAGTGCCGATGGCGTCCTGAGGGCATCAGGACGTTGAGGAGGACTTCTACCTCGACTACATCACCCCTGCATCAAGCCTGCACCAAGCAGGCGATCATGTCCACTACCGTGACACGTAATGATCCCCTAAACCCTTCTCTGTTCATGTTTTAGGTGATCTAGATGCAATCTGTTTCTGCTAATGGCATCCTAGAGATGCATAATTAATCCAACAATGGTATCAGTCGCCAAGTTTGATTGCTATAGGTCCCTATGTTATTGATCTGTAGATCAACATCAAGTTTTAGATCAATTCAGGTCTAGGGTTTTTTATGATCAAGATTGAAAGTTTTACCCCTATGATAATGCTACTGTTTGACGTTCATGCCCATTGCCATCTGCATATAACTATGTGATACCCTAATTTTGCTTCGGATCATTACTGTTAATGTCAGTTCCTTTTAATTAACCCATGTTAAAGATTAATGCTCATGGTTATGTCATGGTTAATTAGAATGAATCATGTTTAAGTACTGATTCCGGTTTTTGATAAGCAAATTAGAATGCAGAGGGATCAACAGTAGCAAACCCCCCCCCCCCATGTTGAAGAATTTATCCACAATTCCAAAGAACCCTAATTCTGAAATTAGGACTATTTTCACCCCAAATCAAACACTGATGTACACGAATTTGAAAAGAATGAGGAGAATCCTCACCTAACGCGCCGCGTACTCGCCTATTCCCTTTGGGGCCCGCGTAGCGCCCACCGTTGCACGAGGGCGAAGACACCGCGACGCCGCCGTCCTCGGGATGACGTGCGGAACAAAGTGGCGCCGCCGCCGTTGCCGCTCTAATGGACGCGCCCTTGTTTGGCCGACGCCGACCAAGTCGCCGTCGTTCCTCATGCCGCGGTGGCCGGCGTCCCTCCACCCTCCTTGATGCGCCATGTGCACGGACGCTGGGGCCACGCTCGACGGGGGAGCGCGCGGGATTCATCCTGCTGCACGCTCCTCCGGCGAGCGCAGCTGCCGCGCTGCCATGGCCGGCGCGCCTCGAGCCGCCGTCGAACGCCGTCGCTGCTCACTGTACGAGCATGAAATGCGGGGGAGTCGCGGGGGAAATGGATAGGGTTTGACCAAGCCGCAGGTTTTGCTCGGGTTTGGGGCGATCCGAGCCGTCGGCTCGATCCGACGACTCAGAGCACCGCACGGCTCCCTGCTGGGCCAGCGGGCGCTAATGGGCCGATTCCGGCTGTGGGCTGCGGCCCAGGTTATGTCAGTCCAGCGAAAACACACACAAAAAAAAACTTCTTCTGGGCTGGGCCATTTTACGTGTAGCTGTGAGGTATTTTGGGCCAAAATCACTGTCGCGATTTTCTGTTTTTCCAGTCGTTTAAGTTAATAAATATTATGATTTGCACTGTTTAAACCAGAAAATGCGTAAAAATGTAATAAACACATTATTATTCTGGGTAAAATTGAACCAACGGGATATTTTATTCAGGATTTATTATGTGTTTTTGGATGATGAACTTTTTTTAGACATCAAATAATGCTAATGTTTTTTTATGTTGATGTTTAAATTGAGAATGAAATGACTCTAATTTTAATTCGGACCAACATTCTTTTATTATTATGAGTCATCCCCTATGATATTTTAATTCTATGTTTTTTCTGCCCAATGGTGTTTTGACATGGAGTTGAAATTATATACTTGGCATGCTTGTTTATTTACCAACGTAAATTTATAATCATGCAAGTTTACTTATGATTTTTTATGATGATTTCAGCTTCCGCTCCATTCCGGTCCGACACGATCGAACCACTTACGGGGAGTAACTTCCCTCGTTGGAAGTCCCAAGTCGAATTATGTTTGGGTTGTAATGAATTTGACTATGCCTTGAGGGAAGAAAAACTTGTGGCACCTGTGGCAGGTGTCACAGGGTATGCAGAACTCAAGAAGGAGTATGATGTTAAGATGGAAAAGGCAAGTCAAGAAAGAAGGCACTAAGCCATTCAACTCTAAGGCATTCAAGGGTAAAGAAGCCGGTGGTTCTTCTTCTGCTCCTAGCAGCTCCACTGCTGGAGAAAATGCTTGTAACTTCTGCAAAGAGGAGGGACACTATCAAAGGGACTGCCCAGGCTTTCTAAAATGGATGAACAAAAAAGGTATTGATGAAATTACTTTTGTAGATGAATCTCTTTATGTTGATTTTTCTATAAAGTCTTGGTGGATTGATTCAGGGGCAACCACTCACGTTGCTAACTCTATGCAGGGACGATACGATCCAAACCATAAGAGGAGGAACAAGAAAGCTTAAGGTTGCAAACGGAGTTGAGGCCGATGTTGAAGCTGTGGATCTCTCACGTTGGAGCTACACACTGGCCACACTCTTAGATTGAATAATGTTATTTATGTGCCTACCTTAAGTAGGAATTTGATTTCAGTTTCTCGTTTAGATGATGATATGTATGAGTGCCATTTTGGCAAGAAACAATTTGCTTTGATCAAATGTAATAAGAATGTAGGCATCGGTGTTAGACGAGGCCAACTATACATGTTATCTCTTAATAATGATTCAGTTATGCATGTGAGTGATGAAATTAATGTTGAGAAGAAATGGAAAGGAGTTAGTAATTCTTCGAAATTGTGGCATTGTCATTTGGGCCACATTTCGAGGGGGAGAATGGAACGCTTAGTTAAAAATGAAATACTCCTCCCATTAGACTTCTCAGATGCAGACAAATGTGTCGACTGCATTAAAGGAAAATTCGCAAAAACAATTAAGAAAGGAGCAGTACGAGCCACAGGGGTTTTAGAATTAATTCACACCGACATATGTGGACCCCTTAATGTTAAGTCTGTAGATGGTTTTGATTCATTCATTACATTCACAGACGACTTTTCCCGCTATGGGTATATTTATCCCATACGTGACCGATCGGAAGCTTTGGAGAAATTTAAAGTCTATAAAGCGGAGGTTGAAAATCAACTGAACGCAAAAATCAAAGTTGTACGGTCTGATCGCGGGGGAGAGTATTATGGTAGGCATGCTCCTTATGGGCAGATTCCTGGACCTTTTTCCAAGTTCTTATCTGAAAATGGAATCATTGCTCAGTATTCAATGCCTGGTGAACCACAACAAAATGGTGTGGCCGAGCGCCGCAACCGCACCCTTATGGATATGGTGAGAAGCATGCTTAGTCACTCTAGTTTACCAGTAAGCCTTTGGATAGAGGCATTAAAGATAGCTGCACACATACTAAGTCTTGCTCCAACTAAGTCAGCACCGAACACACCTTACGAGATGTGGGCAGGAAAGAAACCGAGCTTGAATTACTTACGGGTGTGGGGTTGCCCTGCTGAAACTAAAATTTTCAATCCACAACTTAAGAAATTGGATCCAAAAACAGTTAGTTGTTTCTTCGTTGGATACCCTCATAGGGGAAAGGGATATCGTTTTTATTGTCCAAGTCACACCACCAAGTTTGTGGAGACTAGACAAGCGGTATTTTTTGAGGATAATGAGGTCACAAATTTAAGGGAAATCGATCTTGAGAAGCGGGTTTGTGTACCATCCCCGACTATCCAAGAGATTGTTTTTCCAATATGAAGAAATGTGACATCTGATGATCCTGAATCTCACGGTTCAGTCTCTCAGTCGAATGGTGATCCAAAAACTAATAATGAGAATCCAAACACAAATGAGGATCTCCGAGAAAATAATGAAAATGATGATGTTCCACCACCACCTCCTCCCATGGGTAGATCTTGGTGAAGCCTCGTATGTCCAGATGATCTTGGTGTGAGAGGAAGAAAGCCATATCAGATGATTATATCACTTTTTTGATGGAGGACATGAATGATATGGGAAAGGTGGAGGATCCAACCTCATATAAGGAAGCCATTAAAAGCAAAAATTCGTCCAAATGGTTGGTTGCCATGGAAGACGAGTTGAAATCTATGGGCTCAAACGACGTATGGGACTTAGTAGAAGTTCCCGATGGAGCTAAGAAAGTAGGCTGCAAGTGGGTCTACAAAACGAAGTATGATTCCAAAGGGAATGTCGAACGGTTCAAGGCAAGGCTAGTGGCAAAAGGGTATACACAGAGAGAAGGCATTGATTATAAACAAACCTTCTCTCCTGTGTCAACCAAGGATTCTTTCAGAATCATAATGGCATTAGTAGCTCATTACGACCTAGAACTACATCAAATGGATGTTAAAACGGCATTTCTAAATGATGACTTAAAAGAAAATGTTTACATGGCTCAGCCAGAAGTCTTTGTTGTGGAAGGGAAGGAACATTTAGCATGTCGTCTAAAGAAATCAATTTATGGCTTGAAGCAAGCTTCAAGAGAGTGGTACCTCAAGTTTGATAAAATTATCAAAACTTTTGGTTTCACCGAAAATGTTGTGGACAACAGCATATACGTTAAGTTTAAAGGCAGTAGGTTCATATTTTTAGTCCTATACGTTGATGACATATTATTGGCATGTAGCGATAAGGATATGCTGCATGAGACCAAGAATTTTTTTTGTCATCCAGTTTTGATATGAAAGATCTTGGTGAAGCCTCGCATGTCCTCGGCATCGAGATTCATCGAGATAGGTCCAGAGGAACGTTAGGACTATCTCAAAAGGCATACTTTGAGAGAGTACTGAAAAAATTCAATATGCATAAGTGCTCACCCTCACCTGCTCCTATAGTTAAGGGCGATAAGTTTGGGACATTTCAATGTCCGAGGAACCAATGTGAAACTGATCAGATGAAGTCGCTTCCTTATGCTTCAGCTGTTGGAAGCATCATGTATGCTCAAGTATGTACACGCCCAGACTTATGTTTTGTAACCGGGGTGCTTGGCAGATACCAATCAAATCTAGGACCGGACCACTGGAAGGCCGCAAAGAAAGTCTTGCGTTATATGCGAGGAACTAAGGACTTCATGCTTACATATAAAAGAACTGATAACCTAGAAATTGTTGGTTATTCAGACTCTGATTTTGCCGATTGTGTGGATAGTATGAGATCTATGTCAGGTTATATATTCACACTCGCGGGAGGAGCTATATCGTGGAAAAGCTCCAAACAAATGTTAACTGCTGGATCTACGATGCAAGCAGAATTTGTAGCATGTTATGAGGCCACCGGGCAGGCTGTATGGCTAAAGAATTTCATACCCGGACTTAAAGTGGTTGATAGCATATCTAAACCAATTTTATTGTACTGCGATAATGAACCAACAGTTTTCTATGCGAGTAACAACAGGTCAAGTAATGCTGCCAGACACATTGACATAAAGTATCGTGTTGTGAAAGATAGAATCTAGGATCAAATAGTTGATGTTAAACATATAAGAACGAAGCATATGCTTGCGGATCCGCTAACAAAAGGCTTACCACCCAGTATTTTTTGTGAGCATGTTGCCGGCATGGGACTACTGGAGGCCTGATGATTCTGGAATAAGAGGACCATTAAAATAAACCACTCCCCAATTAGCAAAATGTTTTCCATTTCGAAATAGGCGGGTGTACTATAAGTGTTGAGGTTCTATGGCATTTCGAGCTGTTGTAACACCTCACTTTGGTACATCATTCCTATGTAGAATGGGCGAATGAAGTTAAGCCTAACGATCAAGGGGGAGAATGTTGGTTTTGATCTGACGGCTTAAACAGGCAAGTTAGATCTATTAGTTTAACAACAACAAAAAAGAGAAAGATAACATTAATGAAAAGGCCCCACGCACCAACGTACGTGAGGTTTTTATCCCAACTAAGGTGCCCTGATCGGGGGCACCCAAACCAACTGATGGTTTAGGTCCCCTGTCGCCAGCGCTACATAAAAGGGAACGGGAGAGGGTTGGCAGCCTGCGCGATCACAATTCTCGTACGGTTTCACTCCCCTCCCGATATTCTCTCACCCCATCCGATCAGGGGGAGCGCTGCAGCGACGGGAAGACCTACTCCAGCCGCTGCTGCCGTCCCTGGGCAGTGCGGGTGGCGTCCTGAGGGCATCAGGACGTTGAGGAGGACTTCTACCTCGACTACATCACCCCTGCATCAAGCCTGCACCAAGCAGGCGATCATGTCCATTAGCAGAAACCATTACTCGTCGCTGTTATATATTGGCTTCATTGAGAGGGAGTGATGATGCAAAAAATATCTGAAGGTGCATGTCTATTCTCCTTCCAGTCTGATACTATCTCTACGGGGATATGTCTGAAGCTTTAGTATGTTTTCCCCCTAACAGTATCTAATCTAACCAGTGGTGCATCGGGTACTAGATTGTGGTGAGAAAATCGAAGTACTCGTTGATAAAGACAGCATGTTCGCTCATAGGTATTGTGGTTTCGCACTCATAAATCAATACTTGGGCATTGGCTTTGTTTTATATATATAAGAATGTTATCATCGAAAACTGTAATATCTCTACTAATAAAGTTTATGGAAGTGCACTACCAACTATATGAGGGGAGAGCTATCCAAGCTGATGTGGATATTTTTAGTGGACTGTATATCTCGGCAAATATTTTTGACCTCTATGTTTCCTATCGTGCCCAATAATTCCGGTTTTTTTATTAAATCCTTCTCCTAATTGTAAGCCCATAAAAGAACTTGATACGTTCTGTTTCGGTGGTGTCCAGACTTTTTTTTTCATCGTATGCGACTATGCGTGCAACTTTTAGAATTTGCAGACCACATATTCATGGTTAAATCGAAAATGGATATTTTTTTGTAGGCTTGATAAGCCGCTATGAAATTTAGAGGAAAAATAGTTTGAATGTTATGACTAGAGTGCTTGGAGTCTTGGACTAACTTCAGTGTCACATATTATTAAATATTTGGGCATTGTTCTCTACTATTGATTTTTATCATACAACTTTTAATTAGTTCTTGATTCAAGAAAATGGAACCTCCTTCAGGAAGTATCATGTTTTTATTTCAATCGTGCTTCTCAGTTAACCCGCTACAATATATAGAAGAGTGTGATGTGCTCTGCTTCCTCCATTTTTTTAATTAATGGATCTCTCACTGAGCAGAGCATGTTCGTTAGGTTGGCATCATAAATGATATAGCTAAACCTATTGCTTACCTCGGTATTCCATAGATTATCTGCCATGTATGCCTATTGCTTTCGTAGCTTGGTAAGTTCCTCAAATTTTGGTATGTGCATTTGGGCTTTTCCAGCCTTCTTGTTCAAGAGAAACAAGATCCTGATTAATGTAATATGTTGGACAAAGGGATATTTCTCATGATTGGGAGAGCCTTGCTGATTCGTTTCGACCATAGTACGAGAACTCAGGTTGGTGCAACACCACACTGTAGTTTTCTTCCTTAGTAGAAAGTCACTTACTTATGTAGATGATGAGAAGTCAATCACTTAGTCACTGCAGATGTTAACTTCTGATAGGAAAATACTTGTTGTTAGATAATGCCAGAAATAGGAACTACATTATGACTAGCATTCTAGCTGACAACACATCATGAGGCCTGCTAAACTTTCCCTGACATGCCTTTGGTTCCTACACGCTGTTGCATTTGTCTAACAATGTCATGTCTCTGTGGACACAGGTGAATGCAGTTGACTCTTGAAGATCGAGGGCAACAAAGACATATGCCGAGGCCGTCCATCGACAACCTACCTAAGGTCATTCGTTCTTGTGCCTTTTGGCCATGTGCACTTTACTGCTTTGTTCCAAAAAAGCATGGAATGTTTGTTCTGCTGGTACAACTACTCTGGCTAGGAAATTTTGGCTTAGAATAACATAAATGAACCTAAAATTTCTTAAAATTTTGGTTTGTCCTTGTGCACAATCATCTGGATGCTTTGAAATATTTTACCTTGCTTTCTTTTGATTTGAGTTGTGTTTATGTCAAACACTATTTGTTTTGATAGATTCAATATATGAAGTGTCGTAAAAAAAATTGCTGGCATTGCTTGCATGGTATAATACATACTATAAGAGCTCGTTCAGAGTTTAAATATCAGCAAGTTCTACTCCCTTTTTCGTTCGCTTTGTATAGTTGTTATGGCGCTGCTAGAAGGAGGGCGCGAGAGTGCCATGCCCCCGGTCGGGCAAGAGGGAAGGGATTTCCTTCTTAATTCTTGCTTGATTAGATTGATACATCTCCTCTCTTTATATAGAGAGGTTTACTTGACTCCCAAGCAAGGCTTACTTGACCCCTAAGCAAGCGACCCTTATCTCTAATTAACCCTAAGACTAATGGGCCCATTAGGCCCATTACATACTCTAAAACTACACCCCACCTGAACATGCAGCTTGTCCTCGAGCTGCAGCCTAACCAACTTATAATCATGACTCGACGCAACACAAACCTAACACCTAAAAACAAGCCTTTTACATCTCGGCTTGTGTTATTACTCTCAACCTGAAATAGACTAGGACACTTTATTCTGGACGTGCACGTGTACAGCCACCTGGATCCCTTGGACACCACCTTGACAAAAAGAGTGCATGTGTATGGCTGTTGGTCTGCACCACACATGGAAGAGTGAAGGGCTTGCGATGGAGAATGACGAGGAGGGGTGCGGCCCCCCAACCGCTGATGTCGTAGACTTTGTGGTCGCTGCCCGCGGGGAAAATAGCATGCCAGCCGCCCGTGGGGGAGACTGCATGCCGAAGATCCCCGACGCAGCGGACGAGATCGAGGTCCTTTGCACAGTGAAGGGCAACTTGGAGGAGCGGGAGCTGCAGACCACGCATCTCCCGCACACGCCGACACGCTAGGAGATCGCTGACACGTGGCGGGTAGCGATCCAAGATGGAAGCGGTGACGGTGATGGCAGGGACTTGATCTGCTGGATGTGGACGCCCTGGGATGACGGCATCGCTGATGGGAACGAGTTCATCGCACTCCCGTCGTAGGGCATCCCATACTGGGTGGCGGAGCTGACCGGCGGTGGCTGCTGCTGCGGTGCCACGCCGGGCAGCAGCGTCGGCTGCTGCGGCGGAGCGCCGGGTGCAGCAGAGGCCGCCAGGAGCGATGGCTGCTGCGGCGGAGCGCCGGGCGCGGCAGAGGCCGCCAGGAGCGACGGCTGCCACTGCAGCAAGTGCTGGGCGGTGGTGGCGATGGATGGCAGCTGCAGCGGCCCGACAAGCGCGGCGAAGGCCGCCTGGTGCGGCGGCTGCCACAGCAGCCACGGCGGCGCGGGGGTGGTGATGGGCGGCGCAGCCGGGTGTAGCCCGTTGGACCCGGCTAAGAACATGTGGATCTCCTAGACCGCCTGAGTTAGGTCCCGCAGCACCCCGGACACCTCCTCCCAGGTGAGGACGGCGGGGGCGGGCGCGACGGAGGACCCCTGCGCGGGCAGGAGCGGGGCGACGGTCGTGGTGGTTGCCGGAGGTGACAACGTGACCGGCAGCGGAAGAGACGGGCTTGGCGGCGGTGAAGACATGATCGAACCAAAGCTAGTTAATACCAAATTGTTATGGCGCTGCTAGAAGGAGGGCGCGAGAGTGCCGGCCGGGGGCCTTTTTGCCCACGGCCGGGCAAGAGGGAAGGGATTTCCTTCTTAATTCTTGCTTGATTAGATTGATACATCTCCTCTCTTTATATAGAGAGGTTTACTTGACTCCCAAGCAAGCATTACTTGACCCCTAAGCAAGCGACCCTTATCTCTAATTAACCCTAAGACTAATGGGCCCATTAGGCCCATTGCGTACTCTAACAATAGTTTTAAAGTTTGCACATGTGATGTATCCTTGTACTCCCTCCATCCGGAAATACTTGTCGGAGAAATGGATGTATCTAGACGTATTTTAGTTTTAGATACATCCATTTTTATGCATTTCTCCGACAAGTATTTTCGGATGGAGGGAGTATAAGCTATATGCATTTGTAGTTGGATTCTCTATAGAGCTGAAAATAACACTCGAAATTATCTATTTTTATGATACATGGTCGTGTAAATGTGGTTGGAAATCGGGTTAAGGTAAAATGGAAAAGGGATAAGAAATGCAGTTTCTATGAGCGAAAGCATCCTGGAACATATGGTTGTTTATTGTTTATGCTTCTATGGCAGTGAGATCGGTTAGTAATGTTACACATAATTATTTTTTCCAGCGGTGTTCCTCACTCTCTTGAGCATGTTTTTGTTGCACTGGTTAGTTGTTAGAATGCATGTATTTCAGCCCATCATCAAGTTTCTACTATTGTACATTTCCCTTGCTACTTTGTTGGCTAAATTATTTTTTAGGAAACTATTTGAACTCTTAGGCCATTTGTTCTATGTTGTTTCTATTTAGGAGTTTCTTCACGATGCCACTTCCCACCTCGAAAGGTGTCGATGTCGGCGATCCAGCTTTTATTCTACATGTATCACTTCTTCAAATGAAACCCCAACCTGAGAAAGGGCATGGTAGATGATGATGTATTTGTCTTATGTGTGTGTCAGAAGAAGTGATCTATTAGTTGAGCATTATGTAAATTAGACTTAGCATTATGTAAATTAAACTTAGCAATAAAGCTTTGAGAAGTGTATTCGTTGTCTTTTTGTACAACCTATTACTATCCAAATTATTCTTTCTAAACCAACTCAAATGATATGAATCAATGATCGCATTTGCTAAGACAATTTTGAAATATCTTACTGGGTCTATGTTTATGCGTACTGGAAGTTGAAGGAATCCCAAAGGTAGAACCAAACCTTTAATCCTATATCGACAATTATTCCTCTTTGCTTCTCAATTAAGATACAAATTATGCATGCTTAAGTACACATTTTTATGAAAGCCTCTTCTTAGTTTTCATCTGAAATTGTTTGAATTGTTATCCTAAGTGGTTGCTATCTAATATTAGCTAATATAGACAAACTGTTTCAAAACACTTTTGGTTTGAATTGCGGTCATCTAAGATGTGTTATAGAGGTCGAATATCGCATATTTTTAAAAGAACCATTCTCCTTATTTTTAAGCATTACAAAGGACAAACTATTGCATCATTTGAAAGTACCTTTTTTTGTAAATAACTCTGGGTCTGACCTGGGACCTTGCGCCATTTGGTGCAACGGGTAGCCATGCCTCGCCCCTACTCTCTCAGCCGCCACCTTTCCTCCCCCGGCCTGTAATATTCTTTTGGCCCTTATCTAAGCTGGATTGCACCATCCATTTCCTCTGGCATGTTCCATGTTTTTCAAAATTATGCTCCTCTATTCCCTGATGATTTTTATTGCTGCCCATTCAACTTTTGCCAACCATGAAGACTTGCTTAGACAATGAAGTAATTTTCAATTCCAATGACACATGCAGCGATGATTCTACCTAATGTTCATCAGAATTGTAAATAAGCTATAGTAAACTCATTCGACTTTTGAGCCATCATCACAATGGTCTACGTATGTAGTTTGCTACTCATTTCATGCTTTTCTTAGAACGGTAATGTAACAACTGTATATCTTTTGTGCCTAAATATTCGAACGTGCATGCCATGAAAACTTGGATTGCCCTCGGCCTTTGCGCCATGGGCGCAACGAGTCATCTAGTACAAGTTTAAAGGACAAGATGTCCAAAACAGCAACTAGGCATATTGCAAGCAACAAAACAATATGCTACAACACCCCACCATAAGAACAAAAGGCATGGGCATGAAGCACAGGTAAAGCACGACAAAACATGAACACTGAGCTATCTCCAGAAAACACTATAACATGCTCAAAAGGACATGGCAAGATTGCAAATAATAACAGTTTCAGACTTTGCAGAAATAACATCAGGTTGCAATGTTTAGAGCTATCAAACAACATGTTACAGGAACATATCATGGCAAACAAAGGCATGGCATGAATCTACTAATTGCATATAACAAAAGTCCTTTACTGACCATGAGCCAAAAAGGATCAGAAGATATGATGGCACCCATGTAAACATAGCAAGTTTTGTTAACAGATTCAGCAAACAGGGCATGGCAGGAACAACGATAAGTAGGCATGTTGGTGAGCTTGTACCACTCACCACAGAGCAATACATGGCATGACAAGGAAACCAGCAGTAAGAAGACATGTTTATGAAGCTAAGCATGGAAAGATAAAGTTCATAGCATGCATGGATCACTAGCAATACACATGGCAAAACTGAACTTAATGTTAACAGGCTGACATCAACATTATTTAGCAGTTTTGAGGGCAAGAAAACAACAAGTTAAGGAAGGCTATAAATGCAACCAGGGGCATGGATGGATAGAGCATGACATGTATAACAAAACATCCTAAGTGAACATCTCCATATTATGCATAGAATGACTTGTAGCAGCAGGTTTACATAGCATCATAATATAACAGATTCAGACAAACAAAACAGCAACAGCAAGTACCCTACTTCACGAGCTCGATGCACTCAGTACATGACTCACAAAAATACATGGATTGCACCACTGTGAAGATGGAATAAAGTAGAACAAAAACATGTAGAGCTCATACTCATAGGATGCACACATCAAATGCAAGAAAAATGACAAAACACCAAGTTAAACCAGTTTCAGCAGATTAACATCATATAGCACTCTTGCAACGATGATTAGGGCCTCAAGATGGACTCAAACAAACATGTCACAATGCAACAAAATGTAGAGCATCTCACAACGAACATTTTGATATATTATATGCATGAAACGGAGCAGCGAGCATGAAGTTATGACAGGTCAAAGTTAGCACCAGAATGCAAATATTTTAGGGACTTAGTGGGAAAACGGGGTCAACCTCGTCGACTGGATCTGGATCTGGGGGCTCGGTTCCCGAGGTTGGCCGGGCTCTCGCCAGAGTTGCGTCGGGGAAGAGGAGGGAGGCAGCCGGGGTCGTCGGGGCGGCGCCGGGACGACAGAGCCGAGGCGGGGCGGCGGAGCCGGGCGGCTGGGAGGCCGGGCAACGGGCGCGGGCTGGC
>NC_041389.1:538691212-538720526 GCF_002162155.2 Triticum dicoccoides
CGGCGAACGGCACGAGCGGGCGCTGGCGCGGGAACCGGGGCACGTGGGCGGCGGAGGGAGGCGCCGCGCGGGCCGGCGGGGCCCAGATGCGGCCCGGAGCGGGCCGGCTACGGGCTCCCGCGGGCCGCGGCAGAGGAGGCGCGGGGAGGATGGCGGCGGCTGGACGTGTCCGGCCGTCACGGACGTGTCCGGTGGTGGCGGGAGGAAGAGGACTAGGGTTTGGACGCAAATTTCGGGGGAGGGGACTATTCTATAGATAGAGGGAGCTAGGAGAGTCCAAATGAGGTGCGGTTTTTGGCCACGCGATCGTGATCGAACGGCGGAGAGCATGGAGGGGGGTTAGGATGGGTTAGTGGGCAGTGGTGGAGGTGTTGGGATGCAACACAAGGAGGGCTTTTCGGTTACCCGGTTAACCATTGGAGCATCAAACGACCTCCAAATGGAACGAAACTTGACAGGCGGTCTACCGGTGGTATACCAAGGCCGCTTGGCAAATCATAGTCCATTCCGAGAATGTTTAACACCCACACACGAAAAGAGACAAGAAGGGGACGCCGGATGACAAAGGAGTGCCGGATTGCAAAACGGACAACGGGGAAAAAGCTAGGATGCAAGAGACGAACACGTATGCAATGCAATGCAATGCACATGATGACACAATGCAAATGATGACATGGAATAATGCAACACGCAAGCAAATGACATGGCAACGACAATGAATAACTGGCAGACACCTGGCCCATCGAAACTGGGGCGTTACACAACCCCAAAGTCCTGTCTTGATGTAGTGTTCGAGTTACTGGCTACTACTGCTGGCACCAGCTCTTCGAACTCGCTGCCTGAATCAATTCGGCTTCTTGAGTCTCAACTTCAAGTTGAAAGACATCAATGAGATGTTATGCGACAGGAAGCCGAAGGACTGAGGAAGTCCCTGGAGAATTCAGATGCATACTTTCTTGTGCAACAACAAGTACTGGAGGATTTAAGTGCCAAACAAGAAAAAGTTAATAAGCTTGCTAAGCATCTTGCCAGCATCAGGGGTACCCAGGATATTGTTTCTTGAGCTCTTATGAAGTGGTTTCAGTTCTGGACTTGTTTTGCTGCGGGGTTTATTTGCACTGGTCGCCAACTTTGACAACTAGTGTATATGATATGCTGCTTTGTTCCCTATATTTGCACTGGTGGCGAACTTTGATGCCTAGTGGATGTAATATGTGTAATAGCCGTGATAGCCTAGCGTAAGTTGCTTGCTTATTTATTTCCTTGTTGGTTCCCTATATTTGCACAAGTGGCGAACTTTGATGCCTAGTGGATGTAATATGTGTAATAGTCGTGATAGCCTAGCGTAAGGTGCTTGCTTATTTATTTCCTTGTTGTCTGGTTTATTTATTTGCTTGTAGTCAGTGCATTTCTTTTTCTGCGGTTTGCTAGTGGCTGCAATAACATATTTTTTAAAACTAGGCCACAATAACCATGGGCTATATTTACTGTAGTTACCATGGGCCTCCTATGGGCCGTAGAAACTATGGGCCTTCTACGGGCTGTAGAAAGAATGGGCCTTCTACGGGCCGTAGACACAATGGGCCTTCTACGGGCCGTATCATCAATGGGCCTTCTACGGGCCGTATGATCGATTGGCCAAACATAGGCCAATAACACACCGCATTATGACCGTAAACAGGTTAGAGTAGGAATTCTCCGTTCATGGGCCGACCGTACGTCATTAATTGGCCATATTTGATGATGCTATGAAAACGGCCCAACATATTAACGGGCCACAAACGGGCCGACTGTAACCACGGGCTGGATTTGGCCCACAAGCAGAAAATTACAGTAACGAGCCGTAAGTAAACGAATGCTGGAAATGAGCCCAAGAATAAATGGGCCCTGAGAAGGCCGAAAGATAATATGGGATGGAAATAGCCCAATGGAATAATGGGCCGTTAATGGGTATAAAGTGATACACTGTTCATCATGGGCCAATTTCACCACGGGCCGTTAATGGGCCAAGAGTTACAAAGGGCCTCATATGGGCTGAAAGACTTCATGGGCTATACATGGGCCAGAAAATTAAAATGGGCTGGAATCATATTGGATGGCACAGATGATGCTAATGGGCCTAATTCGGATAGGTCGTAACAGGCCCTGGGTTAGCGGGCTGTAAATGAGCTATATGCCAACATGCCATTAACAGGCTTTCCGTGGGCCAACCCACCACCTTTTGACCAAGTCAAACGGGCCGGCCTTCTCATAGGAATGGGCCTCTATTGAGGCATGCCACATGTCGATGTATCACAAGCGCCTTCGGTCCAATGAGTGGATGACATATGTCCCAACGGTGAGCCGACACGTGTTTCCTCCAACCAATCATGATTTTACACGTGGAAAATCCCCATTGGTCGGGGCTGTTAACGGGTTATCGGATCCAAAACCGGACCCGATAGTGTAACGGCGAGCCGTTACAGTGGATGCCATGTGTCGGTCACCCTTGACGAAAGCACTTCTATGACGCGTGATTTATCATCATGGAAGTGGACAATTCCGTGATGATATTTTTGGTAATGTCATGGAACACTTCTACGACAGCACATGTATGACTATCTTTATTCTATCATAAAATCGTCATGGATGTACATGCATGACGAAAAACATGACCTACTGTGACAAACACGTATCATCACGGAAGTATCTTTTTTCTTGTAGTGTAGGTGGTAGCTTGAACCGGGTTGATCTGGATCGAGAGACGCGTGTTTTTACGTAGGTTCGGCCCCTCACGGTGGAGGTAAAAGCCTACATCCTGCTTGATTGCTATTGATGATGATCTCGATTACAAGGTTGTTATTTCGCTACCTCTAGTCTCGAGAGCTTCTACTTTGATCTTGTCTAAAACTTGTCTGTCTATCCCCACTTCTTGTGGTGCCTTGCCCCTTCCCATATAAGTTGATGGGGGGTGGTTTACATGAGGTGTCCTAGTAGGACTACAACTAGTCTATTTTTTATTACAAGCCGGATCCTAGTCCAGGTCTTTTCTTCTGAGTCAAGACAATCCCTCTTGTGCCTTCTCCATGAGCCGGCCCTTTGTGGTTCCTCCATGACCCAGCATTTGGAAGGGTCTCACTCCGGGACTTCCGGCCCTTCTTGTCTTCTTGCCATGACCCGAAAAGTAAGGTGACCCATAAAGCCGCCATGCTTCTTGTCCGATCACACATTTGTTGGGTCTTGGTCGTGGGGAATATCCCAACATTAGCCCCAGATTAGCTTGAATTTATTCATTCTAAGCTCCTGAAATAAGAATATGTTAAGGGACCGGCTCGCTCAAATGACCAACTTACTCAATTGACCAGTCCTAAAAGTTCGAGTCTCTATCATATCAACATGCTCGCTTCAAAATCAACTTGCTAACACTGGTTCCACGCAGAAAAATATTGAAAAAATAACCCATATGACATTTTGAGTTGTCTTCCAATGCTTTGGCTTAATAAAATTATTGGCAAAAAGAAAATCATCTGATGTTGAGTCAACTTTCAATGCTTTAGACTTGATGAAAATATTAGGAATAACAAATCCACATGATATTGAGCCAACTTTCAATGCTTCGTTTTGGGAATAAGAGATCCATATGATATTGAGCCGGCACTTGAATTTGTTTTTCTTCACTAAGGATATGAGACCCGACTCGCTCAAAACTAAGAACTTGAAGGCCATGTATTCAATTTGGACCTTATGATATCTTTAAACAACTGAACGCTGTAGCCCCCAAGTGTTGGGTTGTCTTGCCTATAGCAACATGTGACTTGAACTTAGCTTTTGATGTTTGTAGATGTATAGCTGCTAATAATGTAGCCCCCAAGAGCCGGTTTAGCTGTTCTCATCAATCTAGAAATTGAACTATCTGTAGAGTCAATGGCTATAGCCCCCAAGGGTCGGGTCACTATTAATAGTGATCCAGGTCTACAATGAAAGTAGTTATAAATGACAATGCATTAGCCCCCAAGTGTCGTGAAGTGTCGTGGCGCATGCTTGCAGTGACATGGGACTTCCATATTTAATGTAATCTTGATTTGAATAATGTAGCCCCCAAGTGTCGGGTTGTGTGCCTGCAGCGACTCGGGATTGTCCTTCTATTGTAGAAAAAAAATCAAATCCACTATAGCCCACTGAGTGTCGGGTTGTATTACCTGCACTAGCTTGGGACTTCTGTAATATATACTCCAACATTTTTCCAACTTAAAAAAGGTGTAGCCCCCAGGACTCAAGGTGAATACCAAGCAAAGCCGGTCCAACCATCTCTTTAAGACCCGACGTTGGACAATCTATGGAGAAAAAACTTGCCTGAATCTGAGAGACTAGTATGTCCATTTTGCATCATGATTTCCTACTGTTATTTGTAATGTTTAAATGCATTATAATGCTTTATGAAGTAATTCTAATGCCTTTTCTCTCATAATATGCAAGGTTTAAACAAAGAGGGAGAATACCGGCAACTGGAAATCTGGACCTGAAAAAGCTATGACAAAGTTACCTATTTTGCACATCTCCAAATGAGTTAAAAATTTACGGAGAATTATTTTGGAATATATAAAAAATACTGGAGCAAATAACTACCGGAGGGGGTCCACCTGGTGAGCACAAGACACCAGGGCGCGCCTTGGTGGGTTGCGCCCTGGTGTCTTGTGCTCGGACCAACCCACCTCCGGTGCCCATCTTTTGGTATATAGGTCATTTTGACCTAGAAAATATAATGATATGACTTTCGAGATGAAGCGCCACCGTCTCGAGGCAGAACTTGGGCAGGAGAACTTTTGCCCTCCGGCTGAGCCATTCCGCCGGGGGAACTTCCCTCCCAGAGGGGGAAATCAAAGCCATCGTGATCACCAACAACCCTATCATCTTTGGGAGGGCAATCTCCATCAATATCTTCAACAACACTATCTCCTCTCAAACCCTAGTTTATCTCTTGTGTTCAATCTTTGTACTGGAACCTCAGATTGGTACCTGTGGGTGACTAGTAGTTTTGATTACATATTGTAGCTGATTACTATATGCTTTATTTGGTGGAAGATTATATGTTCAGATCCATTATGCTATTTAATACCCCTTTGATCTTGAGCTTGATTATCATTTATGAGTAGTTAATTTTGTTCTTGAGGTCACTGGAGAAGTCATGTTGCAAATAATCATGTGAACTTGATATGTGATCGATATTTCGATGATATGTATTTTGTGATTCCCTTAGTGGTGTCATGTGAACGTCGACTACATGACACTTCATCGTATTTGGGCCTAAGGGAATGCATTGTGGAGTAGTTATTAGATGATGGGTTGCTAGAGTGACACAAGCTTAAATACTAGTTTATGCGCTACTTCGTAATGGACCAATTTGATTCAAAAGTTTAATGCTATGGTTAGATTTTATCTTAATATTTTTCTCATAGTTGCAGATACTTGCAAGGGTTTAATCATAAGTAGGAGGTTTGTTCAAATAAGAACAACATGATCGGGAATATATCCCGCGGTATGACCCGACCACAACTTGGCGACTCACTAGAGACCCACCTGAGTCTGGCGACTCACTGGTGACCCGGAGGGCGGGTCAGATGAACGAGAAGACCCAACGGCCCGGAAGGTGGCTCATGGGAAGGCCGACTCATGTTATGGTGGGCCGACTTAAGAGGGAAGGCATAAGGAGTGTTTCCCTTACAAAGGAAGCAAGACTAGGATTCCACTTGTAATAGAGTAGTCCTAATCCTACTAGGACTAGTCATGTAAGCCGCCCCTTCAACTTATATAAGGAGGGGCAGGGCACCCCAAGCAGGACAAGTTGGAGACATACAAATCAATAGCTCTCGAAATAGAGGTAGGAGAAGAGCACCCTTGTAATTGTGAGCATCATCATCATCAATATCAATGAAGCAGGATGTAGGCTTTTACCTCCACCATGAGGGGCCGAGCCTGGGTAAAACCTCGTGTCTCTCGGTACTGACCAACCCCGTTCAAGCTGTTGCCTAGTTGCGTTGGCCTCATGACTAAGTCCTCACACTAGGATGTCTGCTGTGACAAAACCACGATAGGTGGCGCCCACTGTGGGGCCAGCGCATGGTGGTGTTGTTCTTGGAGGGAGCTACTCTGGGAAATGAGAAGTTTACAACCGGTCGAATCAGGGAAAGCCGGCATGGAAAAATTGACCTCATCAACCGAGGTTGAAGAAAGAGTTTATGTCAAGTCAGTGCGGATGATCTCTGCGATCTGGTCCAAACTGCGTTGGCTGTCATACGAACACACAACAATCCATTCATGAACCAAGCAATGAGGTGTGCTAAATCTAATGGGCGTGTGATTCTACCTGCGTATATCTGTCAAACAAAAGCTAGAAGTCGCCAATTGCGACCATTCAAGCAATAGGAATGATCAACCAGGGCAGGTGCAATCCGATCTGGTGCGAATACTGCTTCTTATGGGAAGTTAACTAGAAGAAGAAAAAAGAGAGCAGATCGGGTGCTACTAGCTACGATACATCACATGGAAAGTTTGCGTGAGAGGAAAGGAAAAAGTCAACCTAGGATCGGTTTTCAAAAGAAAAAAAGAAGGCCACGACCGGGGAACAAGTTGTCCACGAGCTCGGACTCTTTCATTGACCCAGACCTCAAACCTCGCGTTGAGCCAGCAGTTCACCTCCGCGGCTGCCGTGATCTTCGCCGCTGCTATCCCTGGATTAGGCCACCTTCACCTCGAGCCAGCCGCCGTCGAGCCGCCCTGGCCCTGCTCTGCCTCGCCTCCTTCAGTCGTGGGCTGAGCCACCGGCCGCCTCGATGCCCTCCGCCTCCGTTATGCGCTGCTTGCAGGCCGCCTTTGATGTTTACTATGCAACCTTCTTCCTGTAGACTCGTGTTGGGCCTCAAAGCACAGAGTTTTGTGGGACAGTAGCAAATTTCCATCAAGTGGATGACCTAAGGTTTATCAATCCATGGGAGGCGTAGGATGAAGATGGTCTCTATCAAACAACCCTCACTACCAAAAAAAAACACATCCGTGACATTTTGGGCTGAACGAATTTTGTTTCTGTCTTGCTTATGACACTTATATGATGATAATTGTGACAAAAATCGGTATCATCATAGATGGGGTGGGCTCCTACTTCTATGACAAAAAATCATGACAAAAAATGGGGTTTTTATCCTAGGCGTGCCGGAGACGCACCTGCATGACATTCTTTGGGCCGTCCATGACGGAAAAAAATCATGGTAGAAGTGAGGCGAGGAAAATTTCGGGCAGTTCCCGGTTACGATGGGTGGTCGGGGCCGAGCGATGCACAGAGGTTTGTGAGTTTCTCTAGCACAAGTACGTGCGTGTGCAAGGCATTGCGCTCTAACTGAACCCGAGCGAGGTGTTGGGTTCTAACTGAACCCGAGCAATTGCACTAGCTACATTACTAAACCCCGATCGATCCCTTGTTGTTAACTGAACCCGAGTGATCCCTTCACTACTGCTACTAACTGAAGCCGATCGAAGCTGCCTCTTTATGAACAGTTCCCGGTGGCGGTTGGATGAACAGTTCCCGGTGGGGGTTGGATGAGTATGACCCCGATAGAGGAGGTGGGGGTGGATGAAAAGTAGCCGATGGAGGGACCCCGTGGAGGGCTGGTTGAACAGTACCCCATGGAGGGCTGGTTGAATAGGAGCCGGTGGAGGCTGGATGAACAGGAACCCATGGAGGGCTAGATGAACAGTAGCCGATAGAGGCTGGAAGAACAAGACCCCGTGGATGAACAGTATGTAGCTGGTGGAGGCTAGAGGAAGTCGACGATGGATGAACAGTAGCAGGCCGAGGCTGGAGGAAGTCGATGGTGGATGAACAGTAGCTCGTGGAGTCTCGTTTTGCGATACGCCACACCCCTCCCGATGAACAGGACCCCGTTTCGGCCGTAGGCGCTCCAACACAAGTCTGTTTCTCCGGTTTGCGGTATGGCACACCCCTCCGATCAACAGGATTCCGTTTCAACCGTACAAGAAAGTGAGTGGGAGCTCTGTAGCATTTCTAATATTATATGTGGATGACATATTGTTGATTGGAAATAATGTAGAATTTCTGGATAGCATAAAAGGATACTTGAATATGAATGTTTCAATGAAAGACCTCGGTGAAGCTGCTTATATATTGGGCATCAAGATATATAGAGACATATCAAGACGCTTAATTGGACTTTCACAAAGCACAAACCTTGATAAAGTTTTGAAGAAGTTCAAAATGGATCAGTCAAAGAAAGGATTCTTGCCCGTGTTACAAGGTTTGAAGTTGGGTCAGACTCAATGCCCGACCACTACAGAAGATAGAGAGAAAATGAAAGTCATTCCCTATGCCTCAGCCATAGGTTCTATCATGTATGCAATGCTGTGTACCAGACTTGATGTGTGCATTGCTATAAGTTTAGCAGGGAGTTACCAAAGTAATCCAGGAGTGGATCACTGGACAGCGTTCAAGAACATCCTGAAATACCTGAAAAGGACTAAGGATATGTTTCTCATTTATGGAGGTGAAAAAGAGCTTGTCGTAAATGGTTATGTTGGTGCAAGCTTTGAGACCGATCTGGATGACTCTATGTCACAAACCGGATATGTATTTAAAATGAATGGTGGAGCTGTTAGCTGGTGCGGTTCCAAGCAGAGCATCGTAGTAGGGTATATGTGTGAAGAGGAGTAGACAGCTGCTTCGGAAGCAGCAAATGAAGGAGTCTGGATGAAGGAGTTCATATCCGATCTAGGTGTAATACCTAGTGCAT
Source organism: Triticum dicoccoides (assembly GCF_002162155.2). Lineage (NCBI taxonomy): Eukaryota > Viridiplantae > Streptophyta > Magnoliopsida > Poales > Poaceae > Triticum > Triticum dicoccoides. The sequence goes on from NC_041389.1 coordinate 538,699,990, forward strand.
TGGGTGTTGGTGTCAAAACTGGCGGATCTCGGGTAGGGGGTCTCGAACTGTGCGTGTAAGGAGGATGGTAACAGGAGGCAGGGGACATGATGTTTACCCAGGTTCAGGCCCTCTCGATGGAGGTAATACCCTACTTCCTGCTTGATTGATCTTGATGATATGAGTATTACAAGAGTTGATCTACCACGAGATCCTAGAGGCTAAACCCTAGAAGCTAGCATATGGTATGATTGTTGTTGTCCAACGGACTAAACACTCAGGTTTATATAGACACCAGAGGGGGCTAGGGTTACACAAAGTCAGTTACAAGGGAGGAGATCTACATATCCGCCAAGCTTGCCTTCCATGCCAAGGAGAGTCCCATCCGGACACGGGATGAAGTCTTCAATCTTGTATCTTCATGGTCCAACAGTCCGGCTAAAGTATATAGTCCGTCCGTCCGAGGACCCCCTAATCCAGGACTCCCTTAGTATCCCCTGAACCAGGCTTCAATGACGATGAGTCCGGCGTGCAGATTGTCTTCGGCATTGCAAGGCGGGTTCTTCCTCCGAATACTCCATAGAAGATTTTGAACACAAGAATAGTGTCCGGCTCTGCAAAACAAATTCCACATACCACCGTAGAGAGAATAATATTTCCACAAATCTAATCTGCTGACACATTCTACAGCATGACATCACACCACGGCCCGGTCATTATTCGAACCGTTTTTCTCAACTAACCAGTGCTCATATTGTGAGGCGGTTTTCCTGGCACGTCTTGTCGAAGCAGGGACCGTGTCCCCTAATCACGGGATTCTCATCAATACGGGTGTGGGTAACCCAACCACGCCATCCATCACGGCTCTTGGGGAATAAGCGAGTCTACCAGGTGAGTGGGGAGGCGCAGGGTCCCTGCTGCCTTTATAAGGAGATAAGGACCCCCCCTTTTCACCCATGCCTTCTCCTTCTTCTGCTTATCCATTCCCCTCTGCTCGAGCACCGGCACCCAAGCGTTCGACTTCTCTGCCGACAAAGGCCTTCCGAAAATATCTGGATCCGGAGCAGGAGGCAAGTAGATGGCCTCTACCATCCGGGAGAAGGATATCGAAAAGCTTCGGGAGGCCGGGTATCTGGCCCAGAAAATCAGCCATCGTCTCCCAACGGCGGGACAGATCGTCCCTACTCCGGAACCCCACGAGAGGGTTGTTTTCCTCCGTCATTTTGTCCGCGGGCTGGGGTTTCCCCTCCACCCATTTGTTTGCGACATCATGTATTACTATGGGATCGATTTTCATGATCTATCCCCCAATTCCTTCCTCAACATCTTGACGTTCATCATCGTGTGCGAGGCCTTCCTCCGCATCTCGCCACACTTTGGCTTATGGCTGAAGATCTTTAATGTGAAGCCCAAGGTAGTGGGCAGCGCGCACGCCAAGTGCAAAGGCGCCATGGTGAGCAAGATGCCCAATGTCACATGGCCAACAGGTACTTTCAATGATTCCGTCAAGGGGTGGCAGCAGCATTGTTTTACATCACCGAGCCGCGCGGCACAAAATGGGCCACTGCTCCTGAATTCCGATCCGGAGCCCCCCTGCGGCTAACGTCCAGGCCCGAGAAGGGCCTGAACTGGTCTTCATCCGATGAGTTGTTGGCGCTCCAGACGTGCGTCAAGGATATGGAAGACAAGAATATCAAACTTGTCAATGTGGTCTAGGTGATGTTAGTTTGCCGGATCCTTCCTTGTCAACATTGGGCTTGTAATTTGTGGGAATTCGACCCGGCCAAGCATCAGACCCTGCGAGAGCTCTTTGGCTCCTCACACAAAGACATTTGGAAGGTGCTTTTCAAGTCCAGCAAATCATGGCCAGACTCAGCCGAGGACCGCGGGTACCAACTGTCCCGCCCCGCAAGTTCGGTAAGTCATTATAAGTTTTATTCGCATAACCCAAGGGAAAATGCTTAATGTGTTTTCCACAACTCTCCTAGGGCTGGACGAAGAAGGCGGGGCAGATCTACTATCCGGCCCCGCTGCCTGAAGAACAGGCCAACCCACTTCTAACGAAGATGCTGGTCCCGACGCCCTACAAGGTGCCGAAGAAGAAGGCCGAGAAAGAGGCCAAGAAGACTAGGGGCGGCCTCCGTCACCGTGGCGCCTCAGACACAATATCCAAAGGCTTCAATGCCCGTTCTTCCTCCGAAGAGGATGAGGAGGAGGAGGAGGACGAATCCCCAGCAGGGGGAAGAAATAAAAGGACGACCTCCACATCCCTGGAGGCCAAATCGCCTAAAAAGGAAAAAACTCCTCTTCCAGAGGAGTCCATTGCCGCCGATAGCAGCCCGGAGCGGGATCCCAGGGCCCAGCCCCTGGTGAACTCGTGAGTATATATATAATCCGAACACGTTTACGTGTCCAGACTCATTATGGCATAATATTTTAATCTCAGCCATACTTTTTGTAGTCCGGCGAGGTCCCGCACCGAGCAATCCTCATCGGAGGATTTGCTGGGTTCGGATGCTATGGAGAGCGGGACACCCCCGAAGGCCCCTTCCCCCAAACATGTGAATGACACCGAGGTTTTGTCCCGGACGGACCCTAGCCAAGGAGGGGGGGAAAGATTGCAAAGGCGCGCCAGGAGGTCAGACTTCAGGGGCCGGACACACAGGAGAGAAGGCTCCCATGCATAGGGGCCGACGGCGAGAGCCATTTTGAACTCGGCCCCCAGCTGGACAAAATTCTGGAGACCAATAAGGTTCCAGAATCAGGCAGGCGGCCTCCCTCGGGTAGAGGGGGTATACCTGTTCCACCGGCAACCTCTGCCCAACCAGAGGTACCGGATACTTTATTGGCGGCGCTGAAAAGCGCCTCCATCATCGATGAACACCTTGCCCTTATGGGTGCGGTGATTGAGAAGATTTAGTCTGCTGAGAGTGGACTGAATGAAGCCTGTATCATCCTTATAAGAGGCTTTGAGGTATTTTATATGAAGTTTCGAAGAGTGTCATAGTATAGATAGTAGCCCCTGATACACTATTCAGTAAAAGAAAGAACCGGACAGAGTATCAAATCTATGTTCGTAGGAGACTCACTTAATGACATTTATCTATCTTCCTTTATAAGCAGGCGTCCGTAGCGACTGCCACCTCTCACACTGCGGAGGTCTCCAGACTAAATCAAAGTCTGGAGCAGGCCAAAGAAGAATGTGGCCAGTTAAAAAGGCAGTTGGAGGATACACAAGGTATGCACAAACCTTGCTCGCGTTTAGTGCGAACGAATTAATAGTATTATAAAAATATGTTCCATGATTTGTGCTAGGCGCGATGACCGAAGTCAAGGCTCTTAAGAAGGCTGTGGCCGAGGCCAAGAGAAAGGCAGCCGCAGAGCGGGCCCATCGTGAGAAGCACGAGGCCAGGGTTATTGAAGCTGAGCAAGAGCTTCAAAAGGTCGTGAAAAGATGTGAGGCCTTGGAGCAGAGTCTAACGGAGAAAGAATCCGAACTCACCAAGGCTCAACAGGCCGCCCGTGATGCCCAAGTTGAAGCCCAAGGTGCCCTGAAGGAGATCCAAGAGGCGAGGAAGATTGCGGCAGGTAAGGCTTTTTCTATGTAAAGCAAGTATTTGGGGAGAAAATCATGTTTTTGATTTCGAGTTCTGATTTCTCCAGGGGTATTTGCGGAGCTGCCACGCAGCATATCTGATGCCGCACAATTCTACCGAGCCGAAGAAGGGAACAATGTGGATAAGCTATTTTGGTTGCAGTATCTGGCGCCGAATTATCCGGTGCCTTTTGCCGATCAACTGAAACAGCTGATCGAACTTCATAAGGCGGCCGAGCTAGCCATGAAGGATTTGATTATCCGGCTATGGCCTGCCGAGCCGATTCCAAGCAGCAACTTCAGGCTCGTGAAGCGGATTGTGAGTGCCTGCCCTCGACTGGACGTCATCAAGCGGTCGGTCTGTATAGAAGGTGCGCGAATGGCCTTTGCCCGTGCAAAGGTGCACTGGGGGAAGATGGATGCTGAAAACCTGATGACCGAGGGACCGCGGAGGGAAAGGACCACAACAAGCCGGAGTTATATTATGAGAGTGTCCTGAAAGGATCCCGCCTTGCGGCGGAGCAATGCACCAAGGACATTATATTTCCATGAATGTGGATCATGTTGCCCTTTGTAATGTTTGAACAAGGTGATTTATATTATTTATTGCCTGTTATATAAAAGTTTATCCCCCTGCGCGGCCGTTTTATATATTAATCCTGAGAGTTGGCCAGTCGTCAGCTTCTGCCCCTACGTAAAAAGTACGGGGTGTTCGGGATAAACCTGATCACTCTTTATCCTAGTTTTGGGTCCTTCGAAGGAGGTGGTCAGCACAATGAACCAGGCAATCAGACTATAGGGCTTTATCACTCTCACTTGGCCATAGGAGCTTTAGGAAGGTGGGCGCAGCCCCTGGTGTTCAGAAGATCGCACAAGGGGCTCTATAAGCACCTGATCGGAAGAAAAAACTGATCCATCGCACGCTGCATTGGTTATGGCATTGTGCGGGAGAAATCCTTAAAGATTTTACAACCTCTTGAACAGCTGACAGCTCTCGCCGTATCATGAAAGTCAGTTTTCGGCTTTCTCTACTGAGGTGCTCGTCTAGAAGAACCACGACACAATCGCAGTAGTTCTCTCAGTGCTACCTTAGCCGATATAGCGGAATGTAAGGCACCAAAACATGGGAGCCGGGCAAACCCAACATTTGACCCACGACATGATTCAGAATTGATGCATATAATGCTATAAGTTCGGGGTGCCGAACTACCACGAAGGTGTTCGTACTCTATTGCCGTATTATGGGCACAATGAAGCCCCTGGCATATTTAGGGCATATAGTGGTGTACAGATGCCATTTGCAAAAAGAGTTTCAATAAGGGATACCAGTAGATAGGCATCATGCATGTTGTATTTGAATAATACGTCAATGCGTATGAGTACATGTAATGTAATAAAAAGAGAAAATGACTGCGGAACCTGCTGAGACTAGGCGGGAAGAAGCTGTGTGTGGATCCGGAGTGTCGTCGGATGATCATCGAGAGGAATATGTAAGGATTCCCTTGCGCGTTCGAGTTTTTTCCATGTCGCCGGTCCTGTCCTATGCAAAGGTGAACCTATAAAGAAAATACAAAAAATGTTTATGTGCCACAGAGTGGTTGAGCCGCAGTGTGTGTCCTGTCCTAGCTTTTGCCGGAGTATTTAATTGAGCTCCGGACGAGCCGGGCTATCCTGCCGCGAAGTAGTTCAGATTGCTTTGATGGTGTCCGGGAGGTTGGCCGTGGACTCGAGGTTCGATTGAAAGGTGCCACTCGTTGCTTCTGCTGTTAAAGCGGCGGTATACTCTTCGGCGCCGAGGGGGAGTTCGGTCTTGCCATTAACCGTGATGACACCGTGCGGACCGGGCATCTTGAACTTATGGTAGGCATAATGTGGCACTGCGTTGAATCGAGCGAGCGCGGTTCGCCCGAGCAGTGCCTGATAATCACTGCAAAAGGGGACGATGTTGAAGATTAACTCTTCGGTATGGTAATTGTCCGGTGATCCGAAGACTACCTCAAGAGCGATGGAGCCTGTATAGCTGGCCTCCACACCTGGTATAATACCTGTAAAGCTGGTTTTAGTGGGCTTGATCATCGAATGATCGATACCCATCTTGCACACTGTGTCCTGATAATGCAGGTTTAGACTGCTACCTCCGTCCATAAGGACTCATGTGAGGTGGAACCCGCCAATTATTGGGTCGAGGATTAGTGCGGCTGAATTGCCCTGATTGGTAATAACTGGACAATCCGTGCGGTTGAAGGTGATCGGCCATAGCTTATATTGTGGGGCGACTGATTCTGTTAAGTCGACATCCCTAAGGGTGCGCATCCGTTCCAGGTTGGGAATGTGGGTGGCATTTATCACATTCACCGTTTTGATTTGCGGGGAAAATTTCTTTTGCCCTCCTGTATTCGTTGATCGGGGCTCCTCGTTGTCATCGTCACTTTGAGACCCCTTCTCCTTCGGCACCTGACCTGCCGGCTTGTTTGAAGACCCAGCATTCTCTATTGGTATGGTTGGCTGGTGTTCCTGGGGTGCCATGAATTTGGCATGGGCGATCGAGTATGCGGTCCAGACTGGACGGGCCCGAATTGTTATTTTTGAATGGCTTTTTCCGCTGACCGGACTTATAGCCAGTGAATCTTGCATTGACTGCCGTGTCTCCGGTGTTGTTGAGGATATAACTACTGAGAGTAAACCGCCCAGGAGGGGCCGGTTCACGCTCAACTATACCAAAGCCCATGAAGACAAGAAGATGGTGCTTTACTGATAAAGCTTAGAGGCCCAGAGCCCAGAGGCGGATTAGGGCCCATAGTGGTAAACCGCCATAGATGTATAACTTGTATTGTAAAGTTAGGGAAAGGGAGAGACCAAGCCGAACACTTGTATGAGTCGGCCTCGGGACTATATAAATTGGCCAGGCGTCAACCTGTGTATATATAGGGACGACCCGGCGGCGGTTCAGGAACAACACACAACAACTCGAGACCCAGGCAAAGCGTATTTGCTCCCTGGTCATCGAAACCCCAATAATCCCATCACAACTAGATGTAGGCTTTTACCTTCATCGCAAGGGGCCAAACTAGTATAAAACTCTCGTGTCCCTTGTCCGGTTTAACCCCTTCAGGGTAATCTCGTTGCGATGGCTCCATGACTAAGTCCTTCTGCTAGGACATCTGACGTGATATTTCCACGACAGACGGCGCCCACCGTGATATTTCGCACGATGGTTTCGAGTTATTGAAGGGCAGCTTTGAAGGACTCAAGGGGTACGCGGTTGGCCGGATGACCAAGAGTCATCGCGGTAAGCTTTACATCGATGATGCAGGTTGGGGCCCCGAGGCCGGCTCAATCGAGTACGGGTACCGGGTCCCCTTTGGCGGAATTCACGTTTTTATTGGCAAGATCGGTGAACCGGGCCCTGAGCCGGACATCTCCACCGACCTCATCGAAACGGCTCAGCGTGCAAGTCCTGCCCGGTTTCAGCCTGCCATGAAGCGTGCGTTCATGGGATTTATCCATGGTGCGGAATCTGAACCGGTGTTCGACGATGAGACAACCATCTACTCAGATGGTGAATCGTCCACTGGCGAAACCGAGTCGTTATACCAGCTGCAAGATGGCCGGATTGGGGGATATTCCGATGGTGACAATATTCCGGGCCCCCTTGAACCGCCAAACCGGGTTGCGATCTTCATGGCCGGTACGCAGCCCATCGTGCAGTCTTCATCTATAGCAGCAATGATCTCCGGATAGGCAGCCGCGGCAGGAGGCCCGGCGCGCCGGCCGGCTCAAGTTCTTACTGGTTTACTGGCGCCTTGACGGCATTGTTGACTACAACGGTGACTCCGAAGACTCGAGTTCAGCATAATGCGAATGTTACGAAGCTAAAGGATCAGGTAGCACAGGCCAAGGCAGACTTGGCAGCTGAGGAGGCCAGGATGGATGAAGAGCGGGCCGCTTTAGATGCCCAATCACAATAGATCCAGGCGCAGAATTACTGGCTTATGTTGGATCAGAACGCATCAAATGAAGTTATGAGAAGGAAGTACCGGTCTCGACTGCCGCAAATCTACGAGGGTCTGAATCTCTTCGGTACACCAGGAGCTGGGCCTAGCAATCCGGCAGGAGTAAACCGGACCGAGGCTCCTGGGGCAGCGCCGGATCAGCCACGGACGATGGACCCGCCTCGGCGGACGGACAACTGGCCGCAATATGTGGGAACACCACCGGGTCACTTTTCCAGTACTTTGGATAACATGATTACGACATCATCGCGTTTGTCAGCTATTCCGATGGAGGGCGACTCACTAGCGGCGGTTGAGACAGGACAAGCCAGGGATCTTCTTCAAACTGCCGTTGTACAGCAACAGGCTTATTCCTACAGCCGAGACAAAATACATTCAACCCCTCGTCCGAGCAAGAGTTATACCAGGCACATAGACGAACCGGCCGTGTCAAGCAGTGCGCGGCGTCGTGATGCCCCTCGAGGGCCTAATCCGGCGAACGGCGGTTTGAATGCTCAGGTTGTGGTAGATAATGGCAGAGCGTGAAGGGAGGCCGCATTAGCAGCGCAACACGCGGGTCATCATCTACCCGCCCCGGTTCTGCCAGCGGCGTCAGTAGAGCGAGGGACCGGGCTTGCCTTCAGCTCCTGGGGAGTGCCGTGTCTCATCTCGGCTCTCTGTAATGTGCGGTTGCCCAAAGATTTCAAAGGTCCACGCAAGGTGCCTAACTATACCGCTGATCAGCCCCCCGAGGCGTGGGTTGAGAGTTATGAGATGGCAATGGAGATGCTAGATGTGGATGAAGCGGCATGTGCAAAATATTTCACCATGATGTTAGAAGGAATGGCTCGCACCTGGCTGAAGAGCCTGCCTGCTAACTCGATCAATTCATGGGATGAGTTGAAGGCCAAGTTCATAGCAAACTTCAAAGATACATGCAAGCAACCTATGTCCATTGTAGATCTGGCAGCTTGTGTCCAAGGAAAGAATGAATCAACAACCCATTGGGTGCGCCGGGTTTCATAAATTTTACATTCATCAGGCCGCATCAATCCGGATACAACAATTGTGACGTTGGAGGGCAATTGCCGGTTTAAGTCGCTAAAAATGAAGTTGGGACGGCTCAAGCATCACTGCAATGATATGGGAACACTCATGGTGGCTCTGGTTAAGTATGTTGATTCTGATAATACCAAGGACCCTGATTCTGATGAAGAGAAACAGGAGAAGGGAAAGAAGAATGCCGGTTCAAAGGGACATCATAACCAGGCAGGCCACGAAAACAATGGTAAGCGTAAAGCGGACAATTCCAATTTTGTGGCTAACACCAGTATGCAGGGTAATATGCAGCGCCGTAAGGGTAAACCGCCCAGCGTGGTGGATGAATGAATCCGGAACGCCTGTTAAACCAGCCTTGCCCAAAGCATGGGACAAAGGAGGTTCCGGCCACACATCTTTGGAAGGATTGCCACATCATGAGGGAATTCAAAAACTTTGATCTTTTCCGGTATGATCAGGGTCCATATGGTGGTTCCGGTCCAGGATTTCATGGGCCGGGTTACGGTGGCGGCGGCTCAAACTCAAAGTTTCAGAATAATCAGGGCAATCAGAACAACCAAGGTGGTAACCATCAACAGGGTAATCAGGGGAATCAACAGCAGTCGGGTTATCAGAGCAACCCAAAGCAGGTAAACGGTGGACAGTATCATGTCTTCACTACTAGATTGTGCAAGCGCGATCAAAAACTCCATAAAAGGGCAGTAAACTCTGTTGAACCGGCAGTGCCCCGTTATATACGCTGGTCTGAGCAACCTATTGTCTGGTGCAGAGAGGATCATCCGCCCCGGGTTGACAATCCGGGTCACGTAGATTTGGTGGTTGCACCGTAGGTGGGAGGTTATAAGTTCACCAAGGTACTCATGGACGGAGGGAGCAGTATCAATATTTTGTACTATGAAACCTTCCGGCGTATGGGGTTGACAGATAAGAATCTTAGACCGTCAAACACCTTTTTTCACGGAGTGGTGCCTGGTAAATCGGCTTACCCAGTTGGTAAGATAGCTCTGTAGGTGGTTTTTGGAGATGATCATGATTCAAGGTCCGAGACGCTGACCTTTGAAGTGGTCAAGATCAGAAGTCCGTACCATGCTTTATTTGGATGGCTGGTTTATGCTAAATTCATGGCAAGGCCATGTTATGTTTATCTCAACTCAAGATGCCGGGTCACAAAGGAACCATCACGGTTCATGGTAGCTGTAAGATTGCTCTGGAGTGTGAGGAAGGTGATGCGGCCTATGCTGAATCGGTTTGTGCAACGGAAGAGTTGAAGTTTTATAAGGACAATGTTGATCCGGCAGACATGACCTCTCTAAAGAATCCCACTACAGAGCATGATCTGGCTTTGAAGTTTAAATCGGCTGATGAGACTAAATTGGTTGATTTTGTTCCTAGCGATTCGTCCAAGCAGTTCAGCATCAGCGTCAACTTGGATCCCAAATAGGAAAGCGCGCTCATCGAGTTCATCCGTGAGAACCGGGACATCTTTGCATGGAAACCTTCTAACATGCCAGGTGTACCGAGGGAACTCGCAGAGCACACTCTTAATATTGATCCGAAGTTCAAACCGGTCAAACAGTTTCTTCGCCGCTTTAATGAGGAGCGGAGTAAGGCCATTGGGGAAGAGGTAGCCCGGCTCCTGGCAGCAGGGTTTATCGTGGAAGTGTTTCACCCAGAGTGGTTGGCTAATTCGGTGCTGGTACTTAAGAAAAATGGCACTTGGCATATGTGTGTGGATTACACAGATCTGAACAAGGCTTGCTCAGCTGATCCCTTTGCCCTCCCTCGTATTGATCAAATCATTGATGCTACGGTGGGTTGTGAGCGTTTGAGTTTCTTGGATGCTTATTCTGGTTATCATCAGATCAAGATCGAAGTTAAGGACCAAGAGAAGACAGCTTTCATTACTCCCTTTGGAGCCTTCTGTTATGTATCTATGCATTTTGGGCTCAAGAGTGCCCAGGCAACCTATCAACGTTGTGTGCAGAACTGTCTTCATACTCAGATTGGACGCAATGTTCATGCTTATGTGGATGATATTGTGGTCAAGTCTAGAAAAGCAGAGACACTCATATCTGATTTGCAAGAAACCTTTGATAACCTGAGAGTTTATAAAATGATGCTCAATCCGGCAAAGTGTGTCTTTTGGGTTTTTTGGTGTCTAACCGGCTGGCAAGCTCTTGGGTTTTTTGGTGTCTAACCGGGGCATTGAGGCTAATCCGGAAAAGATCAAGGCGATCACGTCTCTGGCTAAACCAACATGTATCAATGATGTTCAACGATTGGCGGGTCGTATTGCGGCTTTGAGCCGGTTTATCAGCAGGTTGGGAGAAAAGGCGATCCCTCTGTACCAGATGTTGAAGAAGACAGACAATTTTGTCTAGAGTGATGCTGCTGATGCAGCGTTTGAAGACTTGAAGAAGCAGTTGGCTGAACCACCGGTTCTTGCCGCTCCAGTTGATAAGAAGCCACTGCTGTCATATGTGGCTGCTAATGCCCGAGCTGTCAGTGTCGCCATTGTGGTGGAGCGCAAGGAGGCTGGGAAGGAATACCCGGTTCAAAGGCCGGTTTATTATATCAGCGAAGTGCTCATTGAGTCAAAGCAATGATATCCACATTGGCAGAACCTAGTGTACGGGGTTTTTATGGCAAGTCGGAAGCTTAAACAGTACTTTCAAGGTCATCCCATCATAGTGGTCAGTTCTGCTCCTTTGGGGGATATAATCCAGAACAGGGAAGCAACTGGCCGGGTTTGCTAAGTGGGCTATTGAGCTTGGGCCACACGGTTTGAATTATATGCCTCGCACAACAATCAAATCCCAGGCCCTTGTGGATTTTATCAATGATTGGACAGAGTTGCAGATACCGGAGGACAAACCAGACAATACATACTGGACTATTCACTTTGACGGGTCTAGGCAATTGGAGGGCTCAGGGGCTGGATTTGTCCTTACTTCCCCTCGAGGTGATAAAATTCATTATGTTCTTCGCATAATGTTCCCTTGTACTAACAATGCAGCTGAGTATGAAGCTTTACTCCATGGTCTTCAAGTGGCTAAGGAGATGAACTTAAGCCGCGTACGATGCTTTGGAGACTCAGACCTGGTAGCCCAGCAAGTTTCAGGTACTTGGGATTCCAAGGATCCACTCATGGCAGCTTACCGACGAGAGGTGGATATTGTTGCTGGTCACTTTAAGGGATATCAAGTGGAGCACATTGATCGGCGCAAAAACGAGGCAGCTGACGCTTTAAACTGGCTAGGATCTCAGCGTAAACCGGTGCCACCCAATACCTTTTTGGATGTCTTGCACAACCCGTCGGTTCAGCTGCCTACAGAGGAGGACCTCGCCATTCCTGATCCGGAGGCATAGTTGGTGGCCGCTTTACATATCATTCCGGATTGGATGGTTCCATACTTGGCATATTTGAACCAGGGCGAGTTACCAGAAGATGAAATTGTGGCCAGGCAGATAGTCCGGCGATCCAAGTCCATGACAATTGTCAATGGCGAGTTACATCATTGCAGTGTTTCAGGTGCGTTTCAGCGTTGTGTTTCTCCTGAAGAAGGCCATGAGATTTTACGCGAGATCCATGAAGGAGACTGTGGTCATCACGCCGGTTCAAAATCTTTGTTGGATAAAGCATTTCGTCATGCTTTCTATTGGTTGACGGCTCACGCTGATGCTGAGGACTTGGTACGGCGGTGCGATGGCTGTCAGAAATTCTCACGACGAGCTCATATTCCGGCTCAGAAACCTCTCTAAAGGCGAAATGGAGGATTTTTGTCAACGAGAGCACATCCGGCTTGATGTGGCATCTGTGGCTCACCCCCAATCTAATGGTCAAGCTGAGCGAGCTAATCAGGAAATTTTAAAGTGTATAAAGCCTCGTCTTATGGTCCCTTTGAAGCGGATGCTGGGTTGTTGGGTGGAAGAACTACCATCTGTATTATGGAGCATAAACACCACCCCAAACCGATCTACAGGTTATACGCCCTTTTTCATGGTCTACGGAGCAGAGGCGGTTCTCCCCAGTGACATTCGTCATGACTCGCCCCGGGTTGCCAATTATGTTGAAGCGAACAACGAGCAAGCACTGGACCTGTTACATAAAAAACGGGACATGTCATTGGCTCTTTCGGCAGTTTATCAGCAAGACCTGCGGCGTTATCACAGCCGCCGGGTTAGGACAAGAACCTTTCAAGAAGGCGACTTGGTGCTCCGGCTCATCCAGGATCAGACCGATATGCACAAGTTATCCCCAGCTTGGGAAGGACCCTTTGTGGTCAGCAAGAATCTGCACAACGGATCATACTACCTCATCGACATTCTCGAGCACAAAGACTCAAGCAAATCGGAGGAGGAGACCCGTCGGCCGTGGAATATCGCTCTTCTACGGCCTTACTACACCTGAGCCATAGGCTCTCACTATGTACATATTTTGACAATGTATATATTATGCTCCATATAATAAACCGGCATCCTTGCTACAAGCAGGGCCTCTGCCGTTCTTCCAATATTTCTTTGTTACAAGGGGGCTTCTGCTTACAAAGCGATGACCCGTTTTTCCAATAAACCGGCTATCATGTGATCATACAGCTTGGGAGCTTCACACCCAAGGGGCCAAAGAGAGTATTGTTGCTAAAAGCACAACTCAAACATAGGCACCCATTGAGCATAGCTCACAAGTTACTTGGGGGCTCTTTGTGTAAAGTAACAAAGAGTTTGAAAGCACCCTTGTAACTGGGTATCGACCCGCGGCTTGGAAGCCTGGTGTATTCACCTAAAACCCCGGGTTAACCTGCCTTCATCAAGTAAGCCACTCCTATCCAGGTAATCCTGGCACAAACCGCTGAACGTTTGACAAGTTACTCTCATTGAGACCCTGAACTTGTCAAAGTTAAAACGATGATTGGTTAGTTGGAGGCCCATCTTAATAGGCTTTGTCAAATGGTTTAACTCAGCGGCCTGGCAGCCCACGAAAAGCCTCGAATTTGGGCCTGGCAGCCCTCGAAAAGCCTTGAGTACAAGTTTTATTTGTTGTTGTTTTTACAAGTTTTACCTTTATTGATCAGCTTTTCAAAGTAAACCGACATTTCTTAACCCGGTGTGGCTTACAGTTATTAGCTGTTAAAGCATATAATCAATGGTGAACCGGCATCTTTCAATCCGGCCTGGCATTGACTATAAGTCGCCAGAATGATCATCCGGTGTTTACAAATACCCGGTATATTACACACCAACACTGCATGGTGGGAGTTCTGAACACTAAAAGAGTTGGGTGTTCACCCTTACTGCAATCAAGTTGGTAAACCAACAGCATAATTTCATATCACAGGTATGATCTATTTTGCTATTTTTGTAACCTTGGTTACTTACCAGGTTTTTGTATTGGGAATTATGACCCGTCCGGCGGTAAACCACCCGGACATATTATTTTTATGCAGACACAGGGATTGCATAATCTCATGAAGATATATAAGCCAGCGCCACAAATATCATGGCAGATCAAACAAAGTCACATATCAGTGCACGATGGCAGCAGATCAAAGTATGCCAACTAGCCTATTACAAGGCGCTTTAAGGCCCAAAATAAGTGATTGTTCATTACACAGAACACAATCTCTGAAAATCAATCCAGTTGCCGGATTAAGTGTCACGCCCAATATGCGACCCTATCCAAAAGGAACTCGAAGGTCCCACCAAGGATAGGCCAGCATATTGAAATGCTTTTGCAAGGTGGATATCATTACATCAACATTACATAATAGATGGGGATACATACAAAAGGCATGCAATGCCACACGAATGCAACATCATCTCATACAAGAACAACATCCGACTACGGATGAATCATAAACAGAAACTCAAACAATATCCACCCTGCTAGCCCAGGCTGCCGACCTGGAACCTATCCCCTGATCGAAGAAGGAGAAGAAGAAACTCCAAAACAAGCAACATCGCTCTCGCGTCATGATCATCGCATAACCTGTACCTTCAACTGTTGTTGTAGTAATCTGTGAGCCACGAGGACTCAGCAATCCCATTACCATGGGTATCAAGACTAGCAAAGCTTAATGGGAAAGGAAGGGGTAAAGTGGTGAGGTTGCAGCAGCGGCTAAGCAAGTATGGTGGCTAACATACGCAAAAGAGAGCGAGAAGAGAACAAGCGGAACGGTCGTCAACTAGTAATGATCAAGAGGTGATCCTGAACACCTACTTACGTCAAACATAACCCAGAAACCGTGTTCACTTCCCGGACTTCACCGAGAAGAGACCATCACGGCTACACACGCAGTTGATGCGTTTTAATTCAGATCAGGTGTCAAGTTATCTACAATCGGACATTAACAAATTCCCATCTGCAACATAACCGCGGGCACGGCTCTCGAAAGTTTAAACCCTGCAGGGGTGTCCCAATTTAACCCATGACAAGCTCTCGCGATCAACAAAGGAATAGACCTTCTCCCAGGAAGACCCGATCATTCTCGGAATCCCGGTTTACAAGAGATTTCGACAATGGTAAAACAAGACCAGCAAGACCGCCCGATGCGCCGACAATCCCGATAGGAGCTGCACATATCTCGTTCTCAAGGCAACACCGGATAAGCTAAGCATACAGGTACCGACGTAACCCAAGTTGCCAAGGGATGGTCCCGCACGGTGCTCTAGTTTGGACCAACACTTAGACAAGCATTGGCCCGGGGCGCTAATAAAGATGACCCTTGGGTTAATTACTCCCAAGGGAAAAGTAGGTGGTGGTGAGGCGAATGGTAAAACCAAGGTTGGGCCTTGCTGGAGGAGTTTTATTCAAAGGGAACTGTCAGGGGGTTCCATAAATCACCCGACCGCGTTAGGAACGCAAAATCCGGGAACATAACACTGGTATGACGGAAACTAGGGCGGCAAGAGTGGAACAAAACACCAGGCATAAGGCCGAGCCTTCCACCCTTTACCAAATATATAGATGCATTAATAATATAAGAGATATTGTGATATCCCAACATAACCCTGTTCACCATGGAGAAATCTTCAACTTCACCTGCAACTAGCAACACTGTAAGAGGGGCTGAGCAAAGCGGTAACATAGCCAAACAGTGGTTTGCATAGGAAAGGTGTCAAAGGTTAGAGGTTCATGGCAATTTGGGATGGCTTGATAAATAGGTAATAGGTAGCGCAGCATAGCGATAGAACGAAGCAACTAGCATAGCAATGATAGTAGTGAGATCCAGGGTAGCGGTCA
Organism: Triticum dicoccoides; assembly: GCF_002162155.2. NCBI lineage: Eukaryota > Viridiplantae > Streptophyta > Magnoliopsida > Poales > Poaceae > Triticum > Triticum dicoccoides. The sequence goes on from NC_041389.1 coordinate 538,715,855, forward strand.
TCTTGCCTGATATCCCGCAAGGAAGAAGGATGAGTCCATGCAGAAGACGAACGGATGAAGCCGAACCAACCGTAGACGTACGAATCCTCACGATCACAACGAAACAGGAACTAACAAGAAGCACACAACATAGGTAAACACACCACACATGAACAAGGCATGATGCACAACAAGCATGATGCATGACCAAGCTACATGAAGCTACTCATGGCAAGAGATGTTGGAAACAAGAACAACACATCAAGGCAAGTTTAAATGAGGCCGGAAACAACATATAACAATTCTGGTAAGTCCACATATGCAAATTTCGAAATTGGTCCAGATTTGAACAAACCTTAAGTTCAAGTTGTTAAACAGCAAGTTAAGATGCACCAAGATGATCTACACGAAATTCTAGTCAAGTTACATATAAAGTTCATTAGATTCGGAGCTACGGCCTAGAAGATATGAGCAAAACAAGTTAAGCATGGCATTGATGCAAAATGCATACAAACATCAAGCAAACACCTCAAAACAAGGATGCAACATGATAATATGAAACTACATGCAAAATCAAGCAAGTTTCATATAGAGCACACTCAAAACGGGGCAACGGTTCAACACATACACTCCATACAAGTCATAACAACAATCTGTCCATAACAGCAACTAGGCATATTGCAAGCATCAAAACAATATGATACAGCACCCCAACATAATAACAAAAGGCATGGGCATGAAGTACTGGTAAAGCATAACAAAACATGAACACTGAGCTATCTCCAGAAACAACTAGAACATGCTCAAAAAGACATGGGAAGATTGCAAATAATAACAGTTTCAGACTTTAGCAGAAATAACATCAGGTTGCAATGTTTAAAGCTATCAAACAACATGTTACAGGAATTTATCATGGCAAACAAAGGCATGGCATGATACTACTAAATGCATAGATCAAAAGACCCTTACTGACCATGAGCCAAAAAGGCACGAAAAATATGATGGCACCCATGTAAACATGGAAAGTTATATTACAGATTCATACATGGCAGGAACAACAATAAGTAGGCATGTTGGTGAGCTTGAACCACTCACCACAGAGCAATATATGGCATGGCAAGGCAACCAACAGTAAGAAGGCATGTTTATGAAGCTAAGCATGGCAATAGCAAGGTCATAGGGTGCACGGATCACTAGGAAAACACATGGAAACAACTGAACTTAACGTTAACAGGCTGACAGCAACATTTTCAAGCAACTTTAGAGCAAGATAACAACATGTTCCAGCAGGCTATAATTGCAACCAAGGGCATGAATGGATAGAGAAAGACATGTAGATCAAAACATGTTTATAGGACATCTCCATATTATGCACGAAATGGCTAGTAGAAGCATGTTAACATAGCAACAAAATATAATAGAATATGTCAGGAAAAGAGCAACAGCAACTACCCTACTTAGCAAGATTGATACACTCAGCACACAACTCACAAAAATACATGGTTGGCACCCCTGGAAAGATGGCATTGCATAGATAAAAACACATGTAGACATCAACCTCATAGGATGCACACATCAAACATGGCAAAAATGATAAATGAGCAAGTTATAACAGTTTCAGCAGATTAACATCAACATGCACTCTTCTAACAGCATTTCGGGTATCAAGATGAGCTCAAATGAAAATGATGCAATGGAATGAAATGAAGTACTCGTCGAGGCAAAAAATGTGACATAGTACACGCAGAAAACGGAGCTACGGATGCAGAGATACAGCATGATGAACATGGCATGATAATGTCAGAAATCTGGGACAGACGAAAATCTCACCCCGCGAAAACAACTGACAGGTCGGGGTTGGCTGCTTCCCTCGCACAGAACGGATGGCACGGAAGTCAACGCCGGTGGGGAGGGGGCGTGGGACTCCGGCGAGCGCCGGGAAGGCCCTGAATGGGTAGATTGGGCACGGGGCAACCCATTCCCGGCGTTGAGGCGGCTTGGGGCAGAACGAGCGCGGAGATCGGGGCAGCCATGAAAGCTCCTGGTACAGGGAAGAGAGAGATAGAGATGCGTGAGGGAGACAGAGAGAACGAGGGAGAGAGAGCAGACGGGAGAAGGAGAGCGGGGCACGGGGCCGGGGAGGCGCGACCTGGGGCGGCGCTGGTGCTCCGGCGGTGGAGCTCGCCGGCAGGAAGCGGGGCTGACGGGCAGCGGCGGACGGGAGCTGCGGGATCGGGCTCCTCCCGATCCAGCACGAGGACGAGGAGCGCTGAGCGCTCGGGCGGCGGCGCGCGGGCTTCGGCGGCAGCGGCGGGCCCGATTCGGGCTACCTCGGCTCGGGGCGGCGGCGCGCAGAAGAGGACGGCGGCGGGGACACGTGGCGGCCTCCGATTGGCGCGGGGAGCGGCGGAGGACAGGTCCGGCCGGGGGCGGACGTGTCCGGCGCGGAGAGGGGGGAATTTTAGGGTTTCGTCTACGAATTCGTCCGCAAATTTCGGGGGAGGGGCTAGTTTTATAGGTAGAGGGAGCTAGGAGAGTCGAAATGATGAGCGGTTTTCGCCCACACGATCGTGATCGAACGACCGAGAGCATGGAGGGGAGTTAGATGGGTTTTGGGCCAGTTTGGAAGAGGTGTTGGGCTGCAAAGAGAGAGGGGCTTTACGGTTACCCGGTTAACCGTTGGAGTATCAAACGACCTCCAAATGGCACGAAACTTGACAGGCGGTCTACCGGTGGTATACCAAGGCCGGTTGGCAAACCTCGGGCCATTCCGAGAAAGTTTAACACCCGCACATGAAAAGAGGCAAAAGGGGAACGCCGGAGGACATAAGAGTGCCGGATTGCAAAACGGACAACAGGGAAAATGCTCGGATGCATGAGACGAACACGTATGCAAGATGAGATGCACATGATGACATGATATGACATGCAGATGATGACATGGCAAAATGCAACACGCAAGCAAATGACATGGCAATGATGGCAAATAACTGGCAGACACCTGGCGCATCGGATCCGGGGCGTTACAACACTCCTCCACTAACAAGAGATCTCGTCCCGAGATCTTAGGACCGAGACGGAAGGGAAAAAGGGAAGAGGTGAAGCAAGAACTCAAGAGAAGGAGCAAAGAACCAAGAGCACTCGAGAATAAGAGAGGAACGACGAGAATGACGAGAATCGAAAGCTCACGGAATCAAATAGACTAAGAAATCTCTCGTTCTAACCGGGGTAGTTAGAATGAGAAAAGAAATGGATAAGACTGAAAGAATTTAGGCAGCACTTCGGCTAAAAATGGAATGATTAGAACATGAACTTGAGAGGATGGAATGATACTTGATGAACTCTTGAAGAATGAATTAAATCATGAAGAATCGCCATGAAGTACTCCGGTAAAATAAAGGATGATGAGATAGAATGAAGGATGAAAGAATAAGATGAGCCTTGAGATGATTTAGATGGAGGTTCCGACGAGATGGTCGAGGAAATTGAACTCCGGAAAAGAAAAGATGAAACACTTGAAACTAGAATTTATTCATTAAGAACAAACTCCGAAGGAAAGGATTACTCACTTGGATGAAATAAGAATAAGATTTATTGTATGCTTATCCTTCATCAAATTAAATTGCTGACAAGCAATGGATTTCGCATACTACTTATTCTTCTTAAAAAAAGAATTGATAAGTGACATATCGCAAACTTGAGAAGGTCTTCCTGAACCACCGGTAGGATTGAAAAGAACGAATGAATTAAAAGATAATCAAAGAAAGAGAATCTGAAAGGACCACCGTTAGAATTCGGAAATGACTGACGAAAGAGAATGAATCACCGGGAAGAATTAGAAGAACCAATATGCTTGAGGGGATTTAGATGCCAAAGAACAGGAAGAACTCGAGCTGATTAAAGAACACTTGAACGAAGAACCGAGGTAAATAGAGAACGATAACTGGAATGATGGCCTCCGGTGAAAAGAAATGGAAAACAACTTCTGACATACTCCGGATGAATGGGAAGAATAACTGACAAATGGAATAATTCAAGAGGATAACATGAAGCTAGAACCACAAAACTTCGAGAGAACGGACAAGATTTAGAGGAAAAACTCTTCTTCGGTCTTCAAATGACGACGAGAAAAACCACCAAAATTACTGAGACACTCCGGAAGAATGAAAAGCGAAGAGGTTGAGCCAACAATGAAAAGAATTTGAAAGCAGTCTTGGAAAAGGCATGTGACTGATGGGATCCATTCTTAGATCACACTTTGAAAAGAATTTGAGAATAACCCTGGGAATTAGAAGAGTCAGGTAAGATCCTGGGAAAATGACCTGTGGGTTAGGGCCCACTAAAAGAAAACACCGTTGAAAGGATTGTTGAACAGATAGATGAAGCACCAGAACAATGAAATATTTGAATGAGGTGACAACCTCGAATTAATTGGAACACAGATGAATCTCCTGAGATATCTTGAACACTCCAGAAGGATAAACTGGCGAGAGGCGAACGAGCAAAGAGAACACCTGGGCTGAGGAAAAGAATATGATCAACCCGAAAAAGTTGAATTGAGTCCAGCAGAAAAGCAAAGAGATGAAGAATGTTCACCGAGACGAGAATTCACCGGTTGAAATAATTGACGAAAGACTGAAGAGGCTCCACACGAATGGAATAGCTTCTCGAATAGATGCTCAGACTCCGGGAA
>NC_041389.1:538720791-538741147 GCF_002162155.2 Triticum dicoccoides
AAGAAAAGGGGCGGGAGGGCGGGAAAAAAACACATAGGCAATTGGAAAGGGAATCGACGAATATCTTGAAGAGAAAACACCGGTTTAAATCATTGAGGAAAGAAAGGAAAGACTTCGCACGAGTAGGATGGATACTCGATTACGGACTCCGGTTCCGAGAAGAAAAAGGGAGGGCGGGTGGGAAAAATAAAACAACTGAGGATTGAACTTGGCAACGATGAAGGGGTTTGAGTCGACTTGACGAGAAATGCACCGGATGAAAAGAGCTGAGAACAACGATCGGAAAACCAACTGCGTGATCCTAAAGAAAAATTTGAAGGGAAGAGAAATAGTTCAAACCACCTACGTCAAGATTCCTCACCAGAGCGACGAAGGGGCAGAGGAGTAAAAAGAATTCCTACTCTCCGATATAACTAGACTCGGAAATCAGTTTTCTTCTAGACTCAACAACGGCCAAACTACACGATCAATCAAGGGGGGCTCCTAGGGTCGGTCGAGGCTCTGATACCAACTTGTCACGCCCAATATGCGACCCTATCCTAAAGGAACTCGAAGGTCCCACCAAGGATAGACCCGCATATTGAAACGCTTCTGCAAGGTGGATATCATTACATCAACATTACATAATAGATGGGGATACATACAAAAGGCATACAATGCCACATGAATACAACATCATCTCATACAAGAACAACATCCGACTACGGATGAATCATAAACAGAAACTCAAACAATATCCACCCTGCTAGCCCAGGCTGCCGACCTGGAACCTATCCCCTGATCGAAGAAGCAGAAGAAGAAACTCCAAAACAAGCAACATCGCTCTCACGTCATGACCATCGCATAACCTGTACCTGCAACTGTTGTTGTAGTAATCTGTGAGCCACGAGGACTCAGCAATCCCATTACCATGGGTATCAAGACTAGCAAAGCTTAATGGGAAAGTAAGGGGTAAAGTGGTGAGGTTGCAGCAGCGGCTAAGCAAGTATGGTGGCTAACATACGCAAAAGAGAGCGAGAAGAGAACAAGCGGAACGGTCGTCAACTAGTAATGATCAAGAGGTGATCCTGAACACCTACTTACGTCAAACATAACCCAGAAACCGTGTTCATTTCCCGGACTCCGCCGAGAAGAGACCATCACGGCTACACACGCAGTTGATGCGTTTTAATTCGGATCAGGTGTCAAGTTATCTACAGCTGGACATTAACAAATTCCCATCTACCACATAACCGCGGGCACGGCTCTCGAAAGTTTAAACCCTGCAGGGGTGTCCCAACTTAGCCCATGACAAGCTCTCGCGATCAACGAAGGAATAGACCTGCTCCCAGGAAGACCCGATCAGTCTCGGAATCCCGGTTTACAAGACATTTCGACAATGGTAAAACAAAACCAGCAAGACCGCCCGATGCGACGACAATCCCGATAGGAGCTGCACATATCTCGTTCTCAGGGCAACACCGGATAAGCTAAGCGTATAGGTACCGACGTAACCCAAGTTGCCAAGGGATGGTCCCGGACGGTGCTCTTGTTTGGACCAACACTTAGACAAGCATTGGCCCGGGGGGCTAATAAAGATGACCCTTGGGTTAATTACTCCCAAGGGAAAAGTAGGTGGTGGTGAGGCAAATGGTAAAACCAAGGTTGGGCCTTGCTGGAGGAGTTTTATTCAAAGCGAACAGTCAGGGGGGTCCCATAAATCACCCGACCGCGTTAGGAACGCAAAATCCGGGAACATAACACCGGTATGACGGAAACTAGGGCGGCAAGAGTGGAACAAAACACCAGGCATAAGGCCGAGCCTTCCACCCTTTACCAAATATATAGATGCATTAATAATATAAGAGATATTGTGATATCCCAACATAACCCTGTTCACCATGGAGAAATCTTCAACTTCACCTGCAACTAGCAATGTTGTAAGAGGGGCTGAGCAAAGCGGTAACATAGCCAAATAGTGGTTTGCATAGGAAAGCTGTCAAAGGTTAGAGGTTCATGGCAATTTGGGATGGCTTGATAAACATGTAATAGGTAGCGCAGCATAGCGATAGAACGAAGCAACTAGCATAGCAATGATAGTAGTGAGATCCAGGGTAGCGGTCATCTTGCCTGATATCCCGCAAGGAAGAAGGACGAGTCCATGAAGAAGACGAACGGATGAAGCCGAACCAACCATAGACGAACGAATCCTCACGATCGCAACGAAACAGGAACTAACAAGAAGAAGCACACAACATAGGTAAACACACCACACATGAACAAGTCATGATGCACAACAAGCATGATGCATGACCAAGCTACATGAAGCTACTCATGGCAAGAGATGATGCAAACAAGAACAACACATCAAGGCAAGTTTAAATGAGGCCGGAAACAACATATAACAATTCCGGTAAGTCCTCATATGCAAATTTCGAAATTGGTCCAGATCTGAATAAACCTTAAGTTCAAGTTGTTAAACAGCAAGTTAAGATGCACCAAGATGATCTACACGAAATTCTAGTCAAGTTACATATAAAGTTCATTAGATTTGGAGCTACGGCCTAGAAGATATGAGCAAAACAAGTTAAGCATGGCATTGATGCAAAATGCATACAAACATCAAGAAAACACCTCAAAACAAGGATGCAACATGATAATATGAAACTACATGCAAAATCAAGCAAGTTTCATATAGAGCACACTCAAAACGGGGCAACGGTTCAACACATACACTCCATACAAGTCATAACAACAATCTGTCCATAACAGCAACTAGGCATATTGCAAGCATCAAAACAATATGATACATCACCCCAACATAATAACAAAAGGCATGGGCATGAAGTACTGGTAAAGCATAACAAAACATGAGCACTGAGCTATCTCCAGAAACAACTAGAACATGCTCAAAAAGACATGGGAAGATTGCAAATAATAACAGTTTCAGACTTTAGCAGAAATAACATCAGGTTGCAATGTTTAGAGCTATCAAACAACATGTTATAGGAAGTTATCATGGCAAACAAAGGCATGGCATGATACTATTAAATGCATAGATCAAAAGACCCTTACTGACCATGAGCCAAAAAGGCACGGAAAATATGATGGCACCCATGTAAACATGGAAAGTTATATTGCAGATTCATACATGGCAGGAACAACAATAAGTAGGCATGTTTGTGAGCTTGAACCACTCACCACAGAGCAATACATGGCATGGAAAGGCAACCAACAGTAAGAAGGCATGTTTATGAAGCTAAGCATGGCAATAGCAAGGTCATAGGGTGCACGGATCACTAGGAAAACACATGGAAACAGCTGAACTTAATGTTAACAGGCTGACAGCAACATTTTCAAGCAACTTTAGAGCAAGATAACAACATGTTCCAGCAGGCTATAATTGCAACCAAGGGCATGAATGGATAGAGCAAGACATGCAGATCAAAACATGTTTATAGGACATCTCCAGATTATGCACGAAATGACTAGTAGAAGCATGTTAACATAGCAACAAAATATAACAGAATCTGTCAGGAAAACAGCAACAGCAACTACCCTACTTAGCAAGCTTGATACACTCAGCACACAACTCACAAAAATACATGGTTGGCACCCCTGGAAAGATGTCATTGCATAGATAAAAACACATGTAGACATCAACCTCATAGGATGCACACATCAAACATGGCAAAAATGATAAATGAGCAAGTTATAACAGTTTCAGCAGATTAACATCAACATGCACTCTTCTAACAGCATTTCGGGCATCAAGATGGGCTCAAATGAAAATGATGCAGTGGAATGAAATGAAGTACTCGTCGAGGTGAACAATTTGACATATTACACGCATGAAACGGAGCGAACATGGCATGATAATGTCAGAAATCTGGGACTTAGACGAAAATCTCACCCCGCGAAAACAACTGACAGGTCGGGGTTGGCTGCTTCCCTCGCACAGAACGGAGGGCACGGAAGTCAACGCCGGCGGGGAGGGGGCGTGGGACTCCGGTGAGCGCCGGGAAGGCCCTGAATGGGTAGATCGGGCACGGGGCAACCCATTCCCGGCGTTGAGGCGGCTTGGGGCGGAATGAGCGCGGAGATCGGGGCAGCCATAAAAGCTCCTGGTACAGGGAAGAGAGAGAGAGATGCGTGAGGGAGACAGAGAGAACGAGTGAGAGAGAGCAGACGGGAGAAGGAGACCGGGGCACGGGGCCGGGGAGCCGCGACCTGGGGCGGCGCTGGTGCTCCGGCGGTGGAGCTCGCCGGCAGGAAGTGGGGCTGACGGTTGGCGGTGGACGGGAGCTGCGGGATCGGGCTCCTCCCGATCCAGCGTGAGGATGAGGAGCGCTGAGCGCTGGGGCGGCGGCGCGCGGGCTTCGGCGGCGGCGGCAGGCCCGATTCGGGCTCCCTCGGCCCGCGGCGGCGGCGCACAGAGGAGGACGGCGACGGGGACACGTGGCGGCCTTCGATTGGCGCGGGGAGCGGTGGCGGACATGTCCGGCCGGGGGCGGACGTGTCCGGTGCGGAGAGGGGGGAATTTTAGGGTTTCGTCTGCGAATTCGTCCGCAAATTTCGGGAGAGGGGCTAGTTTTATAGGTAGAGGGAGCTAGGAGAGTCCAAATGAGGAGCGGTTTTCGCCCACACAATCGTGATCGAACGACCGAGAGCATGGAGGGGAGTTAGATGGGTTTTGGGCCAGTTTGAAAGAGGTGTTGGGCTGCAAAGAGAGAGGGGCTTTACGGTTACCCGGTTAACCGTTGGAGTATCAAACGACCTCCAAATGGCACGAAACTTGACAGGCGGTCTACCGGTGGTATACCAAGGCTGCTTCGCAAACCTCGGGCCATCCTGAGAAAGTTTAACACCCGCACATGAAAAGAGGCAAAAGGGGAACGCCGGAGGACATAGGAGTGCCGCATTGCAAAACGGACAACGGGGAAAATGCTCGGATGCATGAGATGAACACGTATGCAAGATGAGATGCACATGATGACATGATATGACATGCAGATGATGACATGGCAAAATGCAACACGCAAGCAAATGACATGGCAATGACGGCGAATAACTGGCAGACACCTGGCGCATCGGATCTGGGGCGTTACATTAAGACTCATCGCCGGGTTGACGCGAGGTTGATGGATCTTCTGGCGTCGTTTCAACTTCCTCCTCCCCACCCAGTTGCTGGAAGTCAACGGTGGTCCAGTCAATCCGGGTTAAAGCTTGAAATACAACCTCTTAACTTATAAGATTGGACGGTTCAACGTCAGGGGCATAAGTGTGCTTACGAATTGGCGGGATAAGATTTTGCACTTCTTTCACAGCAGTGTCAATCCGTTGGTTGTCTTCATCATAGAAGGACCGATGCACAGTCAAGTTAGCCTCTTCCGCCAATTGGCTTGCCAGCGGACGCATCTCCTTTGTCAGGGCTTTGAGGGCTTCATTATCAAATTCTGACCTATTTTCTTGTTCACCTGGATAGCCCTTGGCGATATCCACTGGATCCAGGTTAGCTATCCATGCTTTGGCCCGAGTCAGTGCTAACAAAGCGCCAGCCCTGGCAGCAGATTGTTTCATTTCTTCTATCTGCGCCGGCGTCATCGACAATTTGGCTAGTGTATCTTTGATCAAACTTGGTGCCAGTTTTTTGTATGAACCTGCACAGATAACTCGTTGGGCACCGGTATAGTTGCTCTATCAACGTATATGATGCCTTCAATTTCATCCGCATGTCAGAGCCCAGATGAGCAACACGACCACCTGTAACGGTTTAAGCATTCGCTGTTAAACCGGATATTTCTGATGGTTAATCAAGTTCTGTACACAAGATACTTACCAAATATCGCAGACGTCATAGCATTTACTTGATGTTTCAACCCGGTTAGCTCTTCTGCCACCGGTTTAAGAGCTGCCTCGGCGTCTTCAGCCCGCTTCAACAAAGTAGCCTTTTCAATTTCCCAGTTGGCACGTTCAGTCTTGAAGCCGTATTTCAGTTGTTCCATGGCTGTCAAAGCGCCTTTTAGTTCATCTTTGGCCTTGGAGGTCTCTGCTTGCTGGGACTTGATATTCTCTTGAAGATCAGAAATTTGATAACCTTGGTGGTTTATATCAGCCTGCAACAGTCAGATGATGAAGATGTTAATATTTTTCTCAAAAGTCCCAAGTATATAACCAGTTATACACTTGGCACTTGGGGGCTAATGCAGACTGCTTCTTTTCTGTTGATTATTTAAAGTCCCAAGGCACAAAACAAGTATTGATCTTAGCATTTGGGGGCTAATGTGTATTTGATCAGAAAATACACAGGCAAGGGAATTGATAAAATGTAGTATGGAACATAAAGTCCCGGTTTATCTTCAAGAGACAAACAGGCCCTTGGTGGCTACTCAGTTGAAGTGTTTTTTATCCTAAAAGTCCCGGTTTGTCTTCAAGAGACAAACCGGCCCTTGGGGGCTACAATAAAGTGGATATACAGAATAAGAAGGATTAAAGTGTTTGGAAGATTACCTCATAGCGCTCCTTCATCATGTTCACCAAACCGGCCTCATAATCTCGGCTTGTGTATAGGCGGTTTAGGAATCCGGAATGAAGCTCCTGCGCAGAAAGGTTAACATAGCTGGATAAATCTGTCTTCTCTTTGCCCTTGCCCATAGTAACAAATTCTTCCTTGGCAGTATGCTTTGATAAGGCAGCCGGATTGCCTGGGACGGTGTGAGAAGTACCGATGATAATAACATCATCATCTCCACCTTTTGACGGGCTCGGCGGATTGACAATATCCCTGGCTGGGCTCGGCGGATCAGCAGCTGGGCTCGGCAGATCAGCAGCTGGACTTGGAGGAGTAGCATGCGGGCTTGATGGATCAACATGAGTAGCCGGGTCAGCTTTCGGCGGATCAGCATCCGTGTTTGGACCTTGTGGGGCAGAATCATCCATGACAACATCAGTATCTCTACCATCACCTTCTGGGGTCCTCTCCGGTTCAACTTCATCGGTGGGGGTACTGGTTTTGGCTTTGTTGCTCAGTCAGGCTTTGGCACTACAATATCAAACAAAGGTTAGTATTGTAAACCGACGCATGAAGGAAAAAGTTGAAGGGCAGTATATTTACCCAGCGAAGGTTTTGAGGGGAGGCAATTGCGTGGTTGATGAGTCGCCAGATAAAGAATTGGAAGTCACTTGATAATTCGAATCAGACGGATTAAGTGGGTATCGGAAGCAACCTGCCAAGGGATAAGGTTTATTAAAAGAGGAAGAGACCTCTGGACGACGTTTCCGGGTTGGAGTGTCTGGTAAACTGGAGGAAGTGACTTGTTGGCCACTGTGCCGGGTTGTGCGACGACCTTCATGTTGCTCTGTCTTCAAAGAAAATTGCGGATCCAAATGAGCAAGAGGGTGAGAGTATCTTACTTTTCGAACTGCACGGCGAAGTTTTTGAACCGGCACATGATCTGAATCGGAGGAAAGGGAGATTACCTCTACATGATCGGCACGACTAGCTTCCGCATCATCCTGGTAATAATTGTTGTCAATAAGGTGTACAAAAATAATCCAAGGGAGTCAAGTTCTACATCTTGTTCCGATTCCTCAATATCTTCGGGCGGATCAGAGGACTCGGCGGTTTTCCTCTTGGTTGGTTTCTTTATGACTTTGCTTTTGGCATGAGGAGCCCTCGCCGGTTTATCTTGAGCTTTCCTCTTCCAGAAGGTATCTTTGGCCTGTAAAATTAAACAAAGGATTATTGTAGAAGTGTTAAAACGGAGACGGATCAAAAAGCACAAGGTTAAAAAAATTTACCGCTGGCGGTTTGTTGGAAGCATAAAAAGGGCGCAGCCCAGTTCTGCTGCATTCGGTGATCGGTTCATCCAGCATCTTCTTCACAGACTCACTGACTTCATCATCAGTCATTTCTATTTCATTAAACCGTTGAGGATCCTTGATGTTGCCGGTATACTCATGCATCAACCCGGACTGGTGGCTTAAAGGTAGGTGCTACATCTTGAGCTTGCGTTGGTTTTCCTCGAAGAGGAGACGGTGATGCAGCAAAGTGTAGCGTAAGTATTTCCCTCAGTTTTGAGAACCAAGGTATCAATCCAGTAGGAGGCTCCTCAAAAGTCCCACACACCTACACAAACAAACTGAGAACTCGCAACCAACGCAATAAAGGGGTTGTCAATCCCTTCACGGCCACTTGCGGAAGTGAGATCTACTAAAGATAGTATGATAAGATAAATATATTTTTGGTAGTAATATAGATGCAAAATGTAAAGATGCAAATAAAGGTAAATTGAAAGAAAATATGATAAGAGATAGACCCAGGGGCCATAGGTTTCACTAGAGGCTTCTCTCGAGATAGCATAAGTATTACGGTGGGTGAACAAATTACTGTCGAGCAATTGATAGAAAAGCGCATAGTTATGAGATTATCAAGGCATGATCATGTATATAGGCATCACGTCCATAAGAAGTAGACCACCTCCTGCCTGCATCAACTACTATTACTCCACACATCGACCGACTCCTGCCTGCATCTAGAGTATTAAGTTCATAAGAACAAAGTAACGCATTAAGCAAGATGACATGATGTAGAGGGATAAACACATGCAATATGATATAAACCCCATCTTGTTATCCTCGATGGCAACAATACAATACGTGTCTTGCAACCCTTTCTCTCACTGGGTAAGAACACCGCAAGATTGAACACAAAACCAAGCACTTCTCCCATGGCAAGAAAGACCAATCTAGTAGGTCAAACCAAACTGATAATTTGAAAAGACTTCCAAACATAACTCAATCATACAAAAAAGAATTCAGAGAAGATTCAAATATTATTCATAGGTAAACTTGATCATAAACCCACAATTCATCGGATCTCGACAAACACACCGCAAAAAGTGTTTACATCGAATAGATCTCCACAAGAGAGGAGGAGAACATTGTATTGAGATCCAGAAAGAGAGAAGAAGCCATCTAGCTAATATCTATGGACCCGTAGGTCTGTGGTAAACTACTCACAACTCATCAGAGGGGCAAGGATGTTGATGTAGAGGCCCTCCATGGTTGATTCCCCCTCAAGCAGAGTGCCGGCGAAGGCTCCAAGATGAGATCTCGCGGATACAAAAGGTTACGATGGTGGAAATTGTGTTTCGTGGTGCTCCTGGATGTTTTCGGGGTACATAGGTATATATAGGAGGAAGAAGTACGTCGATGGCCGCCCGAGGGGCCCACGAGATAGGGGGCGCGCCCTACAGGGGGGTCCCTATATTGTGGGGCCCTCGGAAGCTTCTTGACTTGCACTCCAAGCTCTCCAGATCACGTTTGTTCCAAAAATCACGCTCCCGAAGGTTTCATTCCGTTTGGACTCCGTTTGATATTCCTTTTCTTCGAAATACTGAAATAGGCAAAAAAATAACAATATGGGCTGGGCCTCCGGTTAGTAGGTTAGTCCCAAAAATGATATAAATGTGTAAAATAAAGCCCATAAACATCGAAAAGGGGTAATATAATAGCATGGAACAATAAAAAATTATAGATACAGAGATGTATCAAGCATCCCCAAGCTTAATTCCTGCTCGTCCTTGAGTAGGTAAATGATAAAAAAGAAATTTTTTATGTGGAATGCTACCTAGCATAATTCATAATGTAATTTTCTTTATTGTGGCATGAATGTTCAGATCCAAATGAATACAAAATAAAAGTTCATATTGACATAAGAAATAGTAATACTTCAAGCATACCAATCAAAGTTATCATGTCTTCTCAAAATAACATGGCTAAATAAAGTTATCCCTACAAAATCATATAGTCTGGTTATGCTCTATCTTCATCACACAAAGTATTTAATCATGCACAACCCCGACACTACTAGGGAAAAGGCTAGCAGCAGCGCGGGTTTTCAGGCTAGCAGCAGCGCGGCTGGCCGCGCTACTAATAAGGCGCTACAGCTAACTCATAGTAGTAGCGCAGCCCCAACCAGCGCTACTACTGTTGAACGATATCAGCAGCGCTTTTTAGGAACGCGCTACTATTAACTAGCTGTAGCGATTTCTTCATCCCACGCTACTGCTATCTCTTTCATCATTTTCCATTTCAACTCTCCCTTCAGATGCTAGAAACTAGGTACTATCTTTCATCAAATTCATAAACCATTACTAGGTACGGTAGTACTCCCTTCGTTCCAAATTACTTGTCGTGGTTTTAGTTCAAACCACGACGAGTAATTTGGAACGAAGGGAGTACTAAGATAACAATTTCATGCATAGGCAACATGCATCCTCAAGCAGTACATGCATGGTCATATCAACGGCCATCATCATATGTAGTTTTAGTTGATATCGACGATGATCATCATATGTAGTTCTAGATGATATAGCCACACACACATATGTAGTTCTAGATGATATAGCCACACACACACATGTAGTTCTAGATGATATCGTAGACAATCATCATCCTCAAGCCTGGGCGGTTGGTGTTCCTGATAGTAATTAGGATGGCCTGTCCAACACGAAGATTCTTGCCATCGAGGAATTTCTTCCACCCAACCGAGCTTAAGTGTGTGCGGCCGTCCGTGTCCACGCGGTAAGTACAGGTTGTGACGGAGCCCCTTGCAGTAAGGCGTAGTCCAGCTGAGCCGTCTTCATCAGGCTCGATACCATAACTCACATATATGCTCTTTGCCAATTTCTGAATAAGAAAAACATATCAACTAATAAGCATGTGATCGAACTCTACACTAAAACATATATATCATCGACTAGATTCCACACAACATATACCATATCATTGGACTGTACACTAAGTAATTCACACTATTAATTTGCATTTGTAAGTATAACATACCATATCATGTCGATCAACCATGCTATTTGTCAAGCGGGTCACAAATGGCACCCCGACAAAGTCAGCACGTGGCGGAATTATGTCCCACAGGTTGGACACCTCCTCCTCACTCAGCCTTGTTCTTTGAGCTACGATGGCTTCATGAAGTGGGTCCTCATCATCTTCATCATCTTCATCATCTTCATCATCTTCATCATCTTCGTCATCTTCATCATCTTCCACCAGGTTGAGATAAATGACAGCTAGCTTCGGTCTTTCTACTCGGAAGTTGAAGCTGATCAACTCACCACCAGTAAGATGCATGCGAGCGACGAAACGGGCCCATCCATCTCCTCCAATATGCGACATATTGCATCCTTTCTCGACCTCCGTAGTGTACGGCCCCCCCAGGAGCCTCAAATGTCACAGTGTCTCCTGTCAGCTTGTTGAATTTCAACCTCACATTGCATGGGACGATCTGTGTAAACTAAGCAAAATGACACAATGCAGTAATGCCAACACTAAAAATAAAATAGTTATTACATTTCATCTAATTTCTTACCGCCGCATGACGAAAACTCGGCCAGAAGTAGATGCCGAACAGCTTGCCAGTTGCAAGGCTGCTGGCGCATCTTGACTTGCACAGTTGACATAGTGGTGGTGGTGGCGCCATTCTTCCTAAAGCAATATGAGCAAAGGATTACTAAATCAACTAAGTCAAAATGTTCTAAGTCAACTAAATCAACTAGCCTACTAAATCAACTAAATCAAAATGTTCTAAGTCAACTAAATCAACTAGCCTACTAAGTCAACTAAAGCAATATGTTCTAAGTCAACTAAATCAACTAAATCAAAATGTTCTAAGTCAACTAAATTAACTAAATGAATTAGCCTACTAAATCAACTAAATCAAAATGTTCTAAGTCAACTAAATAAACTAACCTACTAAGTCAACTAAATCAAAATATTCTAAGGCAACTAAATCAACTAGCCTACTAAATCAACTAAATCAAAATGTTCTACTAAGTCAACTAAATTATATCAACTAAATCAAAATGTTGCATATGAGCAGGAGGGAGAAGGAGGGCGACTCGAGGAGGGAGAAGAGAGTAGGATGGAGGAGGAAGGCGAAGCGCGGAGGGGCCGGCCGGCGCGGCCAGTTGAGGGAGGACGGAGGAGGAAGGCGGAGCGAGGAGGGGCCGGCCAGCGGCGAGTGGAGAGGGAGGACGGAGGAGGAGGCCGGTACCGAGTCCAGCAAGGAGGAGGAGGTGACGGTGCGCGGCGCAGACGGAGGAGCGGCGACGGGGGCGCGCGGCGCAGACGCGCGGAGGAGAGGGGCGACGGCCGGGGGCGCGCGGCGCAGATAGAATTTGTGGCTGTGTGTGTGAGTGGATCCGAAGGGAGGAGATCAGGGAGATGGATGGCTTAGCAGTAGCGCTCTTCAGCAAAATGCGCTACTGCTAAGATATCTAGCAGCAGCGCTTTTCAAGATAAAGCGCTACTGCTATATGTCAGCATGCAAAAATACACATTGATCATCAACGATCTTTTTGTGTACAATCTGATTCGATAATATGAGTCCTCACCGGTTTAGGAACAGGTGAAGACTCATATTGCTACCACAAATTCTACACATAGAGTTCAATGAAGATCAAGTGCTTGTCAAAGTGTGAGAAGTAACATATTTAAGGTGGTATAAACTCTCTTCACGGAGCGAGGTGGGACTAAATTTTTTAGGAAACTTAGCAGTAACGCTTGTCCGGGAAAGGCGCTGCTACTAAGCTAAGTAGCAGTAGCGCGTGTCGTGTTAACGCGTTGCTGCTATAACTAGCCTCGCGGCGGCCTCATAGGAATTATAGCAGCAGCGCGTCTTTGGGTTGATGCGCTACTGCTATATTTGTATCAGCAGCGAGTTTCAGTGGACCGTGCTACTGCTAGTTAGCAGCAGCGAGTTATTTTGAGGCGCGCTGCTGATAAGATTCTGTGTATAGGCTTTTCCCTAGTAGTGCGATGACAGGCCAAGCAATTGTTTCATACTTTAATAATCTCAAACTTTTTCAACTTTCACGCAATACATGAGCGTGAGCCATGAACATAGCACTATATGTGGAATAGAATGGTGGTTGTGGAAAAGACAAAAAGGAGAAGATAGTCTCACATCAACTAGGCATATCAATGGGCTATGGAGATGCCCATTAATAGATATCAATGTGAGTGAGTAGGGATTGCCATGCAACGGTTGCACTAGAGCTATAAATATATGAAAGCTCAATAAAAGAAACTAAGTGGGGTGCATCCAACTTGCTTGCTCACGAAGACCTAGGGCACTTTTGAGGAAGCCCATATTGGAATATACACTACTAGGAAAAGGCCTACTAATGGCGCACCGGTTTTGCCTACTAATGGCGCACTACCGGTGCACCATTAGTATCACGCCACTAGAATTTTTTACTAATGGCGCACCACTGGTGTGCCATTATTATCTGGTATGCTAATGGCGCACCAGGCAGTGCGCCATTAGTATGTAACACCATGCGCCATTAGTATGCCTCCCGAGGGGCCATATGTAACCATCTGCTTTGTCATAATAATGGTGCACTCTGTCTTGATGCGCCATTAGTATCCTTTGGCATACTAATGGCGCACCTTGTGGTGATGCGCCATTAGTATGAATATTTGTTTTTTTACTTTTCTGATTTTTGCACAGGTTACAAAATATATTATTGGACAGAATATAGACAGCAGCACACAGCAACAGCAGATTCATCGAATACAATAGAAGATTAGTCTCCGAATACAATTCATCATATTAGTCTCTGAATTGAAAAGACCGAACAAAGGTAAAACATTACAAGTCTCAAGACCGCGAATATCGAGTTTGTCTTCACATTACATGTCGATATCGATCATCTAAACTACCATCACATAAAAGAGAGCTGCGGTCATCACGATGAGCATCATCGCGATCAAACTGGTCTTCATCCGGTTCCTCCAACTCTCCCTCCTCTCTCCCGCTAGATAGCTGGCGTATCTAGATTCGGCCTCCGCCCTAGTGGTGTACCCTTTGTAACTGTTACCGCTAAAACGGTGAACCTGTCTCCGACACTCCTCCCAGTTGTTGTAGACTCCGGGAACCTTACCTTGTACACGACATACGACGGCATCTCTATGCACAAGCCAAACAACAGACAATACATAAGCAATATGTAAGTATGCAACAAAAGGATCGGAAGAGAAAAGCAAGACATTAATAGCACGATTCATGGTCCTACTAATAAATATCATCGATTACATCTAAGTTGAACGACTGTCCAAACCAAAGAGACATACAAATTCATTAAAGTTTAATTACAACATGAGCCAATCAATGTTTCAGAACTACACATCACTACTTTCGACTCGACTCATCAGACAGGAGCGTGGATGAAGCCGCAGTCTGTCGTGATGGTCATGAAATCGCAGTCGTTGTCACCCTGCATTTGTAGCGTTCCATCTATCTCACTGTTGGACGGTTGATATCTGAGGAAGAACTGCCCCGAGGTATGAAGGACATCTTGATGAATGATGTCCGCAAACTCCGACAGGATGCGAAAGAATTCTTGTCTGAGGTCCGCGTCCTGGATTTCCGACAAGGTCGCGGCCCAATCTTTGAGATTATCTGGTAGCAGAAGGTGATGATGGTCCCTTACGATCGCCCGCATGTGATGGAGGGCGTAGTAGGCATCCTTCTGACCGCCAGGCGGCTGCTTGACGCAGCAGAACTTCGTATTGTGTGAGAACATGTGCTTGCCGTACTTACGAACTGCCCTGGTGAAGTTGCCTCCAGATTTGGCGTAGCCGGGGAGAACATCATCAAGAACTTTCTTGACATTTGTGTAGTCTATCTTGGAGTTACGGTTCGGGTTGAAATACGTGGCCATGGAATATTTCAGGCTTAAGAGGATGAGTGTGCAATGTGTGTCACTGCACAGAACACGGAATGTTAGAAAAAAAGAACGATCGAAATCTAAGAAATCATATGTTACGGGGCGGTTAAGGGATGACTTACTCGGGAAAGTAAGCCACAAGGAAGTTATCCTTATCTGGGTTTGCCAGAATGACACCTTCGAGATGTGAACTCGCAACTTGGCGGTCCCCAGCGCTGCTCAAGTGCTTGGCACGCATGTAGAAGGGGCCGACTATCACGATGTCCGGGGTCTTGTCTCTAATGATCTGCATCTCCATACTCAGCGAAAACAGCCAAACGAAGGTGTAGTGCAGCGGATGAAGGTTAAACATAGCAAAGATGTCATCAAACCGCAGGACGATCGTACCCCCGATGTCGCCATCCACAAAGCCCTTGCCCTCTGGCACCTTGGCCACGAAAACCGGGTATGCCACAACATTCTCTATGAGACGTTGCTTCTCCAAAGAAAGAACACTGTCGTGCAGACTCCGCATAGCACCGGTTGCAGCATTGATCATATTTGGCGGTAGCATCGCCCTACCCGCCACATGCACCCTCCTCGAGATATCCTTAGGTGAAGGTGGCCCGTCCTGAGCACGGATCGAACTCGGTGCTAGCTGGATCGCACCGGCGCCCTTGTTAGTCTTTCGTTTCCGTCCCTTCTTCTTGATCTCCTGTAATGGGACCGAGTTCTGCTCACAGACCGCCTTCTTGAGCGTGTTGGGGCTGATAATATTTCACACCTCAGCTATCTGAGGCTCGGTGAAGGCGGGAGCTGGAGGCGTCTCCTGAGAACTGAACGCCAGACGACGCCTGTTGCAATTGGATTTCTCCGCCGTACCAGCTAGATCACAGTCGTTTTGGTTGGGTTCTTGAGAAAGAGGCCCGCAGAACTCGCCAGCGTACCCATGTTCGGCAAAGTACTTATCAACTTTGGTAAATGTACCGTCGTCGTTGTCGTCGCCGTCCGGATCCTATGCCATAGGGCTGTCCGGATCCTGTGCCATATGGATGTCCGGCAGGTCCGGTAGCGTTGCGGCATTCTTGCCATGGCTTGGCGCCGGCACGACTGGCGGTCTTGTCTGTGGGGTGGTGTCCCCCGCCCCCAAACGAATCTGGCTCTTCGACCAAAGCAGGGGCCAGTTTACGCAGGCGCTGAGGGTCATCTCATCTTCTTCGTCGGCCCCAGCGGGTCGAATCGGAGGTAATAGCTCGTCGTAGCCTGGCAATACCCGAACCACATCAATCCTATACACCGTGGGTGGCATCGGATTACCGTGGAACATGGGGTTGCCCGGTTGAACAATTCTGCCCTTGGCGACATTGACCAACTCGCCGCCCACGAAGTGCAGAAGAGTGCAAGGAACGTCGGAGGCGCCCTGAGAAAACATGTAGGGCGTCAGGGATGCCCAGTCAAAGGCAAGGAGGTGAAGTCATCGGCCGAGATGCTTAGTTACTGTGATGCCGTCGAGCTCGGCTAATGTCGAGGCACCGCCAACGGCGGGCATGCAATTGACGGAGGGGTCGCTTGCTGGCGAGGTGCCGGCCGGCGTACACCCGGGTGGATTAAGCTCCAATGCCCGTGCCGGCGCCGGAGACATGAATACTACCTCCGCCGGAGACACCAATGGCGCCGCCGGAGACAGCAATGGCGCCGCCTGCGCGCTATGCGAGTTGCTGGCCGTGAAGCTGGGAACCGGGGGAGGCCCCTGTTGGCCGCCCGCAATCCACGTCGTCAGCACATGAATCAACGTAGGCACCATGGCATTGAGCTTCGTTCCCAGTTGTTGTTCCACTTGCTCTTGGACAAGATCCGGAATCCGCGCCACTTGTGCCTTGAGTGCTTCAACCTCGCGCGACTGGCTTTCCGAGCTGGTCTTTTTCTCCTTTCGCCCACCAGCGGTATAGTATGACGACCATTTTGTGGACAAGCCTTTGCCGGCCACACGACCAGCTGACGTCGGCTTACTGAGCTTATCCTTGTTTTTCATTACGTTCAACGCCCTATTTTAAGGGGTGTCAAAAGGGGAGCTCTGAGACGACCCCGCGCTACTGCTTTCAGTCTCCTTCGCCAGAACAAGCTCAAGCGCCCTGGTCTTCGGATCCGTGGTAAGCTCCTTTGTTATCGGGTCCTCCTTGTACCAGGCCCTGACATAGTTCCTGGTCTGCTTCTCACTGCTGTATTTCTCGAAGCGGGGCGCTAGGCCTTGCTCGGCACGCTCCGCGTCCTCCTTGTCCCATATAGGCTCCGCCACTCTGTAACCATCGGGACCGAGTTTGTGTTCCCCTAAGTTCAAATCCCGCATTTCTTTCCCCCACTGACTTGATTCGGAGGTTGCACTGCTCTCGCACTTGATCTTGAACTCCTTGTAGTCCTCTTCGCTGATCGAAGGATTTTCGCCTTGATCTTCTCATAACTATCACCTTTCTCAATCATTCTCTTCACCACGCTTCTCCAAGTAGACAGGGCCGTGCTCATCCTCGTGAGGGCGACACTGTTCACCTTATTCCCTACGAGGCTTGTGTTTACAAATTCAGCGGGGAACTTGTATCATTCGTGCTGCTTCGTGAAGAGGAGGTTGCGCAAATTCCCTCGGTCCTTATGCCTAAGGTTCTCGGTGTTGATCGAGACGGTGCTCCAGAGAATGCACCCGATCTGAACCGAGTACCCCTTGACTATATGTTTGGGCTCCGTTAGATGCCCGTCGGAGTCCACTTGAGTAAATTCCTCCTTGATGGTGCGGAGCGCGTTCGGGCGCTGGTCCTTCCATTGCTTCTTCGGTTGGCTGCCATCCGTGCGTGCGCCGCCATCATCAGTGATGGCATCCTCGGCGGCACCATCAGTGGTGTCATCCCCGACACCACTAGGGGTTGTGTAGTCAGGATCGGTGTCTTCCGCGGCGTCCTCATAGCGGTGAGGTTGTTCCTCCAACTCCTGGGACAGCTCCCAGAATTGCTTGCCGCCCGAACCGCCGGCCTCATCGTTGTGGGCCATGTTTCACTCTGAATAGGAAAAAAGTTTGGTCAAAAAATTGGTTATTGTCAAGGAACAAGATCATGGTCTCATCATTTAGGGTTTGTCGACACCGAGGCATCCTAAAAGCTAAGCTTTTATCATTTAGGGTTTGTCGACACCGAGGCACCCTAAAAGCCTAAGCGTACATCATTTAGGTTCTCATCAACACTGAGGCCTAATCACTTGGCTCTATTGCCACCTATGGTTTAATGCAGCAAGAATAAAGGGCCAGTTGATCCTACTTAATTAAGTACTAAGATACCCTGGCCCATGCATTAGTAGCAAGTACCTCATATGTCCGATTTTTAGCAAAGTCATGCTAAAATTCACGGAAAATTTCAGCATGATCTTTGCTGAAAAGAGGACATATGGAGTACCCGAATTTGCCGGAACGGAAGTTAATCGACATTCCGGCAAACTCAAGGGCCTCTCGGGATACCTACACAATCATCACGACACGAAGGGCCTCTCAAGGGCCTCAAGCAGCAGCGGCGTCTCCCAGGACCCCTTTTTTTGCTAAATATCTTTGAGCAACAATCAGAGCAGAAAATTCAGCATATTTCTATACAACAGCACTGTGAAGATGAAGAACAGTTCGACAACAGCCCATTTATATACAATAGCATCTTTGGTCATACCAATTTCTGAAACAATTCAAATCTGAACTGTATCTTTGGTCATACAAATCACTGAAACTATACAAATCTGAAATATATATTTGGTCATACAAATTTATGGAACTAATCAAATCTGAACTGTATCTTTGGTCATACAAATCTCTGAAACTTTACAAATCTGTGGTCATACAAATTTACGGAACTAATCAAATTCTGGATTCAGAAGTTGGACTTCAAAAATCTTTCATGCAAATTACTTGAAGTACTGAATTTAAAATGTTTTCAATCTGTCCAGATATTGTCAGTGACAATTAGGGTCATTCAGAAAGATGCTGAAGAGAAGAAATTAACTATGTACAGTTTATTCTTTTTGTACCAGGAACTATTTTAGTTTATTATTTATTGTACCAGGGAGGAATATAACAATCTTTTTTGGTATATATCAGGTTTTGGCTGCATTTGCAAATGCATTCCATGTACTGCAACCCTCGAGAATTCCTAGCATGAGGTTTGTCCATCACTTTTGGCTCACTTATTAATCTACTCATCCTATGTCAATATCCACATGCTATGTCATCTGATGTTCCTGAATCATTGTAGTTTAGGCACCATACAAGATTGTTAGTTCAATGTGCTTTATATCCTAGTTATACTACTGCAGGAAAGGAGGATCATCATACACATATATATGTGTAGCAATTGACAGGAGCTTCATCATTTTTAGTAACAACAATACATATATAGCAATTGGAAGCAAACAGATGTACACATAAGATAGAAATGTAGTGCTTAAAGTTTAATGCTTACAAAAGACTTGCTAAAATAGTGAAAAATATGGAGTCACCAAGCTGGCTAAGAAACTCCCAAAGTCCACTAGCAAATCCAAGATCTAATCCTGTTACACACATCATAACAATTTAAGATAATTAGGATAAGGATAGTAGGAAATGAAAAAGAAAGAGCTCAAAAAACAATCACAACAGAAAATAATAAACACCTAGTCCTAGAAGAAAATAAATCCTAAAAGAAAAGAAATCCTAAAATCTGGAGCAAGTCCTAGCAGTAGTAGTCCAACTAGATGGCCACCACTACTACTCCTATCTCTGTTTAGCATCATCCACACGATAGTCCTAACTCTGTGAATTTCAAAAATAAAATAGAAGTCATGTATATAGTTCAAAGTTTGAAACATAAGGCAAGATAGTCCCAATCTTTGAGACTTCTCTTATGGTATATATATACTGATTAATTACTGAATTTGAGCATGTTGTATCACCGCGGACTATTACGCGGTCGCGATGACGGAGCTGGGAGTGCATGGCAAGCAAAGAGGAGAAGGTGATGTGAGATAAATAATAATCATGAGCAAATTGCAGGGCATATGAGTTGGCCATTGGAATTTTGTTTGACACAGCTGAACAGCAAAGAAGGTGCCGTAGAAGCAGCTGCTACTGCTAGCTCCCTACTGCTTGAATGGGCACAAGGACTTTGTGTGGATGCACATATCTCTTCCTGATTTGTTTGGGCACAAATCATGCTGCTGCTGCCAAACAGTCCATGACAATTGACATCATGGAAGGTGGTAGACATCTCCACTACATACATACTAGCCACTCTAAAACTACATCAAAATCAATGGGAGATGTATTCATAAGCAAGTTAAGCCCTGGAAGGGCGCAAATGTACAGACAAGAACAAGGCATAACACATCAAAATCTTCATGAGCCCTAAAACTAAATCAAAGTCATATATCATAGGAGATCTATTAAGCCCTGGAACGACGGAGACAGGGGCATGGAGAAACGCACCTTAGTGGAGAATAACCGGGAGGGCCAAGGGGAGCGGGATGCAGAGATCTTAGGAGCAGATACCTCCACAGACGGTGAGGCCGCAGTGGCCGGAGGTGGAAGAAGGCGCAGACGCCATAGACGGTGGAGGCGTCGGTGTCGTAGAGGCGCCGGAGACCTTGCC
>NC_041389.1:538741524-538746465 GCF_002162155.2 Triticum dicoccoides
AAGGGTCAGGGCGGCGGGGGTGGGAGCGCGGGGGCGCGGGGGCGGCGGGGGTGGAGTCCGGTGAGGGTCGAGGCGGCGGCGTCGTGGGTCGGGGCAGCGCGCGGGTGGATCTGGTGGCGAGGGAGAGAGGGTCGAAGGGGATATGGCGAGGGTGAGGGAGGATAGCTAGGGGGAAGATTACTAATGGTGCACCACCCCTCGGTGCGCCATTAGAAATCTTTTTTTAGATAGCAATGGCGCACCCCGCAGTGGTGCGCCATTAGAATGTTTTTTATTACAGTTCGAGCACAGGTTATATTGCACCTAACCCAATCCACATTAGAACCCGCGCACTAGCCCGACTGGTCAGCACGCAGCACACACACCAGGAGGTCCTGGGTTCGATTCCCAGGCTCTGCAATTTTTTTTTGCATTTTAAATGTTGTTTGATATTTATTTGTTTTTAAATTTGTTCAAACTTGTTTAAATCATAATAGTATTTTTTTTATAAAAACAGTAATAATTTTTTAAAAAATATGTTCAAATTTGTTACTTGAAAATATCATCGGCGGCGGCGGTGGAACAGGGGAGGGTGCGGGGGGTGCCCGTTGGCGGCGGTGGAGCGGGGGAGGGTGCGGGGGGCCGGGTGCTCGTCAGCGACGGTGGAGGGAGATCGAGATCGAGTGTCCTCATGAATTCAAAAAGTGCCCGTGAAATTTAAAAATATTCATGATATCAAAAAGTGCCCATGAAATACAATCGAGAAATGAAGACTACGATTTAAATACAATTGA
Organism: Triticum dicoccoides; assembly: GCF_002162155.2. Classification (NCBI taxonomy): domain Eukaryota; kingdom Viridiplantae; phylum Streptophyta; class Magnoliopsida; order Poales; family Poaceae; genus Triticum; species Triticum dicoccoides. The sequence continues at coordinate 538,742,298 of NC_041389.1, forward strand.
TCTTAGCTAGCTATCTGTTCACAATCTTCTTGCCCTTCTTTTTCGCAAATGGAGTTCTTCTGTGGAACGGACGTCCTTTAGGTAGGGCTGTCCTGCTTCTTCTTGTGGTGTGTGCTGCTACTTCATCGTCGTCGTCATGTTCGATCTTCGGGTCGCCGTACTTGTCGAAGTCTTGCTCATTGGCTACTCCATCCATTCCGATGATCATCCTTTTGCCTCTCCTCACGACAACACGACTGGGCTTTGATGGGTCAGTAATGAAGAAGCATTGGTCCACTTGGGAAGCTAGTACCCATGGCTCATTTTTCGCGGTGACGTTTGCGCCCGCGGTCTTGGATTTGGCTTCGGGTATAACCATGGTGGTGAAATACCGGTCTTCTTTTAGGATGCTCTTAGCCCATCTGAAATGGAACATCGGGACCTTCTCTCCAGCGTAGCTCAGCTCCTAGATCTCCTCGATCCTTCCGTACGTAGTATCTGTCCTTGTCGTTACCGGTGTAGGATTCCATCATTACCCCAGAGTTCTGATAACCATCGCTCTTCATGTCCTTGTTCTCGGTGTAGAATGTGTAGCTGTTGATATCGTATGCCTCGTAGGTCATCAGGTTGTGCTCGGCGCCCTGTGACAAGGCGAATATGAGTTGTTCTTCCGCGGAAGAATCCTCATATAAAGGGTACGACAGAAGCTTCTGCTTGAACCAACGCGTGAAACATGAGTTATGCTCTTTGATTATATCTCTGTCCATCCTCTGTTGGCCTTGGTCATTGTACGTCGTCTCAATAAAGGTTTTGTGCTCTACCACCCAAGGATTGACCACGTCTATGTGTTGTAGCGCGACTAGGTTTGCTCTTTCAAAGTCGGCGAGTCGACCCTCGAAGTCGACATGCATTTCGCGGCGACCCTCACTGTGACCCCATCCAGCGAGCCTGCCGAGGTGCCTGTTGACGGGCAGACCAATGGGGTTCTCGATGCCTAGCTAATTCGTGCAGTAGGAGATGCACTCTACGGTCAGAAAGCCCCTGGCTATACTTCCCTCTGGACGTGACATGTTGCGAACGTATCCTTTGATGACACCATTCATCCTTTCGAACGGCATCATGCTGTGCAGGAACGTCGACCCGAGTTGGATGATATCCTCCATGATATGGACCAGCAGATGCACCATAATGTTGAAGAATGCGGGTGGGAAGTACATCTCAAGCTCGCATAGTATCACCACGATCTCTTCCTGTAGCCTTCTGAGTTGCCTCACGCCAATCGACTTCTGAGAAATGACGTCAAAAAAGTTGCATAGGCCAAATAGCATTTCACGGACGTGCACGTCAATGATCCCACGGATTGTAACTGGAAGTATCTGCGTCATCAGCATGTGACAGTCATGAGACTTCATCCCGCTGAACTTCTGCTTCGCTGGGTCTAGGTATCTGCTTATCTTCCCCGCGTAACCGTAAGGAAGTTTTACTCCTACGAGGCAGGTGAAAAACTGCTCGATCTCCTCCTGACTTAGCGTGAAGCACGCGGGAGGGTAGTCACTTTCTGTCTTCTTGGCCTTTTTGCCTTTGCGACGAGTTTCTGTGTCCTGCTTCGCCTCATCATCATCATCATCATTATCATCATCATTAGCGTGAAGCACCTGCCTGATGCCCATTGATTTCAAGTCTGCCCTTGCTTTCGGCCCATCTTTGGTCCTCTCTGGCATGTTGAGCAGGGTACCAAGCAGACTCCCGCACACGTTCTTCGTGATATGCATGGCATCAAGGCTGTGAGGCACACGGTGGATCGTCCAGTACGGCAAGTCCCAGAAAACAGACCTCGTTTTCTGTACCTTCAGCAGCGGCTCTGGCGCCTTTCGCTTCTTTCCCGGCTCTGGCGCCTTTTGCTTTTTTGCCGGCAGTGGGCAATCTTTCACATTTTTCAACAGCTCGTCTATTTCCTCGCCGCTCCTCGTACGCGGGCGTTTTCGGGGTTCGGTTTCACCATCGAACAGATCCTTGTGTTTCCTCCACGGGTCATCGTCGCGAAGCCACCTTCGATGTCCCATGAACACGGTTTTCGAAGACCCGGGATCTCTATCTAGCTGGCGATACATTGTGTCATCCATGCACCTTACGCATCCAGAAAATCCGTGGACTACCTGCCCCGCGAGATATCTGTAACCAAGATAGTCGTGCACCATTGTGAGAAGTGGGGCTCTCATAGGGAACTATTCTTTCTCTGCGGCGTCCCACGTATTGGCTGGCGTTTTCCACAGCGTGTCTAGCTCCTCTTTCAGTAGCCCCAGATACAGATTGATGTCGTTCCCTGGTTGTTTCGGCCCTTCAATTAGCATACTCATGTGAATGTACTTCCTCTTCATGCACAACCAGGGGGGAAGGTTGTACATCCACACAAACACAGGCCAGGTGCTATGTGTGCTTCTCTGGCTGCCAAACGGATTGACTTCATCGGTGCTCGCGCCCAGCACGATGTTCCTTGGATCCTTCCCAAATTCTAGGTATTCGAAGTTCAACGCTTGCCACTGGCTCACATCCTTAGGGTGACTCAGCATCTTGTCTTTTTTATTTATCTCCGGATCATTTCCGTCATCTTCCCGCTTCTTCTCCTCCCTATCCGCGTGCCAATGCAGGAGCTTTGCTACCTTAGGGTCCGCGAAATACCGCTGCAGACGAGGAGTGATCGGAAAGTACCACACTGATTTTCGAGGAGCTTTCTTCCTCTTCTTGTATCGAGTGACTTCGCACACCGGACATATGGTAGACTCCGCGTGCTCGTCCCGATAAATGATGCAATTGTTCATGCACACATGGTATTTCACGTGCGGTAAATCCAGAGGACACACGATTTTCTTCGCCTCCTCGAAACTAGTCGGGCACTTGTTCCCCTTGGGAAGACGTTCGTGCTAGAATGACATGTTCTCGTCGAAGCATGCGTCAGTCATTTTGTGTTTTACCTTCACCTCTAGAGCCATGAGTGGTACTTTCAGCCGGGTATCCTCGGGACCGCATCCTTCATACAATGGAGTAACCGCGTCTATCTCCAGTTGATCCAGCTTCGCTTTCTCTCGGGCGGCAGCTCTTGTGTTATCCGTCTGCTTGAGAAGCAGCTCTTGAATATGAGGGTCCTTCACCCATCCTCCATCGTCGTCTGCTCCGCCGACATCTTCATCTTCATGATCATGCCCTTCGTCTTGATCTTCCTCATCATCATGTACGACATATTCTACATGATGACTGTGTACAGCATCACCGTCGTGATCATGTCCTGGAGATTCTTCGTCTTCTCGCCCGCCCTCGTTGCGGTGGTACTTGTCTTGTTGCCCTTCCTCATTTCTTGCCCGGCCCCCATGGACAACTTCATAGTCATCTTCATCACCTTGCCACTGATAGCCATCCGTGAAACCACGCAAGAGCAGGTGGTCCCGCACCTGCCCGGAATCCGGGTCCGCAATAAGGCTCTTCAGCTTGCATCTTCGACACGGACATCTTATCTCCGTCTCGTTCTTTTGAAGCATCTCGGCCTTCGCGGAGCTCAAAATTCACGATGCCTCCGGTCATCATTCGGACCATGGTCGCCTGCGGGGTAGAGCAAAACGATATTTTAGAACCAAGAAAAAATTTGGCTTGACCTTCCCTAAAAATAGGACCAAAAAGAATGCATAGTGCCAAAATTCTCGCCGAAACGGAAATGAATCAACATTCCGGCAAAATATTGGCAACTATCGCATTTCAAATACCGGTACCTGCAAACACAAACATATATTCAACACCACAAACACATGCAACACCACAAACATACATAGATCTAGCTAGGCCACAAAAAGTGCATGTGCACGTTGTTGGAGCGAGCTAGGGAGAAAAAAACTAGATCTACATCATGAAGATAGCTTTCCCCTTACTTACCTATCAAAAAAGGTAATTTCACCACTTAATTTTGATGAATCTATGGTGGAAATGAGGTGAGGAGGAGGAGGCAGCCGAAAGCTTGGAGAAGGAGGTGGAGGAAATGAAGTGGGGAAAGTGAGTGGGTAGGTGTGTGGCTGTCCAAAATATCTTGTTGTGGTCCCAGGTTACTAATGGCGCACCACCTGCAAATGCGCCGTTAGTAACCCTGGTTACTAATGGCGCACCTGCCGGTGGTGCGCCATTAGTAGTTTTGCAGAAAAGTAAA
>NC_041389.1:538747025-538776135 GCF_002162155.2 Triticum dicoccoides
CAAAAAAAAGAATAAAAAAAATTCAGTACTGGCGCACTCCTTGTCTGGTGCGCCATTACTAGTTAGAACTAGTAATGGCGCACTACGGTCGGATGCGCCATTAGTATGTATGTAAAAATGAAAAAAAAAATTATCACTAGTGGCGCACCTTTTGTCTGGTGCGCCATTAATTAGTGTCTTCCACACTAATGGCGCATCACCAACTGGTGTGCCATTAGTATATAGTAGTGGCGCACTACTTCCCTGGTGCGCCATTAGTGTCAATCCTATCTATAGCCCTTTCCTTAGTAGTGATACAAGCCAAGTTCTATAATGAAAATTTCCCACTAGTATATGAAAGTGACAACATATGAGACTCTCTATCATGAAGATCATGGTGCTATTTTGAAGCACAAGTGTGGAAAAAGAGATAGTAGCATTGTCCCTTCTCTCGTTTTCTCTCATTTTATTTTTCTCTTTCTTTTTCTTTTTTTCTTTCTTTTCTCTTTTTTTTCTTTTTTCTTTTTTTTTCTTTGGCCTTCTTTTTTTCTTTTTGGCCTTTCTCTTTTTTTTCTTCTTTCTCTTTTTTTTTCTTTTTGTAAAGTCCGAAGTCTCATCCCGACTTGTGGGGGAATCATAGTCTTCATCATCCTTTCCTCACTAGGACAATGCTCTAATAATGAAGATCATCACACTTTTATGGATTTACAACTCAAAGCTAGAACAAGATATGACTCTATATGAATGCTTTCGACGGTGTACCAGGATATGCAATGAATCAAGAGCGACATGTATGAAAATTATGAAGGTGGCCTTGCCACAAATACAATGTCAACTACATGATCATGCAAAAAAGCAATATGACAAAAGTAATGCGTGTCATATGAACGGAGCGGTGGAAAGTTGCATGGCAATATATCTTGGAATGGCTATGGAAATGCCATAATAGGTAGGTATGGTGGCTATTTTGAGGAAGGTAAATGGTGGGTGTATGGTACGGGCGAAAGTTGCACGATACAAGAGAGGCTAGCAATGGTGGAAGGGTGAAAGAGTGCGTATAATCCATGGACTCAACATTAATAAAAAGAACTCATATACTTGTTGCAAAAATTTAGAAGTCATCAAAAACCAAAGTACTACGTGCATGCTCCTAGGAGGATAGATTGGTAGGAAAAGACCATCGCTCGTCCCCGACCTCCACTCATAAGGAAGACAATCAATAAATAAAATTGTGCTCCAACTTCATCACAAAGCGGTTCACCATACGTGCATGCTACGGGAATCACAAGCTTCAACTCAAGCATTCTTTAAATTCATAATCACCCAACTAGCATGACTTTAATATCACTACCTCCATATCTCAAAACAATTATCAAGCATCAAATTGATCATAGCATCCAATTCACTTTCTATGATAGTTTTTATTATACCCAACTTGGATGCTCATCATTCTAGGACCAACTTTATGATCATAGCAAATACCATGCTGTTCTAAAAGACTCTCAGAATAATATAAGTGAAGCATGAGAGACTAGCAATTTCTTCAAAATTAAGACACCACCGTGCTCTAAAAGATATAAGTGAAGCACTAGAGCAAAAACTATCAAGCTCAAAAGATATAATTGAAGCACATAGAGTATTCTAGCAAATTCTAATCAAATAGGCTTCTCCCAAAAGGTGTGTACAGCAAGGATGATTGTGGTAAACTAAAAAGCAAAGACTAATATAATACACGACGCTCCAAGGAAAACACATATCATGTGGCGAATAAAAATATAGCTCCAAGTAAAGTTACCAATGAACGAAGACGAAAGAGGGGATGCCTTCCCGGGGCATCCCCAAGCTTAGGATTTTGGATATTATTGAATATCTTGGGTTGCCATAAGCATCCCCAAGCTTAGGCTCTTGCCACCCTTTATTCCATAGTCCATAAAAGCTTTACCCAAAACTTGAAAACTTCACAACACAAAACTCAACAGGAAATCTTATAAGCTCCATTAGTGAAAGAAAACAAAACCACCACATAAGGTACTGCAATGAACTCATTGTTTATTTATTTTGGTGTTAAACCTACTCCAACTTCTTTATGGTTCATATACTGAATTACTAGCCATAGATGCATTGAAATAAGCAAACAACACACGAAAAACAGAATCTGTCAAAAACAGAACAGTCTGTAGCAACCTGTAACTAACGCAAACTTATGGAAATCTAAAAATCCTACCAAAATAGGAAGTCCTGGAAAATTTGTTTATTGAACAGCATAAAAAAGAATCAACTCAAAATTACGTTCCTGTGATTTAACAAAATTATATTCGTGCTAGCAAAGTTTCTGTTTTTCAGCAGAATCAAATCAACTATCATCGTAGGTTATCCCATAGGTTCGACTTGGCACAAACATTAATTAACAGATAAAAACACATCTAAACAGAAGGTAGATAGAATATTTATTACTAAACAGGAGCAAAAACAAAAAACATAAAGAAAATTGGGTTGCCTCCCAACTAGCACTATTGTTTAACGCCCCTAGCTAGGCATAAAAACAAAGATAGATCTAACGAGTGCCATCTTTGGCACTAAATTCATAAGTAGCACATATGATAGATTCATAAGGTAATTTGAATTTCTTTCTTGGAAAGTGCTCCATGAATTTCTTTAATGGAAATTGGAATCTAATATTCCCTTCGTTCATATCAATAATCGCACCAATCGTTCTAAGGAAAGGTCTACCAAGAATAATAGGGCAAGAAAGATTGCAATCTATATCAAGAACGATAAAATCTACGGGCACCAAATTTCTATTTGCAACAATAATAACATCATTGATCCTTCCCATAGGCTTTTTAATGGTGGAATCCGCAAGGTGCAAATTTAAAGAGCAATCATCAAGATCATGGAAACCTAGAATATCACATAAAGTTTTCGGAATCGTGGAAACACTAGCACCCAAATCACACAAAGCAAAACACTCATAATCTTTCATTCTAATCTTTATAGTAGGTTCCCACTCATCATTAAGTTTTCTAGGTATAGAAACTTCCTAATTAAGTTTTTCATCAGAAGATTGCATCAAGGCATCAACAACATGTTTGGTAAAAGCTTTGTTTTGACTATAAGCATGAGGAGAATTAACAACGGATTGCAACAAGGAAATACAACCTTTTAACGAGCAATTATCATAATCAAATTCCTTGAAATCTGAGATAGTAGGTTCAAGATTATTAAAAGTTGAGGATTCTCCAATCTCACTTTTACCAAATTTAACATCAAGATCTAAAGACTCCTAATTTTTGGGACTCCTTTTAAGCAAAGTTGATTCATCATCACTCCCATAATCATCAAAACTCATATAGCAAAACATAGATCTAATTGGAGACGCATCAATAACTTTAAGATCCTCATCATTATTTTCACGGAAACTAGAAGAACACGCTTTTATAAAGCTTTCTTTCTTAGCACGCAATCTAGCGGTTCTTTCCTTGCACTCGTCAATGGAAATTCTCATTATTTTGAGAGACTCATTGATATCACGCTTAGGAGAAGAAGATCCAAGTTTAAGAGAATTAACATCAAGCGGAAGTCTATCAACGTTCCTAGCCAAATCATCAACTTTGAGCAATTTTTCTTCAAGCAAAGCATTAAAATTCTTTTGAGAAATCATAAATTCTTTCACACTATTCTCAAAATCAGAGGGCATCTTATTAAAATTACCATAAGAATTATTGTAGGAATTTCCATAATTATTAGAGGGATTACTAGGGAACGGTCTAGCATTAAAATTTCCTCTACAAGCATTGTTTCCAAAACTATTCCTACCAACAAAATTCACATCCATAGATTCATTATTATTCTCAATGAAGGAAGACAAAGGAATATCATTGGGATCAAGAGGAGTATTTTTATTAGCAAACATCTTCATAAGTTCATCCTAACGTGATTTCTTCTATAGCATGCACTTTTCTACTAGAAAATCTTTCGGTGTGCCATTGAAAATAATTAGCCATAATATTATCAAGCAATTTTGTAGCATCTCCTAACGTGATTTCCATAAAGGTGCCTCCCGCGGCCGAAGAATCTAAGAGATTTGTAGAAGCAAAGTTCAAACCGGCATAAAAAATTTGTATGATCATCCATAAATTCAAACCATGAGTAGGGCAATTGCGAAGCATCAATTTCATTCTTTCCCAAGATTGGGCAACATGCTCATGATCAAGTTGTTTAAAATTCATAATATCGTTCCTAAGAGTGATGATCTTAGCGAGAGGAAAGTACTTAGAGGTAAAAGCATCTATGCACTTGTTCCAAGAATCAATACTATTTTTAGGCAAAGACGAAAACCAAACTTTAGCACGATCTCTAAGTGAAAACGGAAATAACTTCAATTTGAGAATATTGTTATCCGTATATTTCTTCTTTTGCATATCACACAAATCAACAAAATTGTTTAGATGAGTAGCGGCATCTTCACTAGGAAGGCCGGCAAATTGATCTTTCATAACAAGATTCAGCACAGCGGTATTGATTTCACAAGACTCAACATCATTAAGAGGAGCAATCGGAGTACTAAGGAAATCATTATTATTGGTATTCGAGAAATCACACAATTTGGTATTATCTTGCGCCATGGCAACAAGTAATCCAACACACAAGCAAACAGGAAAACGGCAAGTGAAAAGAGAGGAGGAGATTGGGAAAGAGAGGGCGAATAAAACGGCAAGGGTGAAGTGGGGGAGAGGAAAACGAGAGGCAAATGGCAAATAATGTAAATACGAGGGAGATGGGTTTGTGATGGGTACTTGATATGTCTTGACTTGAGCGAAGACCTCCCCGGCAACGGTGCTAGAAATCCTTCTTGCTACGTCTTGAGCTTGTGTTGGTTTTCCTCGAAGAGGAGAGGGTGATGCAGCAAAGTGTAGCGTAAGTATTTCCCTCAGTTTTGAGAACCAATATATCAATCCAGTAGGAGGCTCCTCAAAAGTCCCACGCACCTACACAAACAAACTGAGAACTCACAACCAACGCAATAAAGGGGTTGTCAATCCCTTCATGGCCACTTGCAAAAGTGAGATCTAATAAAGATAGTATGATAATATAAATATATTTTTGGTATTTTGTAATATAAATGCAAAAAGTAAAGATGCAAATAAAGGTAAATTGAAAGCAAATATGATAAGAGATAGACCTAGGGGCCATAGGTTTCACTAGAGGCTTCTCTCGAGATAGCATAAGTATTACGGTGGGTGAACAAATTACTGTCGAGCAATTGATAGAAAAGCGCATAGTTATGAGATTATCTAGGCATGATCATGTATATAGGCATCACGTCCATAACAAGTAGACCGACTCCTGCCTGCATCTACTACTATTACTCCATACATCGACCGACTCCTGCCTGCATCTAGAGTATTAAGTTCATAAGAACAGAGTAACGCATTAAGCAAGATGACATGATGTAGAGGGATAAACACATGCAATATGATATAAACCCCATTTGTTATCCTCGATGGCAACAATACAATACGTGTCTTGCAACCATTTCTGTCACTGGGTAAGAACACCGCAAGATTGAACCCAAAGCTAAGCACTTCTCCCATAGCAAGAAAGACCAATCTAGTAGGCCAGACCAAACTGATAATTCGAAGAGACTTGCAAAGATAACTCAATCATACATAAAAGAATTCAGAGAAGATTCAAATATTATTCATAGATAAACTTGATCATAAACCCACAATTCATCGGATCTCGACAAACACACCGCAAAAAGAGTTTACATCGAATAGATCTCCACACGAGAGGGGGAGAACATTGTATTGAGATCCAAAAAGAGAGAAGAAACCATCTAGCTAATAACTATGGACCCGTAGGTCTGTGGTAAACTACTCACAACTCATCGGAGGGGCAAGGATGTTGATGTAGAGGCCCTCCATGGTTGATTCCCCCCTCCGGCAGAGTGCCGGCAAAGGCTCCAAGATGGGATCTCGCGGATACAGAAGGTTACAACGGTGGAAATTGTGTTTCGTGGTGCTCCTGGATGTTTTTGGGGTACGTAGGTATATATAGGAGGAAGAAGTACGTCGTTGGCCGCCCGAGGGGTCCACGAGACAGAGGCGCGCCCTACAGGGGTTGCGGCCCCCTATCTCGTGGGGCCCTCGGAAGCTTCTTGACTTGCACTCCAAGATCTCCGGATCACGTTTGTTCCAAAAATCACGCTCCCGAAGGTTTCATTCCGTTTGGACTCCGTTTGATATTCCTTTTCTTCGAAATACTGAAATAGGAAAAAAAACAACAATATGGGCTGGGCCTCCGGTTAGTAGGTTAGTCCCAAAAATGATATAAATGTGTAAAATAAAGCCCATAAACATCCAAAAGGGGTAATATAATAGCATGGAACAATCAAAAATTATAGATACGTTGGAGACGTATCAGTAGGATACTCCATGAAACCCAGCAACGAACGAGGTCAACGCCAGTTAAGCCGTTTGCTAGGAAGGCCCGGAGCTTGGCAAGTTGAGGTGCGTAAGTCTGTCGTTCTTTGGCAGTGAGCCGTTGAGGCAGTGGATGGCCATTGCTGAGCCGGTGAGCATGGTAACCCGGCAAAGGATTTTCTCCAGGAGGAGCAGTGTTCTGACAATAAAACCATGTTTGGTTCCAGTCTTTAGGGTGGCTGTGATGTTTTGCATGAGGGAAATCAACTTCTTTCCTCTTCTGTATCGACACTCCACCAAGTTCAGTGTTGGGACCATCAGAGAACTCAGTTCGGCGGTTTAGATGGAAAAAGTCCTGAAAGAGCTCAACAGATGGTTCTTCTTGAAGGTAAACTTCACAGAATACTTGGAAATTACATATGTTGGACACAGAATTCGGTCCAATATCTTGTGGATGGAGTTGGAAGCTAGCGAGTACATCCCGGAAAAACTTTGATCCAGGAGGGCTAAATCCCCGGTCTAGATGCTGCATGAACACAATCACTTCTCCATCTTGAGGCTCAGGAGGGCATTCAGGGCCAAGAACTCGCCAATGAAGGACATTTTTCGAGGCTAAAGCGCCAGTCAGAACATATCCATTGAGTTGCGTTTCCGTGATCCGAGAAGGAACCCAGTTGCAAGCGGCGAATTGCTTGGTCATTTTGGAAAACAAACTGCAAAAGAAAAGTGAAGGCCGGTTTACGATTGAAGGTTGATGTGCACTAACCAGTGTTAAACTGGGGAATTTAATCAGGGCGTATATGTAAGGTAAACCAGAAAGTACTACTCAAGTCAAGATGGCGGTTTAAGTGAGGGCTAATGGCATCTAGCGGATTAGCAACTACTAAAGATTAAACCGCCTTTAACGGAAGAAGAAGATCTGAAATCTACTAAGTGTTGCAGAAACAAGTTTCACAAGATGGTGATATAATTTTGGATCTACCGCAGTTTTACAAAAAGGAAAAAATTTCTAACCCTAAAGGTCGCGACAGCAGAAGAGCGCATATGCCTGGGCAGGATCTCATGCAGTAAAAATAGTTTCTGAGGGTAACTAGGGGTGCTGAACTACTACCGCACACCTTTGCTATCAGTTTCAGGTCTATTTATGAGATCTAGGAGAGGAAGAGGAAAAACGAGGAAGAACACAGATGAACAGAAGAACCCTAATGAAGATCTAACAGTTGTAAAGAGGAGTACTTACTGATGCTGCGAGGCAGCGGAGGGGTGGTGCAGTCTATCTGATCAAGAACAGGTTGATGCAGCGGCCTTGTTGATGCAATGCTCAAAGGACGACGGCGGCGCCGGAGCTCGAGTTCTTCGGGGTCGCGAGGAAGAAGACGATGCGAAGAGGCAAGGGGTGAAATGGAAGGACCGCGGTCTTATTTATAAAGGAAAGGGGATGAGCGGCAGGCGCGAGAATAGAGGGGCCTGAAGCGGCAAAAGGGGGGCGCAGCTGTCGCCTCGATCCTCGGGAATTAATTTAGGGAAGGGAATCTTCATAAATCTTTTTATGCAGAGATGACATCATGACGATTTACTGCAGTGTCAGAAGATGACGACACGGCGTTTCACTAAAGTTTACAGGGAGATGACAACATGGCGGTTTACAAGAATCATTAGAAGACGCTCACGGAAGTATTGAAGATTGACAGGAACAGGTTCAAATCAATCTAGGGCCTAGTGTTGAGGATATAATTACTGAGTGTAAACCGCCCAGGAGGGGCCGGTTCACGCTCAACTATACTGAAGCCCATGAAGACAAGAAGATGGCGCTTTACTGATAAAGCTTAGAGGCCCAGAGCCCAGAGGCGGATTAGGGCCCATAGTGGTAAACCGCCATAGTTGTATAACTTGTATTGTACAGTTAGGGAAAGGGAGAGACCGAGCCGAACACTTGTATGAGTCGGCCTCGGGACTCTGTAAACCGGCCGAGCGTCAACCTGTGTATATAAAGGGACAACCCGGCGGTGGTTCAGGAACAACACACAACAACTCGAGACCCAGGCAAAGCGTATTTGCTCCCTGGTCATCAAAACCTCAATAATCCCATCATAACTAGACGTAGGCTTTTACCATCATCGTAAGGGGCCGAACTAGTATAAAACTCTCTTGTCCCTTGTCTGGTTTAACCCCTTCAGGCTTATCTCATTGTGATGGCTCCATGACTAAGTCCTTCTGCTAGGACATCTGACGTGATATTTCCACGACAGGCGTTATCATCATTTTTGCGACACTTGTGTTTGTTGCGTCGGGGTTTGCCGTTGTTATCTCTTGCCTCTGATGTGCCAGGGTTGCTTGCTGTGTGTTGCTACGGGCCAACCAGCTATCCTCGCCCGTGCAAAAGCGGTTCATGAGTGTCGTGAGGGCTGCCATGGATTTTGGCTTTTCTTGGCCGAGGTGTCGGGCGAGCCACTCGTCCCGGATGTTATGTTTAAATGCCGCTAAGGCCTCGGCATGCGGACAATCGACAATTTGGTTCTTTTTAGTTAGGAACCGAGTCCAGAATTTCCTGGCTGATTCCCTTGGCTGTTGAATTATGTGGCTCAAGTCACCAGCATCTGGTGGTCGCACATAAGTTCCCTAGAAGTTGTCAAGGAATGCATCTTCCAAATTCTCCCAACTGCCAATGGACTTTGCTGGCAGGCTATTCAGCCAATGCCGAGCTGGTCCTTTGAGTTTTAGTTGGAGGTACTTAATGGCATGTAGATTGTCACCGCGGGCCATGTGGATGTGGAGGAGGAAATCCTCGATCCATACCGTGGGGTCTGTTGTGCCATCGTATGACTCAATGTTCAAGGGTTTGAATCCTTCTGGGAATTCATGATCCATTACTTCATCGGTGAAGCATAGGGGCTGTGCGGCGCCTCTGTGCCAGGCTATGTCGCGACGCAGTTCATATGAGTCTTGTCTACTGTATTCGGCCCGGCCGGTTTGCTTTTAGTGTATCCGGCTTGACAGTCATCGTCACGCGTTGGGGCGCGACCCCGTGATCCATAGATTGATCGTGTATGTCCTGCTTTGTTTTCCAATACGTCTCGCAGGTCCTGCGTGTTGCCCTGGGCCTTGGTTTTTTTGTTTGTTTGGCAACGGGGTGCGGGCTGGACTTCGGGCTGATATGCCCCTCGGTCTCGGCCACGAGGTGGTCGATCAGCCGTATCATACGCTGGTAAAGTAGGTTTTAATGCTTCCTCCTCGAGTTGGGTAGCAACCTGCGCTTTGTGTAACTCTTGGTTGGGTGCTCGAGTTCGTATTCCTCGGCCTCCAGGACTTCAGTCCATCTATCCGCTAGCCGATCTTGATCAGCTCGAAGCTGTTGTTGCTTTTTCTTTAGGCTGTTTGCTGTGGCTATAAGCCGACGCTTGAAGCGTTCCAGCTCGATGGGATACTCAGGCACGATAAATTCTTCGTCGCCGAGGCTCATCTCATCTTCGGAGAGAGGCATGTAATTGTCCTCCTGTAATTCTCCGTCTGCTGCCTGTTCCGGAGGGCTAGCTTGTTCATCCTCCCGCTCGAGGTCTGGCTGGAGGGGATTGTCGTCGTCTTCGGCACTATCCGGAGCGGTATTGTCTCTTGCGCCGGTATCGCTACTTTTGCTATGGCGGGACTTAGAGCGGCGCCGCTGACGTCGGTGCTTGGATTTCTTCTTGGAGGGATTATCCTCCCCTGTCTTATCGCCATCGCAAAAGACTCCGCGGATCCATCGAAGATCAAGTCTCCGCGGATGTCGGCAGTATAGTTCAAGCTTCCAAACCTGACCTGATGGCCAGGGGCGTAGCTATCGATCTGCTCCAGATGGCCAAGCGAGTTGGCCCGTAGTACGAAGCCGCCGAATACGAAGATCTGTCTGGGGAGAAAAACCTCACCCTGGATCGCATCGTTGCCGATAATTGAAGGAGCCATCAAGCCTTTATCGTGACGGCACAGTGGAACTCTCAATGAAAGCACCAATGCCGGTGTCAAAACTGGCGGATCTCGGGTAGGGGGTCCCGAACTATGCATCTAAGGAGGATGGTAACAGGAGGCGGGGGACACGATGTTTACCTAGGTTCGAGCCCTCTCGATGGAGGTAATACCCTACTTCCTGCTTGATTGATCTTGATGATATGAGTACTACAAGAATTGATCTACCACGAGATCATAGAGGCTAAACCCTAGAAGCTAGCACTACAAAAAAATACACTTCCGTGATGATACGTGTTTGTCACAGTAGGTCACGTTTTTTGTCATGCATGTACATCCATGACAAATTTATGACAAATCAAGATAGTCATACCTGTACTGTCGTAGAAGTGTTCCATGACATTACCAAAATTATCATCACGGAAGTGTCCACTTCCATGATGATAAATCGCGCGCCACAGAAGTGCTTTCGTCAAGGGTGACCGACACGTGGCATCCACCGTAACGGAACGCCGTTAAGCTATCGGGTTGGATTTTGGATCCGATAACCCGTTAATAGCCACGACTAATGCTGATTTTGCACGTGTAAAATTCTCATTGGCTGACGGATCCACGTGTCAGCTCCGCGTTGGCACAGGTGTCACTCATCCAACGGTCGAGATGGGCCTATGATATGTTGACACATGGATCGGCCCAAAAGTGGCCCACAAAGTTTAAATGGGCCGTCCCAACCGAAGGCCCATAAGATTTAGCAGACCATAATGCGCCGGCCTAGCTAAAGGCCCACAAAATTTGGCGGACCATAATGGGCCGGCCCAGCTAAGGGCCCACAAGATTTTGCGGACCATAATGGATCGGCCCAGCTAAAGGCCCACAAGATTCTGCAGACCGTAATGGGCCGGCCCAGCTAAAGGCCTAACATTCTCTGTCAAATCGGCCCGTCAACGGCCTGGTCTAAACTTGTCATCAATGCGGCCCATGGTCACTTCTGGGCCGTTAACAGTCCGCTAAGTAATTGGGCCGAATTACGGCCCGGTGTATTTCTGGCCTGTTAAGGGTCCAGCTTCATTTGGGCCCATTTACAGGCCAGCAAACTTTCGGCCCATAAACGACCGTGAAGGATTTGGGTCATATTCGGTCATCTCTGTCATTCGGCCTGTTAGAGGCCCACTATAGATTTGGGCCACTTTCGGCCTGTTGTCATTTTTGGCCTGTTAACGCCGGACGTAAACCATGGGCCATATGTGGCCCAACGTTATATCGGGCCCATTAACGGCCCATATTAAAATGACGATAATCTAACCCGACCGAAGTTCCGGCCTGTTAAAGGCCCGTGTATTAGGTCGGCGCATTTACGGCCCGTCCGAATTTTGGCCTGTCAAATATCCGCATCGTAAATGGGCCACCATTTCGGCCTGCTAAGTCCAGTGGGTTATTTGGCACAATCAGGTCCCAATCTCACTTTCGGTCTATTAAAGACCCATGTTTTTATGGGCTCGAGATATTTACACCTGTAAACGGCCTATTTTTACTGAGGGTCCAAATTATGTTTAGGCCTGTTAAAGGCCCACTATGGGCACAGGCCTACAAGAAAAATTTGAAAGCTTATGCTAATTTAAGCCCAGATATTTTTAGTGGGCTACATTCCAATTTCGGCCCGTAATCGTTCTTAGCCCAATTGGAATGGGCCCGACAAATGTTGGCATTTTGGGCTCCTACGAAGCTTTCGTCCGAATACATTACTAAGATAAACCTACACTATACAAAAATAGCGTCAAAATTACTGCAGCCTGTGGTAGCATCATAAATGTTGTATCACAACAAAATAAATTCCAATCATACAACAAAAGGCCTATTGGCATAAAGTTTATAGTCCTTCCTGATAAAAGCACCATCAGATGTATAGAAGCACATATCATTTGACCTGAGTGCTAATGTTTTAGGCTGTAGAATCTGATGTAGCAACACGATCTCCACCTTTTTTCCGCCATTGCTCTTCAACAACGAAGCGAATATCTGATAGTCTGGTTTCAAACCCATTCATATCTTGATGACATTTCTCAACCACTATTCTTGTTTCTAAAACAACGTCCATTAGGGATTGGACTTGTGTCTGTAGCACAGATATATCACTCTGTCTAGCAGGAAGATTTTGTTCAGTAGGCGATTTGGACGAGGTTACCTTGACAACCAACCCAGAATTACGCAGGAAGGTGCTCTTTGCACTGTTAGTGGAGAGATACTGACGCACTACAGCAAGAGGTGACATTGTGCCTGTAGTAGTCTCGTCACCTTCAGGTGGTTGTGGCTGTTCAATCGTTTGTTCCATAGCTTCCTGAAAGTTTGAACTTGTAGATTAGTGTACTAGTGAGTTACTAATGAGACAAAAACAAACAAAGTAGGTTAAACGTTTATACATAACTTATTTTGGTGAACTACTATAATACATTAGCATGTACTAGCAAATATTGCCCGTGCGTTGCAACGGGGGACAAAAAAATTATTGCTAACCAAATAAGTATGACTCAGTATCCTGATATATGAGCGTACTCTATTTTAACATAGTGCCTCACCATGTTGCCATTTTTTTTCTCACCCTAGCCGATGATGGTCGTGATGTACACGTGATCACAATGCATCCGATGTGGTAAATCCCAAGGCTATGAGTTTGCCAGTGCATGCCACACTTGTCATTATGATGCGCAAGGGAATGTTTAAAATTTTAAAAACAAATCTCGTTGACCACGAACTACTGCCAACGCCAAGACATATAAAGACTTTCGTCAAACTATTTAGATCCTAGACATAAAATACTTTTGCATCGGTGAACAGTTTTCCGAATCGACAAACATTTTCTTTTGAAATTTTTTATTTTCTCAAAAAAATCATGAACATTAGTTTTGTTTACAAAAAAGTTTAAATGCATGAACAGGTTTTGAATTCATTAACATTTTTGACTCAACAAACATTTTAGAGTCGATGAACTTTTTAAAAAAATCGGGGAACAAATCTTAAAAACAAATATTTATTTTTATTTTTGTGAACATTTTCTAAAATATCATGGACATTTTTTTCAGATTCCCGAATATGTTTTCAATACACTGTCATTTTTTCAAAATCATGAACATGATATAATTTCCCTACCATTCTTTCCAAATTGTGATTTTTTTTTATAATTTTGCAAACATTTGTGCAAAACCGCCAACATTTTTTGAATCTGTAAAAATTTTATGATTTTCTAAACATTTCTTGAATTCACATATTTTTTATAATTTCTCAATTTTTTTTTGAAAAGTTGCAACTTTAGAATATTAAAATCCCGAATTAATTTCAAGAAGAAAGAAGAAAGAAAACAGAATGAGAAAAGAAAAGTCAAAAAAGTAAAATGGAAAAAAGGGAGTGAAGCCCGCACATCGGGTGAGAAAAGAGAGATAAAAGATGTGGAAGCTGGGGATCGAACCCAGGTCTCCTCGATATAGGAGAGATCGCCCAACCACTCTGCCACTCATCGTTCCATGATTTCTAATCGTCGCGGCCATATAAAACAACTAAGGTGGCGGTGATTTTTTGTCCGAAAAGTTGGATCGTTCTCCCACTTACGGGTGGCATTGGTGGGTAATTTTTATCAGTTTGAAGGGTAATTATAATGACGGACGACCAGAAACCCAATTTGCTATATTATTAGGTAAAGATTATAGTGCCAACTACATAATAAAATCACTTTCGGAACATATGTCCATGTAGCATGCCTACTGTATTGTCTATTTCCTCACATTCGTTGACATCTAAGGGTAATGAGACATGGTTTAAAGTAGGATGAACATAGTATGACATCATTCATATCATGGGCAAACAGATATAAAACAAACAGGCTATTTTATCATTGTGCGCGCACGTGAACTTAACAACTAGATTACAGATCAAGACCAAAAGATATCCTTCATCTCTTTTAGACCATGTAAGGTGAAATCATACGTTAAGGCAACTGTGTATAAAAGTGAACAGAGTAACTACATTGGCTGCAAACCAAGTAGTTAAATGAACACATCACAGTACCAATCAGTTCAAGGCAGGAGGAGTAAGGACTTACAACAGCGGCTTGAACTGGTGTGCTCATGCCCTTCATCTTGCTGGTGTGGCAATCCTTGAAGATTTGCACTGCATTCGGTTCAGGTTCTTTTTGGTCCGCACCGGCATTCCTCTGTATTTGGAACAAGTCAATATAGGTACGATAATGTGGCACAAAAAAAGAAGGAAGTAGCAGCTATTTACAAGAGCCTCGCAGTGTGCAATATAGCTACGAGATCCTATTGTCTATTGGAATTTCACTTTAGAACGGTTGGTTTTGTTCTTCACACAGTTAGCCTAGAAGAAGATACACTTGTAAGGCACATACATAAATACAAGTTCAATATGTGGTCTGATCAAATACATGTAGCCTACCTGATACTTTAGATCAGACCAGTGTTTAACGAGGGCTGTCCAGTCTTCATCTGTAATATATTCCACTGGAGATGTTTGGGCGATTTCATTGTTAGCCTTGCCTTCAAAGTGAGATTTTCTAAGGTGGTACCGATACTGTCGCAGAGCAGACTGAAAAACATGAGTGCATGCTTGTTTAGTTGCATCATCTTTCGGATCCAACTTGAACTTCATCTGTTGAAAAAAGAATGTGAGTCTTATTAGGAGGAAGCTAGAAAGTATGGGACAGAGTAAGACAATATTACTAATTGCGATGAATAACATTACTTATGGATAAATGGTCACGGAAGGTGTTAAACTGGGTATTGTTTGTCTCATTCCTGTACTGGATCCACGTTCGGAGGATAAGCGCATGACACCTAACGGCAACGGCTGCCTCTGATACTAACTTGGCTGACTCTGTAGCATCACGTGGCCTTTTTAAACCTGCCACAAAATGGATCTCCATTCTTCCTCCTTTAGATTTTGTTAATCTCTGAAGCATTATCCCTAATGTCTGTTTCCGCTTGCGCCGTGGTGCTAGTTCAACAACGAATATGGAAAGTGTTAGTGTACATCAAACTGTGAGAGCACATATAAAGGAGCATGCAACTGCAACTTGACTCGGTCAGGTACCGTCTTGGTGTTGATGCTCATGAGGTTCATCTGATCTTGCCAAGTCCTGTTGTGTCAGCAGTGCTTCCGAAGTAGTGTTAGGTGTGAAGGCAGCTTGGGAACTGGCCAGTTCCGGAGCAAACGAATGAGTAACTGGTTGAGATGCTGGTACAGTTGAAGCGGATGCTACAGCTGGTGGAGCAGGTGATACTGTGTTTGTAGATTTAGCCGGTGGACCCTGACCTTCTACTGCACTATAAGTACTAGCAGAATCTCGACGGGAGAACCTTTTCCGTTTCACCCGACGAGTAACAACACTCCCTACTATATTATTTTCCTTGCTCTTTTTTGACTTTGCCATGTCAAGCTGTACCCACAACACAAAAGAATAAAATCACTCTTCAGAACTCATTGATGCATGATACAGACAAGCAATACTTTGATGTAAGACAACCGTATGAGGATGGAATATGTAAGAAAAACAGGACGACATGACATATTCACAACTACGATGTGCAAACTAAGCAGAAGGATTTTCAAGAAAATAGAAGTAATGCAAGCTAGACACCATATGAAAGATGCAACCAATATTACTCTGCCAAGTTAAAAGTGTCTTGTCATAAGTGGCAATTCGAAAAATTAGAAGCAGTACAACATAGAAATCAATGCAAGATGCAACCACTATCAAACTGCCATGTTAAAAGCGTCCAATCATGAGTTACTGATGCGGGATACACAACAGCAGTACTTTGATGTAAGAACATGGTATGATAGATAGATGCAGTGTATTCTAGACACAGAAATCCATGTCATATGCACATGTATAACGTATAAACTCAGCGGGTGCAATTTAATGAAAATAGAAGAAATACAGGCTAGACAACATATGCAACATGAAACCAATTATCAAACTGTCAACTTAGAGCAAGCACCTGCGATGGTGGAGTGCGGGAGATGAACTCATCATGTAGACTTGGGACTTCAACTTCATTAGCAGTAGCAGTGGCAAATCTAGAGAGTCTTTGTTTGCGTCGGTGCGGAGTACCACCAACATCCCCCACCTTACTCTTTTCCTTACTATTTTCTGATATTGCCTTATGAAGTCAAAACCACAAGAAGATGAATAAAATTAGCTCTGCATAACTGGTTGATGCATGATACAGACGAACACTACTTTGATGTAAGGCAAGCGCAGGAGGATGGAATATATACAAAAAAGACAGCGTTTCATATTCACACGTATAATAGGAGGATGAAATATATATGAAAAAACAGTAAGCGGAAGGCATTTCAACAAAATTAGAAGAAATTAAAGCTAGGCACCATATGAACATGCAACCAATATCACTCTATCAGGTAAAAAGTGTCTCGTCGTAAGTGCCATTTCAAGAAATTAGAAGCAGTACAAGCTAGAAGACAATGCAAGATGCAACCTACATCACAGTCCCAAGTTAAATGTGTCTTATGGGTAAGTGATCATTTCAGGTATAAGTTGTAAGCTACGCAGATGCAATTCTACATAATCAGAAGCAATACAAACTAGACATCATACGGAAAACGCAACCACGTATAACAGTTCCAAGTAAGAGCAAGCACATGTGGTGGTGGAGTAGGGGAGATGTGCTCATCGTGTACACGTATGTTCTACAAAAAGGAACACGTGTCATATTCACAGGCATTATGTGTAAAGTAAGCAGATGCAATTCAAGTTAGAAGCAATACAAGCTAGACATCATACGCAGCATGCAACCACATATAATAGTGTCAAGTTAGAGCAAGCCCCTGTGATGGCGGAGTAGGGGAGATGTGCTCATCATCTACACAGCTACGTTGACTGTCCAGCCTTGTCTTGTCTTGCGAATCTTGATGGGAGGATGGCAGAGTAGAATCTGTAGAGACCCCATGTTTGAGTTGCTCTGAAGGACCACCATCATCCACTGCCGAACTAATTTCCTTCAGCTGTAATGATTTTGCATTGTGAAGTCAAACCGATAAGAAAAAGGAATAAAATTCGCTCTTCAGAACTCATTCAGGCATGATACTGACGAACACTACTCGGATGAAAGGCAAAACACATGATGCAAGGATGGAATATGTATGAAAAACAGGATGGTGTGACATATTCACAGCTATGATGTGGTAACTAAGCAGAAGGAATTTCAACAAATTAGAAGCACTTCAAGCTAGACACCGTATGAAAGATGCAACCAATATCACTCTGCCAAGTTCAAACTGTATGGCGTTTCAACAAATTAGAAGCAGTATATGCTAGAAATCATATGCAAGACACAACCAATATCACAGTGGCGACTTAAAGGTGACTTATCATAAGTGACTGATGCGGGATATGCAAGAATAGTAGTCTGATGTAGAAATAGGAACACATGTCATATTCACAGGCATTATGTGTAAAGTAAGCAGATGCAATTCAACAAAGTTAGAAGCAATACAAGCTAGACATCATACGCAACATGCAACCACATATAATAGTGCCAAGTTAGAGCAAGCACCTATGATGGTGGAGTAGGGGAGATGTGCTCATCATCTACACAGCTACGTTGACTGTCTAGCCTTGCGTTGTCTTGCAAATCTTGTTGGGAGGATGGCGGAGTAGAATCTGTAGAGAACCTCCATTTCAGTTGCTCGGAAGGACCACCATCATCCAATGCCTTGCCAATTTCCTTCAGCTTTATTGATTTTGCATTGTGAGGTCATACCGACAAGAAAAAGGAATATCATTCGCTCTTCAGAACTCATTCATGCATGATACTGACGAACACTACTCTGATGAAAGGCAAAGTCATGATACGAGGATGGAATATGTACGAAAAAAATGGACGGCTTGACATATTGACACCTATGATGTGGTAACTAAGAAGAAGGAACTTCAACAAATTAGAAACACTGCAAGACACCATATGGAAGGTGCAATCAATATCACTCTGCCAAGTTAAAACTGTCTCGTCATAGGTGGCGTTCATCAAACTAGAGGCAATACATGCTAGAAATCATATTCAAGATGCAAACCAATATCACACTGCCAACTTAAAGGTGTCCCATCATAAGTGACTGATGAAGGATACACAAGAAGAGTAGTTTCATGTAAGAACATGGTGTGATAGACAGATATAGTATGTACCAAAAACAGGAAAACGTGTCATATTCACATGTATCATGTGTAAGCTAAACAGATGCAGTTTACACTAATTAGGAGCAATACGAGCTAGACACCGTATGCAACATGCAACCAGATATCACACTGCCAAGTTAGAGCAAGCACCTTGGATGGTGGAGTAGGGGAGCGGAGACTTGGACCATGTAATGCACTATCAGTACAAGGAGAATCAGGACAGATGCTCCGTTTACGTTGCTGCAAAGAACCACCATCATCGCCTTCCTTACTCTTTTCCTTCCTCTTTCTTGATTTTGCCTTGTCAAGTCAAACCCACAAGAAAAAGGAATAAAATTTGCACTTCAGAACTTATTGATGCATGATACCGACGAACACTACTTTCATGTAAGGCACCCGCATGATAGGAGGATGGAATATGTATGAAAAATAGGACGGCGTGACATATTGACATGTATGATGTATAAAGTGTAAACTAAGCACCAGGTGCTTGAACTTGTTAGAATCGATGCAAGCTAGAAACCATATGAGAGATGAAACCAATATCACTCTGACAAATTAAAAGGGTGCCCTAACAAATGTATTTGACCAAATTAGAAGCAATACATGACAATAGGCTAGAAATAATATGCAATATGCAACGAATAAAGGTGACTCGTCCTAAGTGATTAATGCAGGATACAGAAGAGAGGTAGTTTCATGTAAGAACAATTTTAACACATAGATGTAGTGTGTACCAAAAATAGGAAGGCATGTCATATTCACAGGTATAGTGTGTAAACTAAGCAGATGCAATTTACCCTAATTAGAAGCATTACAAGCTAGACACCGTATGCAACATGCAACCACATATCACACTTCGAAGTTGGAGCAAGCACCTATGATGGTGGTGTAGGGGAAGTGCTGTCTTCAGGTACAGAGCAACGTTCAATATCTTCATTTAGACTTGCTATTTCTTGAGAATCATGCGGAGAGGATGAAATTGCATTCTTTATAAGAGTATTGCGTCTCATATTAACCCATGCGCGTGACTGTCTCATCATAAGCGATAGACGCAGGATACACAAGAACAGTAGTTTGATGTAAGAACATGGTGTGATAGGCAGATGTAGTATGTACCAAAAACAGGAAGGCGTGTCAGATTCACATGTATAATGTGTAAGCTAAGGAGATGCAATTTAACAAATTAGGAGCATTGATGAGGGATACACAAGAGAAGTAGTTTGATGTAAGAACATGGTTAATAGAAAGATGTAGTATGTACCAAAAACAAGAAGGCATGTCATATTCACAGGTATAATGTGTTAACTAAGCAGATGCAATTTACCATAATTAGAAGCATTACAAGGTAGACACCATAAGCAACATGCAACCACATATCACACTGCCAAGTAAGAGCAAGCACCTGTGATGGTGGTGTGGGGGAATTGCATTGATCAACTAGAGAGCTACGTTGACTATCTTCATTTAGCCTTGCTGTTTCTTGAGAATCATGTGGGGAGGATGGCACTGCACTCTTTAAACGAGTAGGGCGTCTCACAGTAACCCACCCGGGAGACTGTCTCATCATAAGTGATTGATGAGGGATATAAAAGAGCATTAGTTTGATGTACGAACATGGTTAATAGACATATGTAGTATGTATCAAAAATAGGAAGGCATGTCATTATCAAAGGTATAATGTGTAAAGTAAGCAGATGCAATTTAACCAAATTGGAAGCAATACAAGCTAGACACCATATGCAACATGCAACCACATTTGACAGCGCGAAGTTAAAGCAAGCACCTGGGATGGTTGTGTGTGGCAATTGAGATCATCAACTGCAGAGCTGCGTTTACTGTCTCCAACTGCTGACTCTGCGCCCATTAGAGCGCTGAAACGCTTACTACTTATCTTCGAATTACACTGGAGCGACTTCTGTCTTTTCTTTTCTGCATTCATCAACACTGCGTTAGAGTCTGAAATACCCATGCATAAAAAAACAATAGTGTGAGTATGGGTGAAGTGTGTGCACAATTAGTATAGTGTAAAGGTAGCAGATAGCAGGTCGGTGAGAAATAAATGACGGGAGACATATGATAGCTCTACAACATGCATGGCACACTCAATTACTACAGGATTCTATGAAAATGACAGTCGACTGAAAGCGAATAGGTCAGTCCATTTTTTCTGCACCGTCTGATGTACAAAGAACGGGCAGATCGCCTTCATCTACCTCCAACCAGTCAGTGTTGACGATCTTCCTCGAAATGCCAGCGACCACCGGCCCAGTATTCCTCCCCTGCCTGCACCCTCCCCTCGACCTCACCGTACCGCCGTGCTTGGCACCGCCCCCGGGCCATCTATTCAAGCCCCGCCGACCACTAGATCGGGTGCAAGCAGCTCCTGCGCCCCACACCCCTATGATAGACACTGATGCGCCGCTTCCCCGGGGAACAGGCGGACTAGGTGCTCCGCGTGCCTAAGCGGGTGCTGATTCTTTGAATTGCGGTTCGACTGACCCTGAATTGAAATCCAGGCGGGCTACTGACCTCTAGCAAAGGTGAAATAGTAAAAGGGAGGAAACCTTGTGCATTTAGTATCACGAAGAAGATGCAGTAAGAAGCACTCAACTAGTTTCTTTCATGGGATGAATACGGTGTGAGCGGAGACGTAAGATTTGCACGAATAAGGGAAGAGGAGTACCTCTTTTTGATAGCAGTGCTGTGTCCTCCTTCTGTTTTTCCGACGATCTTGTTGTTCGCCGAAAACCAGAAGTTGTGGACGACGGTGCAGCCTTGGACGAACCCATGGCCAAGTTGTTGAGTGTGGTGCGGTGGCCGTCTGTCGGCTGCAGGGAAGCAGATCCGAGGCGGCAAACAAAGGCGTAGAGAGAACAACTCAGGTGCGGTGGACAGTTGTGACAGTGGAGCCGTAGCAGTGAGGCACAGGACGGCGTGGTCGGAGTGGTTCTGGTACGGCGCACGTCGGCATCGGCGTCGTGGAGGCAGCTCTGCCTCGGCTTCAGCTGCTAAGTCCTTGAGGGCAATGCGGTTGCGGTTGCGTTGGACGATGATGTCGGGGTACCGGCTCCGGTGTGATGGAGGAGGGCGACAGTGGATTGGCCGCTATGGGGTGGAGGACGGAGGAGGCTGGGGTTTCGCGGCTGGTGGAGAGGGCGTTTTCGCGCCCACGGAGTATGAATGGGTAAACGGAGGGAGGCGGGGAGTTAAGGGGGAACAATGTTTCGGTTTGAGACGCGCTTGTTTGAAATTTGGGGAAAGTTACAAACTTTGCCCCCATCTAAAATTTCGGACATATTGCGGGTTGGGGGTAGGACAGTCATGTCAGGTGTCCCAAATGTGGGCGGGATATATTTCGGCCGAGCGCATGGGTGTTTAGGTGCCCATGGCGTATGAATGCTTCTCGGAGGCGGTTGAGACTGGCATCTTGGTGAAGTTACAAACCTACCCTGGTTTAGACCTTTGGACATCTGGCTAATAGGCTACATGGGCCAGAGTCAGGACAGTAATTTCCTACCACCAAAATATTAGTCTCACGCGGTTTCGGGTGACGAGAGGCCTATTTGGCGCTTCGTTCAATATTTGGGAGCAGAAGCATTAACGTTTTCGGTTCTCTTGAATTGAACTTTCAGGATTTGTCAAACTTCACAAATCTTTACTCTTGAAAATCCTAAAGCTACGATTATTTTGGAATGGAGGGGGTACATTTTAATATACATTGTACACGAGTATATACTAAAAAATATGCAACTTACCTCAATTCATGCATGGTTCCAGGTATAATCTCCTTGGTTGCAAAAAAAAATTAGATATGCGTATGAATATATATAGCATGTTCAAATTCACAACAAAGATCAATGCCCCCTTTTACATCTGATTTACAAATGCCATTATCCCGGGCTCAAATAGATGAATGCACTTCCTATGAATTCGAATCTTCGAAACCGCCTTTATGTTGAATTCGACATGTATTTTATTTCGTAGCTAGCAATTTGGAATGTATCCATGCAAGTGACAAATGTATAAAGTGCTTCACACTAACAACATGGAGTGCACTAATTAATGTTTATATATGAATTGCGAAAGCATCCATTGCCTGTATTTCAAACCGCTCTCACTCTATGGATCGATAATATGAAATACACACATGCACATGCTAGAATTCAACAGAGTATGGGTGTCTGATAGACCGATTTTTGTCCATACGCAATTTTGCAAAATTCATGATCTCATCCAAAAATAATAATGCCATTTGTATTTTAATTTAATGCGTAGAACCGTCTTTTACACGTAGATGCACTATGCCTCGCCCCATTCTCACAAACGCATTATATATCTCTCTATCTAACGCATAAGTGCACAAACTTTATATGCATCGGCATTTCTCTTTCACATATTCTCACAATCTCTCTCAGGGTGTCGGGGTGTCTCACGCACATGCTCTCTCTGTTCCTCTATCTCTCTTTCTGAATACTATGTACCACTCTATTCACTAATCTCAGTTGGAAAACACTATTTCTCTCACATGCATAAATACACATGCACGGTCTCTACTAGCCCTCTATACGCACATATATGTGCCTACGTGTCTCCCGCACGCACATTATCTTTAGGCCTCTCTCGCACATATTGCCCCCCCAACACACCTCTCTAATAGTAGTTGGCAAATATGATTTCATCATATCATTCGGTAGGATATCCCTGGCTGTTAGGCTGGATGGTAATAAGAGGCAAAGTTTTACCCTAGTTCGGATCGGACCCTTGCAGTTGAAGAAAGAGCCTACTCCTGGTACTGTATATTAGTGATAGGGGTGTGTACAAAGTACACATGAATACCAGGCATTGTGCGTGTGTGTATACTATCGACGAACTAGCCCCCAACCTTGTATAACATACTAAGGGCCTAGGGTTACAAATCATATATAGTCGGCTTATCACTAGTGGGGATAGAGTCCTCCGCAACTCTGGCAGCTTCGTGTTGTACGCCGAGTCCTCCACATGGGTCTCCGTATAACACGTCTCGGTCCAACCTATATGTGGCGCAGGATGGAACGGACCCATGAGTCTTCATGTTTACCCACCACAACTAGAAATGATGTTCCCACCACACCACACACGCAATCGGCCACTAAGAAAATAAGCATATATAACAGTACAATGGTATCTAGCTCACGATACGTCTCCATATTTTGTTGATGACACTGACGGACTTTGCATTTTATGCGTGCTCCATATTTTGACGACACTTACGATCATTGTATTTGAAGCGAAAGCACGATATGGTCACTGGACTTCAGAATAAGCTCATCACGGTCACCACATACATTTTGTCGTGCTAACCAACATGTGGTTGGATAGTTAGAGGACAGTGGTTTCTCGAGCCCACCAAGGTTAAAGTCCCGGTGCTCGCATTTATCTTGTGTTAATTTCAGTATTTTCCGGCGATGTACGTTCCGTGGGAGGAGACATTCCACTCGACTACGAGGCACCCATGGTGACTTTGTAAAATCTCATGATCATATATGCTGTCCCACTCTCTCGAAGGTGCTCATAGGGGTAGGGTTTGCGTGTGTGCGCTTATAGCGGTGAGTGCTTGCGTGTATATATGAGCCCTTGCGTCTGTACGGTGTTAAACAAATACATGTCATGATTATACTGTCACTGGCT
The DNA here is from genome assembly GCF_002162155.2 of Triticum dicoccoides. NCBI lineage: Eukaryota > Viridiplantae > Streptophyta > Magnoliopsida > Poales > Poaceae > Triticum > Triticum dicoccoides. The sequence continues at coordinate 538,771,245 of NC_041389.1, forward strand.
CACCCGTACAACTCCGTATTTTGTTGATGACAAAATCAATTGACCAGTCAAACAGCACAACTACTGTTGCACCATCGGCGCGTAACCGTGGGGCCCACCTGTCAGCCCGTATACGAAAGAAAGAAATGGTAGTTTGAGTCTGTACTGTGTTAATAAAATAGGAGTACATTTAGGGTGATCATACGGTCACTGGCTCACCATACAGCTCCGTAATTTGTTGCTAACACCATCAATTGACCACTCAAACGTCCACATTCAGCAGCGCACATTACCATAGGGCCCACCCGTCAGCGCGTATATGAAGGACAGAAATGGTAATAAACTAGTGGTCGGTGGGTATTCAAAGTCGTGAGACCTCTGGTTGGCAGTCACCGGCGGTTGGGGGGCGTTCATTGGGCGGTGGGGTGGGGATCCCCGGAGAAAAAGCTCGGCGCGGCGGGGGGGGTGGGAGGGGGCCTAGAGGGATGGCCGGTGCGGCGGCGGACCGGCGGTGGGGAGTGGTTTCGGGGAGGGCGGGCTGGCCGCGGGCAGCGGGGGCGGGCAGTTTGGCCGGTGGCGGCTGGCGGCTCGTGGGGGTGTGGAGTTTCTTGATAAACTGGAGGCCCTTGATTTCGTATCCAACGGATGGAAAATCTAATGACCAGAGATGAAAAAGGCAGTCGACTGATGTGTAGCCTCACCCCGCACATACACATGCACGCACGCAAGACACGCACGCATGTAGGCGTGCAACACTGACACGTACACATAACGTACACACACACGCATGCTGGCATGCAACACTGACACGTACACATGCACTCACGAACACATGCACATACACACCCATGCATGCAACACCGAAACGCACTCTTGCACGCACGCAACACTCGCACGGCTGCATGCACACAGCACACGACGCAAGAGACGCTGTCGGGGGGCTCGCTGGCACCTCCGAGCACCTATGGGGCACTTGGGGGCCCCTTCTGGTTCGGCAGGGGAGCGAGGGCCGCGCGCAGAGCAGATCGAGGTCCGGCGCACGCGTGGGGAGACGGGCAATCTTTACCCAGCTTTGGGGCTCTCCGGAGAGATAACACCCCTACTGCTGCTCTGTGTTGTTATTCGATCTAGCTCGAGCGTGCGAGCGAAAAGGGGAGCTATGGGTGTCGAATGGACCGAACCCCCTCTACGTGCGCATGGGCCTCCCTTTTATAGTCTGAAGGGGGTACCCACAGGTGGCAGCGTAGGAAGAGGGGGTAGAAACGTAAAAGCGCAGGTTGGTACAACAGTGCACAACAGTGCCCCTACCTAACTCTGACGGCAGGGGACAAGGGCATTAAATGCCCGTCCGGTCGCCCAACAGTGCAGGTGGAGTGACCGTTAAGTGAGCCTCCGGGTGCCACGATGGCGCCTCTGTCAGCTCTGTTTGCCACCTCGCTCTGCATGGTTGCGTAGTATCTCGCCACGTGCTCTTGGGATGGCCTGGTGATGACGCGTCACAGGGTGCGCTGGAGTTGGGTGGCAGCCTTGCCGCAGCAAGTGCCTTGCCGCGGTCCCTTTGTTGCGCCGGCAAGCTTGCCGGCCACTGGACCTTGCCGCGGCAAGTTTTCTGGTGATGCCATGGTTAGCCCTCCCGGGAAGTTCCTCTTGCCGGGGCCTTCGTGTTCTTGGCTGGTACTTTGTTCTTGAATGGCAGTGATAAGGAGTGGTGGGGAGCCTTGCCGGACGTCAGGCGAGCCTTGCCGCGGGGTGCTGCGACTGCCCGTGCACAAGTTCGGGGTACTAAGGTGCCCCCCTACTTTAGTACACTGACAGGAGCCCCCGGGCCTGGGCCATACACGGTGCCGAGCATTGTTGGGCCAGGCCCAAGACAGTGCACGGGCACACGTGGCCTGGGTCCGCACAGCAACGGGCTCCGCACCCACCGCGCTTTCCCGCAACGGCACGCGTCGATTGCGGCGTCGTGGGAGACGTGGGTGGCGGATGCGCCCTTTAAGGCATCCACACCCGTGATCGTGGTGCAGGGCGAGGTCTTTTCACCCGTCGCCCCGGCCCCGCTTTTTCGCCACGCGGCCCTCATGCATGGGGGTCGTGGGCGGCGAAGGTGGGAGGCCGAGCCGTCACGGGCGAAGATGGTGGGTCGGCCCCGCTCCTCTATCCCTCTCGCTTTTCGATTGGCTGGGCGGGGCGGCTGAGCCCCCACCTCGTCCATTAAAAGGGGCGGAAGGGGAGCACAATAGTCTCGCACCTCCTCTCTTCCCTTCGTCTTCAAGTTCCGTTACTCTTCCTCCCATCTGCTATGGAGGGAGGGAATCCTGGTCCTTCTACGGTGGCAGCAAGGGTCGCCTCCAGGCAGCGCGCCTCTCCATATCCTGCACCCGTGGCGGCGGAGCCGACCACGAGGGGGAGAGGTAGGGGGCGGGGCCGCGGACGGGGCCGAGGACGTGGTCGAGGCGGTCGGGGGAGAGGCGGCCGGGGCGATGCGCCTCCCCCGTCTCCGCCGGCGGCTCCTTTCCTCGAGGCGGTCCATACTGGAGACGATCCCTGGGAGTTCTTCATCAAGCTGCGCCGAGCGCCTCGTCGTCGCCTCCGGCTGCCGGCCCCGTTCGCGAGTGCGATGGAACCGGATCCGCCCGAGGTGATGGAGTTGCGCATGAGGGGCTGCGGGATCAGCGGCACTCGAGTGAGTGTCGTGTCCCCAGCCCCCGGCGTGATGTACTTCGACCGAGGGTGGAAGACGTTCGCCCGCATCCACAGCTTGACGGCGGGGTTTACCCTCCATTTCAAGCTAATGGAGGGCGACCTTCTCGCCGTCAAGGTCTTCGGGGACTCCGGGACCCGGGCGAGATGCTGTGTGGACAGCTCCTCCGATAGCGAAGGTCTCTCCTCGAGCGAGAGTGACGAGGAGGGGAGCGACAGCGACGACGACGAGGATGGCGGGTCCAACTAGGCGTCGGACGCTGCCTCGCGCGCCACCGGCGACCCCATCATCCGGGTCGCCGGCCTTCTGAACTCCCCGGGGCCGTCTCCTTGGGCGGCTGGCGTAGGGAGGCTGCGGAAGAGGAAGAGGGGTGGCGGCAAGGCCGTCAAATCGGAGTACGAGGGCGAGGAGCCCTCGTCAGCGTGCTGACGTCCCACCACCCCATCTTCAAGCTCTGCCTCCGGCGTCTCCGTCTCCGCCAAGCTCCTGGCCGGCCCCCGGGAAGTTCTCTTGGTGTCTTCTGGCGCCCGTAGCTCTCCTAGGCGCCCCCTTTGCCCTTCCCGGCGAGCTTCTCTCGCCAGGGCCTCCTTGACCTACCTCCTGAACAGAGAAACAGGAGAGGGATTATGGGCATCTCATCTTTCAATTTGTAAGCCCTTGGGCCTTAGTTGTATTTAAAATCTGTAATCCTCTCTATCATGTTTTTCATCCTCCATGGACTTGTACTAAACTAGGATGTTTTTAATGAAAAGAGGGGAACGCTTGTTGGACTAGGCCCTTTACTTGATTTGGTGTCTTGTACGTTCCCACCCTACGCTTCTAGGGGACTTGCCGGAGCGAGCACACTTGCTGAGTGCGGGACATCAGCAGCCCGCTGGCGGTGTCGCTTCGGCAAGCAACCTTGCCGGGCCAGTTGCAGCGCACTTGTGTTTGTTGAGCGGACTCGGAAACAAATCAAGGGCGCAACTGGGCCACGGCTCGGTTCCTCCGCGCATGGGTTTTACAAGACACGCTCGTTGAAGGACGCGGTCCCGCCTTCCCCAGCCCATAGGAGGATGCATGACGAGGGATGAAAAACTTATCTGACTCCACAGCCTTCCGGCGCTATTATCCCGGCCGGGATGGAATCTTGGCATTCACAGCCCCCGGCAACTCTGGCTCCACCAAAATCCAGGTGCTGGTGTGCTCTCTTTTACCCTTGTTGCCGACGGCGTGGCCGCCGAGGGCTTTGGCCCGTCGCGAAGGGTCTCGGGAACTTGTAGCCCCCAGCGAGGTTGGCTTGCCGGGGCCGGTGCGCTCTTCTGGTTTCTCCTTGTCGCTGTAATTACAGCCATGAAAACAGCTGAGATAGTACTGCAACAATTTCATTATCTATATATATATATATATTTTTTTGTGCGACTTCGCAAAACGATGTCGTGCCTTGCCCTTCGTATGTTTATACTCTACGCTGCTAGGGAACTTGCCGGTGCTAACACACTTGCTGAGTACGGGACATCAGCAGCCTGCTGGCGGTGTTGTCTCCGGCAAGAAACCTTCTCGGGCCAGTTGCAGTGCACTCGAGTTGTTGAGCGGACTCGGAAACAAATCAAGGACGCAACTCAGCCGTGAGTTGGTTCCTCCGCGCACAAGTTTCTCATACGAAGGGCGCCTTACGGCAAGGCTTGCTATGTTACGCCCTCTGCTTGTTATATCCTTTGTGCGTTTTTACCCTATGCTTCTAGGGAACTTGCCGGCGCTAACACACTTACTGAGTACGGGACATCAGCAGCCCGCTGGCGGTGTTGTTTCTGGCAAGAAACCTTCTCGGGCCAGTTGCAGTGCACTTGCGTTGTTGAGCGGACTCGGAAACAAAGCAAGGACGCGACTTAACCACGAGTTGGCTCCTTCTACGTGCAGGCATTGCGTACAAAGGACGAACGCGCAAGGGGCATAACATGAAAGGAACATGGAACTAATGGGTGTTATGTACAAAAAACTCGGATGACTTAGCTTTTTTTTTAACGTCCCGCTGAGGTCGTACTTCTTCCCCGATCCTTTCCCCTTGTATGTTCTTGTCCCTAAGCTATTGGGGAATCCACCAGATCAAAAATGCTTGCTGAGCGCAGGGCATCAGCGGCTCGCTGGCGGTGCTGCCTCCGGCAGGAAGAACTTGTCGGGCTGGTTGCGGCGAGCTTTTATCATCGAGCGGACTCAAGATGAATCGACGGC